>NC_044042.1:12911585-13241316 GCF_901765095.1 Microcaecilia unicolor
CCCGCCAGCCAAACCAGGGGCCCAAAGCAAATTTAAAGGGGCCCAGGCCCCTATAGTTACGTCACTGGAGTCTACATATGCAGTTCAGTGCTGATGATCAGCACTTAAGCACCTAAGTTAAGCAGCCATATGGGACCACATAAAAGTCAATCCTATCTTTATGCAATGTCGCTTCTGTGGTTAAGTCCTAAATACCACACTTAACTGCATAAGAGATAGTCAGCCATATAAACCTAGATTTGGCGCAGCATTGAGTATCCAGGAATAACGTTGGTGGCAGCCAAAAATACGCTCACTGCTCCGAGCTGAATACCTACCCCTAACTTAGGGCTTCTTATACAAAGCCACGCTAGCAATTAGCGGCACACCAAATGCGACGAAGCCCATTCAATTCCTACGGGCTTCATCGCATTTGGCGTGTGGGATTCACTACTGCAGCTTTGTAAACGAAGCTCTTTATACACATAAAAAAGTAGATGTGGGATCGCTCCCTGAATGGAACGGAACTGCCAAAAGCAGTAAAAACTACGCTGGACCACCTAAATTTCCGGAAAGCACTAAATACAGACCTGTTCAGAAGAGCATACCCCACCGACCCAACATAAAAAGACTTGGATACCTGCGACACCGCGTAACCATAGACCGTAATGGACATTACCTGACTCTCTCTCCCTTTCTAAGTTCCCCCCAATTATACCTATTATACATGTACCTCATTCTACCAAAATTTCACCTTGTATTCATTATACCTTGTATTCGTTCAGACCGGAATTGGCTAACGCCGTTAACGGATCTATGTCAGCCACATAAACATAAAGGAATCCTCCTCAGAAGGAAGGGATCCCCAGAAGCTTAGCCGGTGGTGGGAGGCAGGGCTGGTGGTTGGGAGGCGGGGATAGAGCTGGGCAGACTTACACAGTCTGTGCCAGAGCCGGTGGTGGGAGGTGGGGCAGACTTATATGGTCTGTGCCCTGAAAAAGACAGGTACAAATCAAGGTAAGGTACACACAAAAAATGGCACATGTGAGTTTATCTTGTTGGGCAGACTGGGTGGACCGTGCAGGTCTTTTTCTGCCGTCATCTACTATGTTACTATGTTACATTGAGCCTGCAAAAAGGTGGGAAAATGTGGGATACAAATTTAACAAATAAAATAAAAGAAATGAAATAAATGTTCCTTTCTACGTGTCGATTGCTGTGAAGTTTTGTACAGCTTGCCTTCTCTCTGTGCAAACTCTTTCTAAAATTATCTTTCAAACTCCCAGGAGACATTGTTGATGTTTGAAGAGAACATCTACCTTCCTTCTATGTTGTTCAGAATATTCATTTCAGATTGTGGAAATCTATTTCACATACGGATATTGGTATGTCTTGTCATTTGGCCATCTGTTATAGAAGGCTAACGATACAGCCCGATCAATTGTATCTGTACACTTCAGCCAGAACCCGAGAAATTCTTCATCTCTTGAAGGGTCTACCTTCTTCAGATATTAAATCTAGTGCTGACAGATCCAAACAGATAAGATGTTTAATGGTCTGTACCTTTTAATATCTATTGCCACGCAAAGCAGTGGAGAAGCTATTTTTAGGGTTCCTGTTGACATCACTGTCTCACGACTTCTACGGAAAATAAAATAAACTCAGGCTGAAACATCACTGGCAATCTTTCTCTTTTAATAATAATTTGATTTTACTTGATGGCTTTCAAGACCCCTGAAGATAAAGGAGACTTGCTCAAAATCACATAAAGATCACACTGAGGTATTTATGAAAGTCAAATTTGACAGTGCGGGTCTCAGGAGAATGACCAGCATATTAGTCACTGCTCTAAGAGACACTTTTACCAAGCAACGGTAAAAAGGGTCCTGCGCTGGCATTGGCGTGTGGATTTGCCATGCGCTGAGGCCCCTCTTACCGGAGCGGGTTTTTTTAAAATAGGAAATGGTTGTGGTTATTTAGGAGGCGATAAGGGCTCCCCTGTGATAAAAATAAAAAATATTTCCGGTCACACTAGAAATGGTGCGCGGTGGGGGCGGCATAAGAACATAAGAGTAGCCATACTGGGTCAGACCGGTGCTCCATCTAGCCCAGTATCCTGTTTTCCAAACAGTGGCCAAGCCAGGTCACAAGTACCTGGCAGAAACCCAAATCGTGGCAACGTTCCATGTAGAACCCCAAAGAATAGCAAGATTCCGGAATCCTAAAGAGTGACAAGATTCCATGCAGAATCTCAAAGAGTAGCAACATTCCATGCAGAACCCCAAAGAATAGAAGGATTCCGGAATCCTAAAGAGTCACAAGATTCCATGCAGAATCTCAAAGAGCAGCAACATTCCATGTAGAACCCCAAAGAATAGCAAGATTCTGGAATCCTAAAGAGTCACAAGATTCCATTCAGAATCTCAGAGTAGCAACATTCCATGTAGAACCCCAAAGAATAGCAAGATTCTGGAATCCTGAAGAGTGACAAGATTCCATGCAGAATCTCAAAGAGCAGCAATGTTCCATACTACAAATCCCAGGGCAACCAGTTGCTTCCCATGTCTGTCTCTAGGAATTTGTCCAAACCTTTTTTGAACCCAGATACACTAACTGCTGTTACCACATCCTCTGGCAAAGAGTTCCAGAGCGTAACTACTCGTTGAGTGAAAAAATATTTCTTCCTTTTTGTTTTAATAGTATTTTTCCTCGAGTGTCCCCTAGTCTTTGTACTTTTGGAACGAGTAAAAAATTGATTTACTTCTACTCGTTCTACATCACTCAGGATTTGGTAGACCTCAATCATATCCCCCCCCCCCCCCCCCCCCCAGCCGTCTCTTTTCCAAGCTGAAGAACCCTAACCTCTTTAGCCTTTCCTCATACGAGAGGAGTTCCATCCCCTTTATCATTTTGGTTGCTCTTCTTTGAACCTTTTCTAATTCCGCGGTGTGAGGGCAGTTGTGCCGGATTGGCCCGCACCAAAGCCACAGTAGCTCTAGCACAGCGTTGTAAAAGGACCCTAAATTCTGTAAACTGGCATCTCCTTTTTGGCACCTCAATGCAGCACAAAGATTGCTAATTCTCTAATGGTGCCAGGACACCCTGATACCGTTACAGAACACAAGTGCAGACACGCACTGATGCGTCAAAAAGAAGGTGCGCCCTCTTATGCCAAGTCAACAGCAGGCATAGGAGGGGCACCTAGGTCTGTCAATCTACGAGTGCATCTGATCTTTATATTTATTAAAACCTTGCTATACTGCATGTTCCAAACAATTGGATCTAAGCGGTGTACAAATCTATTAAAATCAAAAGAGAGAGAGAAACGCCATGACATATAGGAAAGAGAAAGAAGACAGTCAAACCAATCTCCCAAACTCAATCATACAGAACATGCAATCAGGAGCGAAGAGCCCTCAAACATCAATCATAAAAAGGGTTTCCGAGGTCGAACCCCCAAACAGCAAACTCACTCGAGACTTAATATGGAAGGCCCGCATGAAATAATAGGTTTTAAGAAGGGTTTTGAAGAAGGGGAAGGACTGATCGGACCGAATTTGTGCAGGCAGGGAATTCCACAGAGAAGGGGCTAAGGCTGTGTGTTGGGTAGACTCTAATTTGGCCAATCTAAGGACCAGAAAGAATCATACGATTATCATTTATAGAGCGAAGAGCGTGAGAAGGAGGATATGGTACCATGAATGCAGAAAGGTATAGAGGATTCTCAGCATATAATCCTTTCACACTTCTCACATTTTTTGACCTACAGGAATCGCTGCTGGCAACAGCTTGGAGGTAGACCAGGGACGGGGGTTCATAGAGAGATGGGGGGGGGGTGGGCGGATGGAAAGATAAGCAGATGCCGGGCGGAGGGGGAGAAAGATGATGATATGTGAGGCAGGGATGGTGGGGAAAGTTTTTAAAAAATTGTATTGTATGTACAGGGATGGGAAGGGTCCATCCAAAATGGCAGGACTGGCTACACTCCGGCACACACTTATAGAATTGCCCTGAGAGTGGAGTTACGTGCGTAAGTTTACTCGCTGAAAGAATAGGCAATTTTCAAAGACAACATTTCTGTACATAGAATTCTGTATTATGCATGGAACCCAGTGGCGTACCAAGGGGGGGGGGCGGTGGGGGCGGTCCGCCCCGGGTGCACGCCGCTGGGGGGGTGCCGCGCACCTGTCGGCTCTTCGTTTTCATGCTCCCTCTGCCCCGGAACAGGAAGAAAACTGTTCCGGGGCAAAGGGGGCATGAAAACGAAGAGCCGACAGGCGCGCGGCACCCCCCCAGCGGCGTGCACCTGGGGGGTTCTTCGCCGGTAGGGGGGGCGTCACGCTGTTCCAGGGGGGCGGTGCACCTGGGGGGCGGGGCGCATTGGTGATCTGCCCCGGGTGTCAGCCCCCCTAGGAACGCCACTGATGGAACCATAGGCGCCGACTCCATGGGTGCTCGAGCACCCCCAATATTTTAACCCGCCGAAAGCTTAAAACTCATCTTTCTTACCTCGGGTCCCAGCAGGCTGCAGTGAAAGGTGAGCAGGCTCGGCGCTTCAGCCTTCCCTTCTCTCTCAGCTCTGGTCCCGCCCTTGCAGAAACAGGAAATGAGGGCAGGACCAGAGCTGAGAAAGAAGGGAAGGCTGAAGCGCCGAGCCTGCTCGCCTTTCACTGCAGCCTGCCGGGACCCAAGGTAAGAAAGATGAGTTTTAAATTCTGGGCGGCAGGAAGGCGAGGAGTGGACGGAGGACTGTTGTGGGAGAAGAGGTCGGGCCGGGGTTGGGCCTGGCACTCAGAGAAGAGGGAGAGGGGGGGGGCCTGGAACTCGGAGGAGAGGGACGGGGGCCTGGAACACGGAAGATGGGGACGGGGGCCTGGAACACGGAGGAGAGGGAGGGAGGGCCTGGAACTCTGAGGAGAGGGAGGGGGCCTGGCACTCGGAGGAGAGGGGGACCTGGAACTTGGAGGAGGGGGACGGGGGATTGGAACACGGAGGAGGGGGACGGGGGCCTGGCACTCGGAGGAGAGGGAGGGGGCCTGGAACACGGAGAAGAGGAAGGGCTTGGAACTCGGAGAAGAGGGAGGGGGGCCTGGAACTCAGAAGAGATGGGGGAGGGGGGAGGAGTTGAGAGGGGAGGAAATGCGCCACCTGTAAAAAGAAAAAAAAATTTCAGCACCCCAAATCATTTTGAAAAGTTGGCTCCTATGCATGGAACTGGCTTTGAAAATTGCTAAGGGAGGTGGCACAGCTAGACCTGGTCAAAATCAAGGCATCACAATGGATAAATAATCTCTGAATCTAATATTAGACATCTAGAAGCAGGTTCCCACCCTCCCTAGCACCCAGCTGTTGACAGTAATACGTGGCTGGTGAAACAATTATAGGCATTAAATGGAGATGCATGAAGCAGATGGGAAAATGTGTTTTCTTTCTCTAATTGTGTGAATGGGAAAGCTTCTATTTTCCAGGAACAATGTGAGACCAATATTAAAACAAGCCCCAAAATAAAGGAGCAAATGGCCACTCTGTAATGGCCTGGCAATTTAATCATGCACCAGGCCCAAAGCCATTATCTTCTGCCTCTCATGCTTTTTACACACACATTTAATTTGTAAACATTGTTTTAACATTATATCGGCTATGGGAATTGAAATGGGATATCACTTAGACCTGGATGCCTTGATGGAATGACATCATCCCTATTTAGAACCATCAAGTGCTTCTGCCTGAAAGCAAGGCCGGGCTCTGTGGCTGTGATTCATTGTGGGTAAATTAGAATGGTAGACTGTCAACAGAACATAGTAACATAGTAGATGACGGCAGAAAAAGACCTGCACGGTCCATCCAGTCTGCCCAACAAGACAACTCATGTGTGCTACTTTTTGTGTATACCCTACTTTGATTTGTACCTATGCTCTTCAGGGCACAGACCGTATAAGTCTGCCCAGCACTATCCCCGCCTCCCAACCACCAGCCCCGCCTCCTAACCACCAGCTCTGGCACAGACCGTATAAGTCTGCCCAGCACTATCCCCGCCTCCCACCATCGGCTCTGGCACAGACCGTATAAGTCTGCCCAGCACTATCCCTGCCTCCCAACCTCCAGTCCCGCCTCCCACCACTGGCTCTGGGACAGACCGTATAAATCTGCCCCGCACTATCCCCGCCTCCCAACCTCCAGCCCCGCCTCCCACTACCGGCTCTGCTATCCAATCTCGGTTAAGCTCCTGAGGATCCATTCCTTCTGAACAGGATTCCTTTATGTTTATCCCACGCATGTTTGAATTCCGTTACCTTTTTCATCTCCACAGGGCAGGAAGTACATATTTTCACCAAAGATGTGCGGAATGCCAGAGTTTTTCATCTACAAGGCCTCTTCCCACCTCCACCCTAATAATATCTACTACCAGCACATCGAGGTTTTGTAGGGCCCTACACAAAATGCTTCAATGGAACTTTATTCGCTTTAAACGCCACGTAAAATGTACTCACGCCGGCCACGTTTTGTTTCATTCCAGAATGAAAGGAAACAAAGACCGATCGAAAAAAGAAACTCTCCCTGAAGCAAGAAGAAATAAATAAGAATTTTTTTTTTAATCGATGTGCATACCCCTTCACCTTAATGCTCTAGGCGTCCTTCCAGCCATTGTCCCCCGGATTCTATAAGGATTGCTGAAATCTGCGTGACAATTTTTGGGTGTGATCCTGCAATGCACACGCAACATAATTACTTAACAAGCCAATTAACACCAATTATAGGCATTACCCGGCAATTATTTGGATTTTCCCCACTTCTGCCTATGCACTATTTTATAAAGTGGGGTGTCAGGGCAGGTCAACGGCAGTCCCATCATTTAGTCATGATGTTATAGAATTCCAGGCTTGCACGCTCAACATAGCGTCTTAGCGTCTAGTAGTGCTATAGAAATGATAAGTAGTAGTAGAGCGCCAGAATTTACACCGGGTTTCATTTGGTGTACCTCCACACATCCAAAGTTGGTTTATTTTATTTATTTCTTGGGATTTATTAACGCCTTTACGAAACGATTCACCCAAGGCGGTGTACAGTAGGTACAGTTTAACATCAAACACACAATTTGTTAACAGCATAACAATAGTAAAATGTACAAGTATAAACAAAAATACAATGAAAGGGGAAACTTGAAAACAGCAAATTAGGAACTGGTCTAAGTTACAGTGTGTGTTGCAAGCGCTGTACACTTGAACATGAAGAGACAGTCCCTGCTCAACAGAGCTTACAATCTAATTAGGACAGACAAACAGGACAAATAAGAGATAAGGGAATTACTAAGGTGGGGATGATAAAATAAGGGTACTGAACAAGTGAATAAAGGGTTAGGAGTTAAAAGCAGCATCACAAAAGGTGGGCTTTTAGCTTAGATTTGAAGACGGCCAGAGATGGAGCTTGACGGACCGGCTCAGGAAGTCTATTCCAGGCATATGGTGCAGCAAGATAAAAGGAACGGAGTGTGGAGGAGGAGAAGGGTGAGCAGTGGCGTTCCTAGGGGGGCTGACACCCGGGGCAGATCGCCGATGCAGCGTGACCCCCCCCCCCCCCGGCAAAAGAACACCCCCCCGGGTGCACGCCGCTGGGGGGGTGCTGCGCGTGCCTGTCCTTCATTCGTTTCATGCTCCCTCACGAACGTACAGGCGCCCGCGGTGTGCACCCAGGGCGGACCGCACCCACTGCCCCCCCTAGGAATGCCACTGGGGTGCAGATAAGAAAGATTTACCCAGTGAACGGAGTTCCCGGAGAGGAGTGTAGGGAGAGATGAGAGTGGAGAGGTACTGAGGAGTGTGGATGAGGGTTCTGGTAGACTAACTTATTCTTAAGAATTTTCACTAAGCAACTTTTTAGAACCGGCAATTGGTGCAAAGTTCCCTTTATAGAATACGGTTTCAACACGGATCTTTCCGATACCTAACTTTCGATGCCATTTACTGAATCTAGGACTGCATGTGTTAACGTCTATTTGTTTGTGTACATCGGTGGTTACCCTAATAGCCCAATACTAGATTCCTTGAGGCCGATATTCAGACCTCGGGAGTTAGACTGGCTAACTCCCGCAGTTGGCTCCGAGCCTGGATATTCAATGCCAGGCCGTTCCCAGTGACTGGCATTGAATATCCAACTTAGCTGGTTATCTTTAAACCGGCCAAAGATATATGGCTGTTAAATTGGCTTTAAAAATAGGCAGATAGACGGTTATAGTCGCTGATATAACCCGGCTATCTGCTAGCCGTTAACCAGGGATATTCAGTGGGGAATAGCCGGTTATCCCCCACTGGGGGGGGGGGGGGCTTGATTTTTGGCTCCTCAGTCCAGAATACTCTCTTCTTTCCAATAGATCACAATGAAAATCTGAACCATGAAAAAGTCCTTTAAGATTATAGTAATTTAGATAGATCACATATCTGTATCTGTCCTGTGGCCAAGGTCAAATTCCCTAAAATCATTACAAGCATTTATATATGTGGCAGGCTTCAATCAACAACAGGGAGTTGACATTTTGCACAGAACAAGAGTTTCAAGGAGAATGGACCACAAGGCAAGGCTGGAGAAGGGGAACCTCAGAGGAAACATGCAGAAAGAGATATTTCTCAAGAGGATGGTTTACACTTAAAATGGACAGTAGCAGAGATCCTGAAAACTAGTCCTCTGAGAGCATTCATGTACGCTTGGGACAGATATAGAGGACAGTGGTAGGAATAGGGTTTGGAGGTTGCAGTATTGCAAGCAACCCACCCTTCTCTTCCTCAGGAGCAGAGAAAAAGGGAGAAGAAAACGGAGAAAGCATGATAAGAGGGAAGCAGAAGCTAATGACTCTATAAGTTGGAACCAGCAGGATCAATGCCAGCAGGCTGGTGACTACTGGGTGCCTTTCAGATTGGGACTAAGAAGATAACAAGGGACAAAGAAATGAAATATGATCTAGCAAAAACAGAGGTCAGAGGGGTATCTAGAATGATACCAACATCTAAAGCTACCTCAAAAACAACTGAGTCAAAGTCAGCAGGTTGATGACAGCCAGGTACTTTCCAGCAAATCTACAGGACCAGATGTTCCATTCTCTCACACCTTCAGACCTTCCCCTCTTGTCTGCCTCTCTTCCAACATCATCCCTCTCTTTACACTGCCTCTCAGCTCCAAATCCTTCACACCAACTATCTACTCCTCCCTCCAGATGCTCTCCCCCTTTCCCTCCCGTCTCCTCCCTTCCTCCCCTTCCCCACAAGTCAAACCTTTCTCCCACCTTCCACCTTCTTTCGCTCCCTCCATGCTCACTTCCTTCTCACCTGACCCTGCTTGTCCTATGCCCAGCTATAACATCTCTCCCCCCCCCCCCACATTGCCTCTGTCTGCCCTATGCTCAGCTTCAGCATCTGTTTCCCTCATGCCCCTGGCCTGTGTCCAGCTGCAGCATCTTTATGCTTTATTAGATTTAAACCCCACATACGTCCGAGTCGGGGACTCAGTTCAATGTGGCTTACAATAAGTTCAATCAGACATTACAAATGGAGTAGAGAAAGTAGGGTAAGTTAACATATTCTGTGAGGTAGCGCAGTGGTTCCCAGACCTAGTCCTGGAGGCACCCCAGCCAGTCAGGTTTTCAGGATACCCACAATGAATATTTATGAGAGATATTTGCATGCAGTGGAGGCAGTGTATGCAAATCTCTCTCATAAATATTCATTGTGGGTATCCTGAAAACCTGACTGGCTCGGGTGCCTCCAGAATCAGGTTTGGGAACCACTGAGGTAGTGCATCTGTCTCCCTCATGCCTCTGCCCTTCACCCAGCTGCAGCATCTGTCTCCCCCATTTCCCTGTCTTGTATCCAGCTGCAACATCTGTCTCCCTCATGCCTCTGCCCTTCACCCAGCTGCAGCATCTGTCTCCCCCATTTCCCTGTCCTGTATCCAGCTGCAACATCTGTCTCCCTCATGCCTCTGCCCTTCACCCAGCTGCAGCATCTGTCTCCCCCATTTCCCTGTCTTGTATCCAGCTGCAACATCTGTCTCCCTCATGCCTCTGCCCTTCACCCAGCTGCAGCATCTGTCTCCCCCATTTCCCTGTCCTATATCCAGCTGCAACATCTGTCTCCCTCATGCCTCTGCCCTGCACCCAGCTGCAGCATCTGTCTCCCCCATTTCCCTGTCCTGTATCCAGCTGCAACATCTGTCTCCCTCATGCCTCTGCCCTGCACCCAGCTGCAGCATCTGTCTTCCCCCATTCCTGTGTCAAGCTACAGCGTCTGTCTCCCCATTTTCCTGTCCTGTGTCCAACTGAAGCATGCATCTCTCGTCCCAGGTCTTCCCTCCTTCTCTCTCTTGTTCAGCCTTTCACCCCCCTTACCTGCATACATCACCCCTTCCCTCGTTTCCCCCTTTCTTGCATCTATCATCCCTCCCCTTCACCTCATTTATCTGCATCCAGTATCCCTTTTTATGCCCAAGCATCTTGCCCCTTCTTTCCATCCCCCATTTCCATATCCCCCCCCCCCCCCCCCCCCCCCCCCCACGCACTGATGGTTGGCCAGCAGGTGTCCGTGACTCAGCAAGAGAGACTGAGAAATGAAAGGAAGGCCAAAGCCAGAACTTACTGCACAGATGGGGGCGGAGGGGGAGGCGAGTCAACAGTCTCTGTTTTCATCTCTCTCCACTCCTCCACAACAGGCAAGCCCAGGATGGTGACACAGCACAGCAGGGCAGAGAGTTGAGCACCAGGCTTTCCAGGAGCCTCTCCATCCTCTGTCTTCAGCTGACAGCCCACAGTGGCAAAGCTGAGACCCTGGGGGGAGGGGGCGACCAGGGTGCAGCAAGGCATGCTCCTCTGCAGTTCATTGCACTCCAGCAAATGCGCTGCATGGCAGGTCTGAGCAGCTTAGCCTTGAGCCACAACTGCCTTCCCACCACAGACCGAGGAACATAGATTCACTGCTAATGCCCCCCCCTCCTGGTTGCCCACCCTCCCCTCCAATCCCGGCTCTGCTTTGCAAATCCCCCAAAATAGATCCAATTTCTTCTAGTTTATTTCTAGGGAAAAGCAATGGGTTTCCAAAGTCTACCTGGCTAATCATTTTTATAGACTTTTCCTCCGGGAACTTTCCCAAAACCTCTTCCGAACCTTTGTTACTCACCTTCAGTAAACCCTCTGGCAAGAGATTCCACAGCTTAATTATGTACTCTGTGAAAAACCACTTTCTCCTATTTGTTTTCTGTCTGTTGGTTTTTGCTTTCATGGCAAAGTTTCCTTTAAAAAATTTAAGCCACTGGAGGAATGAGTCTAGTTTGCATCTTCTTCACAAGGTACTACACAGAGCTTTACTGAAAAGCATAGTTTACTCTTTGGCCGAATACGAATAATGAAAAATATTATTTGGCTAAATATGAATACCGAATACGAATAATGGGCATTGAGCTATAACATCCTACTATATAAATGAAGAGTGACCGACGTGCCGCGCATGCGCAGAACAGCGCCTCACAAATCTCTTCCGAGTTCCGACGTTGACCGGCGAGCACCGGGCGGGCGGGGATCGTCCGACAGCAGCTCCAAGGCGCACTCCGTCTCAGACAGGTACGATGAGCTGCTTCCGCCGCCGCTGTGACCCGGGCGCTTTCCTCTGCCACCATCCCCCCGGGGGTGGCTTTCTTGGGCGGGGGCTCGGCTTCACCCGGCGTTGCTCCGACCGCTTTCTTGCCCGTTTTAATGGGCTCAACGGCTTGTAACAACTATAAAAGAAGAACAATGAAATCAAAGATTAAGTTTTTATCTCAGTAGGATTCAGCACAGTAGAGCCCCGGATTATTCATATTTGAATTTAAATCACTATTCGGGCTGAATCCGAATAATGTATTTGGGGCCAAATTGGATCAAAGACGAACATTCGGTACAGCCCTACTACATATGCAAATGAAAATAGCCACCGAGAGTATTTTTGTCCCCTCCTGACCTAGCTGCACCGCCTTTCCCTATGGTTAAAAGTATGCTTACTTAAACAAAACATGAACCTTTATCCACACTGAGGGAGAGGCAAATTTTACACAGGCAAACTCCTGTTCAGCCATGCAAAACATTTTGACAATGAGATCCTCCCCGAGCGATAGAGAGTGATAATTAAAGAGCTGCTCTTTGCTGTTCAGCAGCAGACGCTGTGAAACAGAGATGGCGTGCTCCCCTCCCCCTCAAATTCCTTTTTCATCATTATTGGCACCTTTTTTTGAAAGCGTATATAGAACTACAGGCCGACATACAAGTGTCTTAGGCAATTGTCTCTTTGCGAACTGACCACCAGCTTTTGTGAGCGGCATGTCCTACATCAGTGTTTCCCGAGTCCGGTCCTGGAGTATTTTATTTATTTTGTTACATTTGTACCCCACATTTTCCCACCTATTTGCAGACTCAATGTGGCTTACATAGTACCGTGAGGCGTTAGCCACCTCCGGTGATGAAACAAATACAAAGTGATGTTATTGTCGAAAGAGGTTCATGTGTTACAGACACATTAGGAAATCGTAGAGAAGAAGAGTTATATACAGAGTTCTTTACGGGCTTTGGATTTGTTGTGTCCCTTGCCAGTCAGGTTTTCAGGATATCCACAATGAATATGCATGAATGAGATTTACATATCATGGAGGCAGTTGATGCATATTCATTGTGGATATCCTGAAAACCTGACTGGCAAGGGATACTCCAGGACCGGACTTTAAAAAATTGTAGATGGCGTCTGATTACAGAACTAGAAAGAGACTGGATTAGATTGGGATTTGTCTTCAAGGTGTTAAAGAGTTTTGAAATAAAAAGCTGAGGACGAAGGTGCGTTGATATACCAAGGTGACCCTTCCAGCCTTCACATAGGTTCATTTGGCTTGTGCTGTAAAGATATGTGGTGCCTTTTAAACAGCTCACGAGATTGTAGTGCTGGGGCTTTTGAGACGGTGTAGCCCCCCCCCCCCTCTTCATTCAAAATGCCTTGAAGAAAGAAATGAATTCTTGTCATCATTCCCCCAAGAAGTTTTGATGCATTGAATCATGAACATAATTAGATTAGAGGCATCTTAATGAGTTTTAAGGACGGTTCTTTGTTAAGGGAGATTAGGCTTAATCACCCAGTAGTGGACATTAATGATACCACATAATGATTCATCATATCAGCTCCAAAAATAACTACATAATGAAATGCTATGATCATGGGATTTTTGCCTGTAATTCCTCGAGATGTCTGTTGTTTCAGACCACTGAGATGGTTCAGTTCACCCATGAGCCTTGAAAAGGGTTGCTCAGAGGGCGCGCGCTGTCTGAACAGGAAGAGTGGCAGACATGCCAAGTTATCCAGTTCCAGGCTGGAGATTTGGGGCTTCTGATCACTCCGTCCCGGTGCATCATGGGAGTTACAGCACTAATTTCAATGGGCCAGGATCTGGAACTAGAAATGCCAAGCTGCTTTGGGCTGTAAGTTCAAAACCCGAACTGTGTCAAAATCTCCAGCCTGGAACTAGGTAACTTGGCTTCTCCATTAATGTGACCCCTGAAAAGGGAATGAATTGGCAAGAAATCAATTTTAACCTAATATTCTTCATTGAAGGATAACCTGGAGTCTGATAAAAGCAAAGATTTCTCCCAGAAGAGGGGATTGCAAGCAAATCCACCAACCCCTCTCTGCATTCATCCCAAAAAGTAATTTGAAAACTAGGCCCAACATTTTCAATCTGACATATAAGAGGTTCCTTGAAGACAGGAGTCGCACTATCAACCCGACCCAAAACAGAGATCAATCTGGCCCGCCGTGTTCTGTAAAAACTGTAAGCGATTTTTCAATTTGCAAGTAATCTGAGAATAGAATGAATTACAGTCATCAAGTTGAATTGGGCTGCGTTGCATTTGCCACATGGGAATCACTAGTGTGGTTTAGTCCAGGGGTGTAGCCAGACCTTAGCACGAGGGGGGTCCAGAGCCCGAGGTGGGGGGGCACAGTTTAGCTCACCGACCTCCCTGCCACTTTTGACCCCCCCTGCCGCCACCGACCCCCTGTGACCCCCCCCTGCCATTTTCAATCCCCCTCCCTCCGCCACCTGGTACCTTTGCTGGCAGGGTCCCCAACTCCCGCCAGCCAAAGTCTTCTTCAGCTCAGCGCTGAAAGGTACCAGGCAGCGGCGGCGGGCAGGGGGATCAAAAGTGGCAGGGGAGGGTCGGCGGTGGGGGTTGGGGACCCCCGCCAGCAATGGTACCAGGCAGCGGTAGCAGGCAGGGGGATCGAAAGTGGCAGAGGAGGGTCGGCAGTGGGGGTTGGGGACCCCCGCCAGCAAAGGTACCAGGCAGCGGCGGCGGGAGGGGGGATCAAAAGTGGCAGAGGAGGGTCGGCGGTGGGGGTTGGGGACCCCCGCCAGCAAAGGTACCAGGCAGCAGCGGCGGCGGGAGGGGGGATCGAAAGTGGCAGGGGAGGGTCGGCAGTGGGGGGGGGGTCGAAAGTAGAGGGGGACAGGGCTAAATCTGTGCGGGCCCATGCCCCCGTGGCCCCACCTAGCTACGCCCCTGGTTTAGTCAAAGAGGCCCCACATTTTTAAAGTGCACCCTTACTGAATGTGCGATCCCAAGGACCATAAGATATGATGATAAACCCTATAAAAAGACCAGGATCAATTCTCTATTTTAGGGGTCCTTTTACTAAGGTGTGCTGAAAAGTGGCCTGCGGTAGTGTAGGCGCATGTTTTTGGGAGCGCGCGGATTCATTTTTCAGCACACCTGCAAATATGGAAGTGCGGCAAAATGAAAATTGCCACGCGTCCATTTTGGGTCTGAGACCTTACCGCCAGCCATTGACCAAAGCGGTAATGTCTCACGCGGTAACCGGGTGGTAATGACCATCGCGGGTCAAATGCCATTTGGCGCGCGTCCAATACGCGCATCTGAAAATAATTTCGGCCGCGTGCCAAAAATGAAATTACCGCAAGGGCCACTCAGTGGCCGGGCGGTAACTCCATTTTGGCGCGTGTTGGGCGCATGTAGAAGCTTACGCAGCTTAGTGAAAGGGCCCCTCGGTTTGGACATTTTTAATAGCAGCTTCTAAGTTCCCTTCCATATTTTCTGTGACTCTCTAACTCTGAGGCACGGGACACATTAGTCTGTGCCGTCGCTGGCTGGGCCTGGTTTCACGATGTCATTCTCAATAACAGCTGGAAAGCAGAGCCTGTCAAGGCTCCCTGTGTTAATACCATTTGTTCAACGGTGTGCACATCTGCTTCATCCATTTATAATAACTATAAGAAGCATTTTACATTGATTTGCTCCCCTCTGAACACCCAAGGAATGGAATTGGTATTGACTCTGCTCAATAAAGAGGCTGCAATGAAGTTATATGCTTACAAAGTAATCTGTTTCTGCACTTTCTGCTGCTTTCCCAATTTGGCATAGATACCTGACAGATGAGATGTTGATCTGGAATGCACATCTTAATAACCTTGGAGTGGAGTGGAAGGGGTAGACGTGAATCTTTTGTTTTCTCTCTCCAAAAATACTAGGACTAGGGGGCACGCGATGAAGCTACCAAGTAGTAAATTTGATACAAATCGGAGAAAATGTTTCTTCACTCAACGTGTAATTAAACTTTGGAATTCGATGGCAGAGAATGTTGTAAAGGCAGTTAGCTTAGCAGGGTTTAAAAAGGGTCTGGACAGCTTCCTAAAGGAAAAGTCCATAGACCATTATTAAATGGGCTTGGGGAAAATCCACTATTTCTGGGATAAGCAGTATAAAATGTTTTGTACTTTTTGGGATCTTGCCAGGTATTTGTGACCTGGATTGGCCACTGTTGGAAACAAGATGCTGGGCTTGATGGACCTTTGATCTGTCCTGGTGTGGCAATACTTATGTACTTATGTAACCAAGTTTCTATCTAGTACAACTATCTGTCGCTCTGTTGTCCCGTCGCCACTCTCTGCTTTTAATCGGTTAAGCTCTGTCTGTGGGGAATTTAGGTTGAAGAAAGCAGAGTATCATAGGCACTGCATTGCACTGAAAAATAAAACCTGGAATCCATCACTTCATCTTCTCATGTTAACAAGGCCGGTCCGAGAGAGGCTGAATATTACCCTCCGGAGTTGTAATCATTGTAGGATGACTGAATGCGCAGCCACTGTTGATATGGAAATAGTGTACTTAGTTTGGGTCCATGGTCAGGCCTGCTGTCAGACATTCACCCATGGATTCTATATAGCACACCTAAAGATCTGTGCCGAAATCAGTGCGGATTCTATAAGAATGTGCATAGCTTAACAATCTAATGAGCATCGATAACAGCACTTAACAATAATGAGCATTAATTGGAACGGATTAGAATTTAGGCGCACAAACATTCTGTAACGATCTGCACTGAACTTCTAACTTGTGCATGCAAAAAGGGAAGTGGATATGGGCGGGGAAATGGGTGTTTCCTGGGCATTCTGAAATTTAAGCGCCTAGTTCTAGAATTATCTACAGTGAAGCCCCCGGGATACATGACAGACCTGATCGACCTAACAACTAGAAACACATCCGGAATCAACACAAACGTACCTAAATCTGCACTACCCAAGCTGCAAAGGACTCAAATACAAATCAACTTACGCATCCAGTCTCTCCTACATAAGCACACAACTGTGGAACGCATTGCCAAAAGCCTTGAAAACTACGAACGACCACTTAAACTTCTGGAAAAAACTAAACACTAGCCTGTTTAAAAAGGCATACCCTACCAATACGACATAAATGCCTGATCTCTGCAACACAACAAAACTAAAGAACGTAATGGACATAACACAACTCTTCCGTTGTACGATTCCCTAGTGTGGCTGTGCCACATGAACTTTATCTTACCACAACATCACTTTGTATTTGTTCACACCGGAGTCTGCAAACGCCTCTTCGGTAAGCCACATTGAGCCTACAAATAGGTGGGAAAATATGGGATACAAATGTAACAAATAAAATAAAATAAATATGGCCTAGTACGCCTAAATCTATGGGGCAGGGATTTACACCAAGTTTTCATTGGTGGAAATGGATGCGCGTAGATTTAGGCACTGAAATATGGACTAAGCGTATTCTATAATTGGCACCTAAATCTAGGCATTGATTATACTTAGTCGCAACTGATTTCGACGCTGATTTTTTTTTTTAGGCGCCGTATATATAGAATCTCCTCCTCAGGGGTCCCAGAGCCCGGTTGCAGGTTATTCTTTCTTCAGCTTCAGTCAGGCCTAGGGACCCCTTTGGCATGCGAGTCCCCGAGCAATTGCCCTTAACTTCGGCCCTGTCCATGGTACTGTAGAATTGGAGGGTTGAATAACCTGCCCTACCAGAGACAGAATACCAGGAGTCTCCAGGTCTGCCACTGAAATCCCAGGTTTCCCATTGCTCCTTTGAAGGGATCGAAATAAACCGATAGCAAAAACAACTAAGGCTCAATCCAACCAGCGAACTGCACAAAATTATGTCCAGAATTTTTTTTTAGTTACATTTGTACCCCGTGCTTTCCCACTCATGGCAGGCTCAATGTGGCTTACATGGGGCAATGGAGGGTTAAGTGACTTGCCCAGAGTCACAAGGAGCTGCCTGTGCCTGAAGTGGGAATAGAACTCAGTTCCTCAGGACCAAAGTCCACCACCCTAACCACTAGGCCACTCCTCCACTGTTGCTACTATTTGAGATTCTACATGGAATGTTGCTATTCCACTAGCAACATTCCATGTAGAAGTCGACCCTTGCAGGTCACCAATGTGGCCGCGCAGGCTTCTGCTTCTGTGAGTCTGACGTCCTGCAGGACGTCAGACTCACAGAAACAGAAGCCTGCGCAGCCTTCTACATGGAATGTTGCTAGTGGAATAGCAACATTCCATGTAGAATCTCCAATAGTAGCAACATTCCATGCAGAATCTCCAATAGTATCTATTTTATTTTTGTTACATTTGTACCCTGCGCTTTCCCACTCATGGCAGGCTCAATGCAGCTTACATGGGGCAATGGAGGGTTAAGTGACTTGCCCAGAGTCACAAGGAGCTGCCTGTTCTTGAAGTGGGAATTGAACTCAGTTCCTCAGGACCAAGGTCCACCACCCTAACCACTAGGCCACTCCTCCACTGTTGCTACTATTTGAGATTCTACATGGAATGTTGCTATTCCACTAGCAACATTCCATGTAGAAGTCGGCCCTTGCAGGTCACCAATGTGGCCGCGCAGGCTTCTGCTTCTGTGAGTCTGACGTCCTGCAGGACGTCAGACTCACAGAAACAGAAGCCTGCGCAGCCTTCTACATGGAATGTTGCTAGTGGAATAGCAACATTCCATGTAGAATCTCCAATAGTAGCAACATTCCATGCAGAATCTCCAATAGTATCTATTTTATTTTTGTTACATTTGTACCCTGCGCTTTCCCACTCATGGCAGGCTCAATGCAGCTTACATGGGGCAATGGAGGGTTAAGTGACTTGCCCAGAGTCACAAGGAGCTGCCTGTGCCTGAAGTGGGAATCTAACTCAGTTCCTCAGGACCAAAGTCCACCACCCTAACCACTAGGCCACTCCTCCACTGTTGCTACTATTTGAGATTCTACATGGAATGTTGCTATTCCACTAGCAACATTCCATGTAGAAGTCGGCCCTTGCAGGTCACCAATGTGGCCGCGCAGGCTTCTGCTTCTGTGAGTCTGACGTCCTGCAGGACGTCAGACTCACAGAAACAGAAGCCTGCGCAGCCTTCTACATGGAATGTTGCTAGTGGAATAGCAACATTCCATGTAGAATCTCCAATAGTAGCAGCATTCCATGCAGAATCTCCAATAGTATCTATTTTATTTTTGTTACATTTGTACCCTGCGCTTTCCCACTCATGGCAGGCTCAATGCAGCTTACATGGGGCAATGGAGGGTTAAGTGACTTGCCCAGAGTCACAAGGAGCTGCCTGTGCCTGAAGTGGGAATCTAACTCAGTTCCTCAGGACCAAAGTCCACCACCCTAACCACTAGGCCACTCCTCCACTGTTGCTACTATTTGAGATTCTACATGGAATGTTGCTATTCCACTAGCAACATTCCATGTCTGACGTGCAGGACGTCAGACTCACAGAAACAGAAGCCTGCGCAGCCCTCTACATGGAATGTTGCTAGTGGAATAGCAACATTCCATGTAGAATATCAATAGTATCTATTTTATTTTTGTTACATTTGTACCCCGTGCTTTCCCACTCATGGCAGGCTCAATGCAGCTTACATGAGACAATGGAGGGTTAAGTGACTTGCCCAGAGTCACAAGGAGCTGCCTGTGCCTGAAGTGGGAATCGAACTCAGTTCCTCAGGACCAAAGTCCACCACCCTAACCATTAGGCCACTCCACCACTAAACTAAAGAAGGCCTTTTTAGGATACGATATGCAGCCTTTTTTTTCTTTTTTGTAAAACCTAAACTCTGTCACTTTTCCATTTGAGGGCTGCATGGCACAGCCAGGGGCTTTCCACAGGCGTCTGTTGACAAATTAGAGCTGCAACACTTATGTTCAATTGCCCAGAGTTTAAGAGCCTGAGACCCAGATCATCTGGTGTTAATGGACATTGCTTGCTTAAACGGAGGATACTGATCTAGGCTGGCAATTAAACTGGCTTAATTCCCAGCAGACTGCTGTGCACATCTGTGTCATTAACGACTGTGGGTAACTAAACTGGCCCTTCTGCAACCTACAAAATCCTTCTGCTTAATTAGGGCAGCAGACCTTTCTCTGCAGTGTTCTGACCACTCCAGACTGAGTGATGAGTTCAGTGTATGGCATAATTCATGTCCTGCGGGGTGGAGAGGGCGGGAGGGAGTCTTGGGTGATACCTAGCTATTAGCCACAACGGGGTTGTTCGTGCACCAGTTCACAGCCTGTTGCTGCAGTGCCTGGACTGGTGGATATAAAGGTAAGGGAGGAAACCCCCCTGCAGGTGGCAAATGAATGGTCCTGAATTCACAGCTTCCAACAGCTAAGGCAAAAAATAATTAAGCCAAAAAGCAAACACTTCTGCACGTAAGGCAGATAGAGAGTATCGGTAGGCTGTCAGAGAACGACAGACTGGTGATCAGGAGACCCAGAGTTCAAATCCTGCTTCTGCTAGTTAACACCCAAGTGTCGCATTTTAAATAGGAAGGAGGCTTTCCTGACCAGTTAAATCATACACAGTAACATAGATAAAGACCTGTACGGTCCATCCAGTCTGCCCAACAAGATAAACTCATTTTACATGGTATGCGATACTTTATACCCGAGTTTGATTTGTCCCTGCCTTTCTCAGGGCACAGACCATGGAAGTCTACCCAGCGCTGTTCTTGTACTAAAAGTTCTGAAGCTAACATAGAAGCCCCTTAAAATTTACACTCAAGCCCATCCCTATCTATTCAGTCACAATCAGGGCGTAGACGGTAGAAGTCTGCCCAGCACTGTTCTTGTACTAAAGGTTCTGAAGATTCTGGAATCCTAAAGAGTTCTGAAGATTCTGGAATCCCAATTAGTAGCAACATTCCATGTAGAACCCCAAAGAGTAACATAGTAAATGACGACAGATAAACCTGTACGGTCCATCCAGTCTACCCAACAAGATAAACTCGTTTCACATGGTATGTGATACTTTATACCCGAGTTTGATTTGTCCCTGCCTTTCTCAGGGCACAGACTGTAAAGGCCTGCCCAGCACTGTTCAGGTACTAAACGTTCTGAAGCTAACATCAAAACCCCTTAAAATTTACACCCCAGCCCATCCCTATCTATTCAGTCACAATTAGGGCGTAGACCGTAGAAGTCTATCCAGCTCCCGTTTTGTTTCCCCAATTACCAGCGTTGCCACCCAATCTTCGCTAAGATTCCGCAGATCCATTCCTTCTAAACAGGATTCCTTTGTGTTTATCCCACGCATGTTTGAATTCCATTACCGTTTTCATCTCTATCACCTCCTACAGGAGGAGATTCCACTTATCTACCACCCTTTCCGTGAATACTTCCTGAGGTTGTCCTTAGTGTGTCTGTAGGTTATGCACATTAATGTGGGACTCACTCATGCTTCCTCTGCACTGCCCCCTGTGACCGCCTCCGTGCACTGCCCCTTGCAGTGCCACCTGTGCACTGCCCCCATGCACCATCTCCGTGCACTACTCCCCCCCCCCATTGCAACACCTGCTGTTCACCGCCCCCGTGCATCGCCCCCATACGTTTATGCACCAAGCGAGTTCTGTGCTAAAGTTAGAGAATACTGCTTAGTACCCAACTGGTACTTATGTGCTTAACTGTGACAGCCTCATGCATAAGAGCTAGTTTTCTACAACTTCCTTCAAAAAGGCAGTAAATAAATCCTAATAAATAAACTTACATGCAGAGAGAGTGGCCTGCATAAAAATTAAGGGATAACATTCAGCCTGCGGCAGTCAGAGTTTTTTTTTAAAGAGAATTAGCCCCTGATATTCAGTGCTGGTCACTGAATATTTGGGCTAACAAGTGGGCCTGGCTGCTGGAGCTTATATGTTCCCAGGGCCCTCGTAAGACAGTTATGAGGGCCCCGGATGAATATCAGCTGTGGGACCTGCATAACTATACAAAAGAGATATGAGCCCTGGGAGCCCCTTCCTGGCCCCCCAAAACCCCCTTTTTCCCTCTTACCCAGCCTGCACCCCTGGAAAGACAACCCCCCCCCCCATTTCTGTAGGCCCCCCCTGAGCTTACCTTAGCTCCCTGATGATCCAGTGGGGACGATGGGGCAGGAGCGAAGCTCTCTCACTTCTGCCCCTTGGCTGCCTTAAGAAAATGGATGTATGCAGGAGGGAAGTGGGAACAGAGGAAGGCTGGACAAACCTCAGGAGTAATGAAATTAAAAGTTTATTACTATGGTATGTATAAAAAAATAACATAAAATCAATGCTCAACAATTCAATATATAAAAAACAATACACAGTAAAATAAATACACAGCCTGGTACAATCAATGGTGCTAAGTCACCTAGATTACTGCAATGCAATCTATGCCGGATGTAAAGAACAAATCATTAAGAAGCTCCAAACAGCCCAAAACACAGCAGCCAGACTCATATTTGGATAAACAAAATACGAAAGTGCCAAACCCCTAAGAGAAAAACTACACTGGCTCCCACTTAAAGAACGTATTACGTTCAAAATCTGCACTCTGGTTCATAAAATCATTTACAGCGAAGCCCCGGTCTACATGTCCGATCTCATAGACTTACCACCCAGGAACACTAAGAGATCAGCACGCACATTCCTGAACCTCCACTACCCCTGCTGCAAAGGACTAAAATGTAAATTAACATATGCATCCAGCTTCTCCTACATACCGGTAAGCACACAGCTTTGGAATGCATTACCACTCGCCGTGAACAAAATGCACGACCTAACTAACTTTCGGAGATCACTGAAGACCAGCCTGTTCAACAAGGCATACCACAATGATCCATCCTAATACCAGCCAACGAAACTCAAGCCAGAACTGGATAAAACCTAACTCTCTATACTCAACTACCAAGGTCTACTCTACAACGAATTAACTCTAACGCAATACTACTTTATCCTTCATTCTGAATATGTACTCTTTTACTTGAATGATTAATCTACTGTGTCAATCATGATCTTTATTGTAATACCACTTGTATCTCTCACTCCGGAAATGGCAATCGCCATGACGGAACAATGTAAGCCACATTGAGCCTGCAAATAGGTGGGAAAATGTGGGATACAAATACAAAAAAATAAATAAATATGATTTAAAAAAAAATGATATACAATGAGTATGATGTCAGTGCATAAGATTCATATCAGTGCTTAAAACTCGACACGGCATCGTGTTTCGGCATGTAACGTGCCTGCATCAGGAGTCTACAATAAAAGGACTTTGTTGCTCGGTTACCTTTTGGCGTAAGAAAATGGCTGCCTCGACCTCTTCTGCCAGCCTTGCGGTACATAAATATTTCTAATTATTGTCTTATTGAAGTCATGAACACCCTGGCAATGCAGAGCCTTAGCTGGTGGACAAAAGCTTGCCGAACCTTCCTCACTGATGAAGCCTTGCAGTACTGAACTACTGAACCCTGAGCCGACTCCTTCCTGGTTCTATCTTTTTCAAGGTTTGGTCTCCAGCATTGAACACAGTACTCTATGGGGATCTTTTACAAAGGTGCACTAGTGCTTTTAGCCCAAGCTAAACGCTAGAGACGCTCACAGGAATATTTGGGTATCTCTAGCATTTAACGCATGCATATTTAACAGCCGCTTTAAAAATGCTACTGCACCTTTGCAAAAGGACCTCTAAATGAGGTCTCCCCAGAGACTTATACAGAGGCAGTATCGCCTCCTTTTTCCTGTTGGCCATGCTTCTCCCTATGCATCCTTCTGGATTTTGCCGTCACCTTTTCTACCCGTTTAGTCAACTTAACATTAATAAAAAGACAGAAGAGAGAGGGAAGATGCATTGACCATGTAAAATAGCTTGAGCGAAGGCCTGACCAGTTCTGCTAATAAGAAACAGCTGGGAAAGATGGTACGTTTATGGGTGGTAAACAGTTGACATTTTTTTTAATTTGAATATTTTGATTGTAACGATACCACGATAAAAATAAAATGAAGACAAATGACAGAAGCAGCCCGATCCGTCACGGTACTACATAACAGCACGCTACAACAGTCACTTCAGAAAAGTTTGTTTTACAGAAATGCAGAAGCAAAATTCTTAGAGCTGATGGTGTGTTTCAAGCAAAATATTTATACTGTGCCTGTAATCCTGCATCGGTGGTAACCATTTTCCAGCAGATCTCGGGGGTCCCTTCCACCCACAGCCAGTCCCTGTAATACTGCATCATGAGGGTCATTCCCCCTCATCCCACCCCCCAGAATCAGTTGATGTGATAGTGCATTGCAGAGATTTATTTTAAATAGTAACATGGAAAAGACCAGCATAGAACCATCGATTCTGCTCAATAAATTTGTTAGGGTTGTTTCTGCTGCTCTGTGCAGGTTATTCCCCTCTATACCTTTGCTTAGGGTTGTTTCTGCCACTCTCATAAGCACATAAGTATTGCCATTCTGGGAAAGACCAAAGGTCCATCGAGCCCAGCATCCTGTTTCCAACAGTGGCCAATCCAGGTCACAAATACCCAGCAAGATCCCAAAAATGTACAAATCATTTTATACTGCTTATCCCAGAAATAGTGGATTTTCCCCAAGTTCATTTAATAACGGTCTATGGACTTTTCCTTTAGGAAGCCATCCAAACCTTTTTAAAACTCCGGTAAGCTAACCGCCTCCATGGCTTTGTTTAGGGTTGTAACTGTCAGTCTGTGCAGGTTACCCTTCTGTGTTCCATTGTTTTGGGTTGTAACTTTGGGTCCCATAAAGGCTACTCTCCTCTGTTCCTTTCTTTAGGGTTGTAATTGTTAGTCCATGCAAGTTACCCTCCTCTGTGCAGATGACTCAGATCAGCACACACCGATGGTGACCTGCATTGTTTTGTAAGGCAGGGGACTGAGACATTTAGAGCAATGTTCAGCACATGCAGCTGTAAAACCTGAAAAATCTAGTCTTTTCTCATCCTCAAGCCCATCACTTACACACTGGCCTAGA
Organism: Microcaecilia unicolor; assembly: GCF_901765095.1. NCBI lineage: Eukaryota > Metazoa > Chordata > Amphibia > Gymnophiona > Siphonopidae > Microcaecilia > Microcaecilia unicolor. The sequence goes on from NC_044042.1 coordinate 12,936,203, forward strand.
GTTAATCACTCAGCCTCCCATGTGTTCAGTTAGGGATGTGCATGGAACAAAGTTTCCATTGCTTTCCAGATCATATTTAGATTTTTGTTGGCCAACCTTTGGACATTTTTTATTTCAGACATTAATGTACATAAAATCTGAGATTTTATGCATGTAAGGTCGATTTAGTGCGTGTTCGTTATGTGCATAAAATTCAAAACCATGAACTGAATGCAAATCACTAATGCTTAGCCCTAGATTTTCAGCTCTTGAGAAAGGCACCTTGTAACCATATGATTTAACTGGGAAAAGCTGGATCTACTTAGGGGTCGATACTCAACGGGAGTTATTATTTATTTTATTTAAAAACATAGACCCCCGCTTACATCCAGGTAGGAACGGCTCGCAGGATGTTACCCACATTTTCAGTGGCATCTATCCAGACAGTGCTGAAAATCCAGCACTAATCCCCTCATTTTATACACTTGCATGCCCAACTTGACACTTGCTCCCGAATTCTACAAAAGTCGCCAAAAAATGCGTATGGGAGTAGTGGGTTTTGGCCTGGGTGAGTTTTGAGGGCTGAGCAGACACCATAAAGAAACAACACAGAGATGTGTACCTGGGAGCATTTATATGAAGTGCACAGCCGTGCCCTCTAGATGTCTGGGGGACCAGTCTGCTAAAAATGCTGGCCCCTCCTACATCCCAATAGCTTGATTTTCTACGTTTTTTTCACTTGTGCGAGTTTTTTTTTTTTAATGGCCCGAAAAGATAAATGCACAGAGCAGTGGCGTTCCTATGGGGGGGGCGGTGGGGGCAGTCCGCCCCGGGTGCACGCCGTTGGGGGGTGCCGCACGCACCTGTCCGTCATTCGTTCCATGCTCCCTCTGCCTGGAACAGGTTACTTCCTGTTCCGGGGCAGAGGAAGCATGGAACGAACGACAGACAGGCGCGCGCGATCCGCCCCGGGTGTCAGCCCCCCTAGGAATACCACTGGCACAGAGTACAAAACCTTGATACAAAAGGTATTTAAAAAAAAAAAAGATGATGTTTTGATATTTCAAAAATGGTTAAGTTTGCTATTCGGATTTGGGACGTTTAACGTAAAGCATCCAAAGTCCGACTTGGACATCATATCAAACATTCTCCCTTCACGTTTCCAGACTCAGCCAAACTAGCGGAATTAGAAAGGGTTCAAAGAAGAGTGACTAAAATAATAAAGGGGATGGGACTCCTCTCGTATGAGGAAAGGCTAAAGAGGTTAGGGCTCTTCAGCTTGGAAAAGAGACGGAGGAGGGGGAGATATGATTGAGGTCTACCAAATCCTGAGTTATGTAGAACGAGTAGAAGTAAATCAATTTTTTACTCGTTCCAAAAGTACAAAGACTAGGGGACACTCGAGGAAGTTATATGAAAAATACTATTAAAACAAATAGGAAGAAATATTTTTTTACTCAACGAGTAGTTACGCTCTGGAACTCTTTGCGATGTACAAAATCCTGAGTAGTATAGAATGAGTAGAAGTAAATCGATTTTTTACTCGTTCCAAAAGTACAAAGACTAGGGGACCCTAGAGGAAGTTACATGGAAATACTTTCAAAACAAATAAGAGGAAATATTTTTTCACTCAATGAATAGTTAAGTTCTGGAACTCATTACTGGAGGTTGTGGTAATAGCAGTTAACATATCTGGGTTTAAAAAAGGCTTCAACGAATTATTGGAGGAAAAGTCCATAGTCTGCTATTGAGACAGGCATGGGAAGCAACTGCTTGCCCTGGGATTTGTAGTATAGAATGTTGCCATGATTTGGGTTTCTGCCAGGTACTTGTGACCTGGGCTTGACCACTGTTTGAAAAACAGAATGCTGGGCTAGATGGACCATTGGTCTGACCCAGTATGGCTACTCCTATGTTCTTATGCTTAAACTCATATCCAAAAGTTTATGAAATGCAGATTATTGCCTACTGCTCTACTGCAAGTCAGTCACTGTTTGATGTGTATTAACAAAAAGCCATTTACACATTTGCTACAATTAAATATATATATATATTTTTAGCAAAGGTAGCAACCATTTTAATTGTTTGTGTCCTCTTTTTTGTCTTCCTAAATCAGGGGCGTAGCCAGACTTCAGCGGGAGGGGGTCCAGAGCCTGAGGTGAGGGGGCACATTTTAGCCCCCCCCACGGTGCCACCCCCCCTCCCAACGCCACCACCACCACCACTAACAACAACTTTGACCTCCCCGCCACCGACCCTCTCGACCCCCCCTCTTACCGCCAACCCTCCGTCGCCGTCACCTACCTTTGCTGGTGGGGGACCCCAACCCCCGCCAGCCGAGGTCCTCTTCTTCCTTCGTTCTCAGTCTGACATCCTGCACTTCGTACGTGTAGGATGTCAGACTCAGAAACAGAACGAAGGAAGAAGAGGACCTCAGCTGGTGGGGGTTGGGGTCCCCCGCCAGCAAAGGTAGCAGATGGCAATGGCAGGTTGACTGCGGGAGGAGGGGGTCAAGAGGGTCGTCGGTAGGGGGGTCCAGGGCCAAATCTAAGGGGACCCAGGCCCCCTTGGCCCCACGTAGCTACACCCCTGTCCTAAATAGGGTGACTATTCCTGGGAAAAGACTATGAAGAAAAAACTGTAAGAACCTGGCTCTGCTAACATCTATTGGAGAATGCTACCTTTATTCTTTTAATTTGGATGCAAGTTGCCCTGGCACCATCAGATTGCCAGGATCCAGTCCCTTCCTCAGCCATCCAGTCTCCCGATTTTCCAAGCTGGATAAAACTGCCCACCTCATGGCACCAGTCCGTCTTGGAATATCAAGCCAAGGTGAAAACATGCCAGCATTCGTTTGGCAGAACTTCGTAAGCAGCTGGGCTTTGCATGCACGAAGCAATGTGAAAAACCTCATGGCTTTATATATAGGAATGCAGGCAGCTGTTAAGGGTACCTCTTCCTCCAATTTATGTAATAAAAAGGTTATTAGTATTAACTTCCCTCCCCCCATTAAAAAAAAAAACGATAGAAGCACTATGGTACCCTAAACTACAGTTTGCATCAAGGGCATAGCCAGCCCTCCAATTCTGGGGGCACCCAGGGATGGACTTGGGGGGAAGTCCTCTCTACCCCTCCCTGCGTGCACTATGTCTACCTTTGCTGGTGGGGATGACGAGGCCCCGCCAGTCAATGAAATACAATTCCCGAGAAGTCCCGGCATGCTCAAAGCCGGAAGCAGATCGAGGAGGAGGGGAGCGATGGAACTGTATTTATTTGGCTGGTGGGGCCTTGGCATCCCTGCCAGCAAAGGTAAAAGAGCGCTGCAGTTCTGGAGGGGGCTTGAGCCCAAAGTGGGGGGAGGGGGGGTCCAGGCCTTCTATGGTTATGCTATGGGTTTAAGCAGACAGGAGAGGCTCCTGCCCGCTTAAACCATACTGAGCAGGCTGGATGCCAGTATTGAGTGGCGCTGAATATTGGCTCTGACTTTTGTGGCACTGTCTGATTAGTGCTGGGGCGATCCAGGGGCAGTTCCGCAGGCATTGCCCTTATTCAGTGCTGGTGTCTGTATAGCTAAGTGAGTAGATAGGACCACATAAAAAGCAGTCCTTAGCTATGTGAGTGCCCACACTGAATGCTAGCCAGTGCCTACATAATTTCTGGGTCAGTGGCTTACCCGGATATTGCCAAGGGTTGAACATTGGGTGGCATAGTTTTTAATCAGCAAAGGTTATATACAAACATCTACTACTAATCATTTCCATAGCTCTACTAGACATACACAGTGCTGTACACTGAAAAGACAGTCCCTGCTCGACAGAGCTTACAATCAGGACAAACAGGACAAATAAGGGATAAGGACAAAGAGTATCAAGATTCCAGAATCCCAAAGAGTAGCAAGATTCTGTGTGGAATCCCTAAGAGTAGCAAGATTCCGGAATCCCAAACACTACTACTAGTCATTTCTATATCGCTACTAGACGTACGCAGCACTGTACACTTGAACATGAAGAGACGGTCCCTGCTCAACAGACCTTACAATCTAATCAGGACAAATAAGGAATAAGGATAAAGAGTAACAAGATTCTGTGCGGAATCCCAAATAGCAAGATTCCGGAATCAAAAGAGTAGCAAGATTCTGAAATCCCAAAGACTACTACTACTAGTAATCATTTCTATAGCGCTACTAGACGTGCGCAGCACTGTACACTTGAACATGAAGAGACGGTCCCTGCTTGACAGACCTTACAATCTAATCAGGACAAACAGGACAAATAACATCACAGGAAACCAGCTGACAGATGCTGCTAGCTCCACAGTTCCAGCTTCCAGCCTTCTCATACAAAAAAGTTCATTTTACATAGCCAAGCCAGATGATACCATTGTATACTCTCTCACCCAAAAGCCAAGGATAAATATCTCAAATTCCTGGCTGGGTCCTTCAAACAGAAGAGCTACAGCCCCCAAAATTATCTCCAGGAAAGTAGCCTCTTTGCTCACGAAAACCTCAGTGAGTCTCTCTTATAATGACAATCCAGAGGTGGAAAACTAAGAAAAACCATCAAAGATCTACAGCTCCTATTCCCGGAGGATGAATTACTAAAGGAGATATTCCCATGTCCACTAAAGCTGGCCTTCCAACAACCACCTAATCTGGAGCAAAAATTAGTAAAAAGCAAACTCCCAACAAAAGCTAAAAAAGAGAATGGCACATGTCCCTCTCCAAAAGACATTACACGATGTGATACCCGCAAGCCAGCCTTCTCCGGAGTAGCCCCCACACTCTGGAATGCACTGCCTGAAAGGCTCCGCTTAACACAAGACTATCTGTACTTCAGGAAGCAGGTGAAAGCTTGGCTCTTCAACCAAGCCTTGAATGGAAGAAGTAACTAACTTGTTAGTCTCACTCACACACACACAAGGATTGACTCGGGCTGCACATACTGCAGCGGGTCATGTTTATCCACTCCTACCCTAGCTGAGATAATATTTAACCATCTCTCTAACCTCATGTGCACCTCTCTTTAAATTATTCACCTTATTTTCTAACTCCTCTTACTCTCTTACCTGTATCTTCCATCTTTGCTTATACCCTACACTGTCAATTAAAATGTTCTATTACGTATTGTGTTGACATTGTAAGTAGAATGCTATTTCATACTTTGTATTGTTATTTGAATATTTTTACAGCTATAATTCTTACTCATTTTTTATTTATTCTTATTGTACACCACCTTGAGTGAATTCCTTCAACAAGGCAGTAAATAATAAATAAATAACTTATTCAAACCTTTTTTAAACCCTACTAAGCTAACTGCTTTTATCACATTCTCTGGCAACGAATTCCAGAGTTTAATTACACGTTGAGTGAAGAATGATTTCCTCCGGTTTGTTGTAAATGTATTATTTTGTAGCTTCATTACATGTTCCTTAGTTCTAGTATTTTTAGAAAGAGTAAACAAGTGATTCATATCTTCCCGTTTCACTCCACTCATTCTTTTATAGACCTCTATCATATCCCTCCTCAGCCATCTTTTCTCCAAGCTGAAGAGCCCTAGCCACTTTAGCCTTTTCTCTTAAGAATGTCGTCCCATCCCCTTTATCATTTTTGTCGCCCTTCTCTGTACCTTTTCTAATTCCACTATCCTCTGATCCCCCCCTCCCAAACCAGCAGGCTCCATCCCATCCCCCTCCCTCCTGAAATGACTCCCCACAACATCAATACATCAGTCTCCCCAACAGCATGTGTTAAATTAAGCTGAATGAAGTTAAACTGAATTTATATTGTACACAGATAACTGAGAATATGAGATATTGTTCGCAGATGATTGAGAATAAGATATTGGTATACACAGAGAGGGTTTTTGACCAACGAATGTGAGGTTCTTCCAGGGGCTCCATATTCTGGAACCATGAGAGCCACTGAGGTCTTTTCCCTTCTCTAATATAATAATTTGGGAATTATTTTTATGAGATTTAACAGGCATTTCAATAAGGAATCAGTTTGTGTTGGTAGTATTGGTAGAGGGTCTTGTCTGAGGCGGGTTGCACAGGGAGGGTGTCAATAGTGAAGAATTCAGAGGAATACTCCCACCACCCCTCCCCTCCACATGGAGAGATATGGGCTGTTGCGAGTGGGTCCGAGCGGTAGACACTGTACTTAGGTTTAAGGCTGTTATCATTCACTTCTGACCCTGTTCTTCAGTCTCCCCTCCCCTCCCCGTGTGATCAGGAAGCAGGAAGAGCACAAGCCATCATTACTACTACTACTTATCATTTCTAAAGCGCTACTAGACGTTCGCAGCGCTGTACACTTGAACATGAAGAGACAGTCCCCGCTTGACAGAGCTTACAATCTAATTAGGACAGACAAACAGGACAAATAAGGGATAAGGACAAAGAGTAGCAAGATTCCGGAATCCCAAAGAGTAGCAAGATTCTGTGTAGAATTCAAAGAGTAGCAAGATTCCGGAAATCCAAGACTACTACTACTACTTATCATTTCTATAGCGCTACTAGACGTACGCAGCGCTGTACACTTGAACATGAAGAGACAGTCCCTGCTCCACAGAGCTTACAATCTAATTAGGACAGACAAACAATCTCCTTGTGCCACAGAGCCAAGTCTCATGATAACAGCCATGTGCAGTAACATGACATAATTTGATTAATTTCTCCTTCTGCCACCTGGCCTCAATGGGGGGGGGGGGGGAGCGTTGAAAAACAGGACTGGGCTGACCTCCTTTTGGCACGCTGTGACCTCCTGCTGAATTGTTTTATAACAGCACTTGAAATCCCCCCCAGCAGTGGTGGTGGTGTGTGTGTGTGTGGGGGGGGGGGGGAGGGTTGTCTCCCTCCCCCAAGTGGATAATCCTGGGCTTTCTTACCAGCTGCTCAGTGTTGGCTTCACCACTGCTAAGATTTCCTACTCTATCTCCTCCCCTCCCCCTCCTCTTCTCATAACTTTACCCTCCCTCATTCAGAGAAAAAAATATCCAAGCCTCTCACGTTTTATAGAATGCCAAGATAATGCATTTCCAATGCAAACTCCAACAGGACAGTGTTCCAGAGATTTCACAAGGGTCGGGGATCTGTAGCAGAATTACTGTGATGATTCCAAAGTTCTATTAGGCTGGTAATGAATGAAATTCATAGCCAAATAACACAAAATCCTGTATCAACATGAACATAAGCTAGGAAACTCACTTGCCTATTGCCTATCTTCCTTTATACAATTAACCTTCCCTGGCCACCGGAAGGTAGCTGCAAATATTTATTTATTTATTTAATTATTTATTTAGATTTTGCTCACACCTTTTTCAGTAGTAGGTCAAGGTGAGTTACATTCAGGTACACTGGATATTTCTCTGTCCCAGGAGGGCTCACAATCTAAGTTTGTACCTGCAGCAATGGAGGGTTAAGTGACTTGCCCAAGATCACAAATACTTAACTTTCCCATTTAATTTTACACAGTTATATGTGTATTTTATCAAATATATACAAAAGTGTGAACCTAGCCCGAGCTCTGTCATTGGAAAGGTGATATACGTGGAGGGGCATAATCGAACGGGGCCAACCATCTCTAAGGGTACCCATCTCTGAGGATGTCCCGGTGAAGTGGCGGGGGCGTCCATCTTTCGTTTTGATAATACGGTCAGGGACACCCAAATCCCAACATTTAGGTCGACCTTAGAGATGGTCGTCCCCGGTTTTCGGCGATAATGGAAACCGAGGACGCCCATCTCAGAAATGACCAAAGCCAAGCCATTTGGTCATGGGAGGAGCCAGCATTCATAGTACACTGGTCCCCCTCACATGCCAGGACACCAACCGGGCACCCTAGGGGGCACTGCAATGGACTTCAGAAATTACTCCCAGGTGCATAGCTCCCTTACCTTGGGTGCTAATCCCCCAACCCCCCCCCCCCAAACCCACTCCCCACAACTGTACAACACTACCATAGCCCTAAGGGATGAAGGGGGGCACCTACATGTGGGTACAGTGGGTTTCAGGTGGGTTTTGAAGGGCTCCCATTTACCATCACAAGTGTAACAGGTGGGGGGAGGATGGGTCTGGGTCCGCCTGGCTGAAGTGCACTGCACCTACTAAAACTGCTCCATGGACCTGCATACTGCTGTTAGGGAGCTGGGTATGACATTTGAGGATGGCATAGAGGCTAGCAAAAAAAATTTAATCTTTTTTTAGAGTGGGAGGGGGGTTGGTGACCACTGGGGGAGTAAGGTGAGGTCATCCCCGATTCCCTCCGGTGGTCATTTGGTCAGTTTGGGCACCTTTTTGAGGCTTGGTCGTGAAAAAAAAATGGACCAAGTAAAGTCGGCCAAGTGCTCGTCAGGGACGCCCTTCTTTTTTCCATTATTGGCCGAGGATGCCCATCTGTTAAGCACGCCCCCAGTCCCGGCTTCGCTACACCTCCAACATGCCCCCGGGAACTTTGGTTGTCCCCGCGATGGAAAGCAGTTGAGGGCGCCCAAATTCAGCTTTCGATTATATCGATTTGGGCGACCCTGAGAGAAGGACACCCATCTCCCGATTTGTGTCAGAAGATGGGCGCCCTTCTCTTTCGAAAATAAGCCTGAAAGTGTATATACTGTATATATGTTTTGACGTATAAACTTCAGCAATTTGATGTTTTTACCATCAGAAATGCTTTTAAAAATTACCCATATGGTGTGAGGGTTAATTTTATAACAGGGCTCTATGTTCCTTCATAAAATAGACTTGTACAACGACCCCCAATACTACACAAGTATCTCATACTAATTTATATTTGCTCCAAAGAAGGTACCAATGTGTACTTGTACATGGATTTTATAATGTGTATCAATTTTCTATATTCCTATTTTATTGTTTGTACACCACATGACAGCAGATAAGGTCCAAATGGCCCATCCAGTCTGCCCATCCTCAGTAACCCCTAACTCCTCCTTTTCCTAAGGGATCCCACGTGTCTGTCCCACACTTTCTTAAATTCCGACACAGTCCTTGTCTCCACAGCCTCCACCAGGAGGTCATTCCACGCATCCACCCTTTCCGTGAAAGAGTATTATCTTAGATTTTTCCTAAGACGTATGAGGAGAGACTTGCTGACCTGAACATGTATACCCTGGAGGAAAGGAGAAACAGGGTTGATATGATACAGACGTTCAAATATTTGAAAGGTATTAATCCCCAAACAAACCTTTTTTCTGTAGATGGGAAGGCGGTAGAACTAGAGGACATGAAATGAGATTGAAGGGGGGGGCAGACTCAAGAAAAATGTCAGGAAGTATTTTTTCACGGAGAGAGTGGTGGATGCTTGGAATGCCCTCCCGCGGGAGGTGGTGGAGAGGAAAACGGTAACGGAATTCAAACATGCATGGGATAAACATAAAGGAATCCTGTTCAGAAGGAATGGAGCCTCAGAAGCTTAGCGGAGATTGGGTGGCAGAGCCGGTGGGGGGGAGGCGGGGCTAGTGCTGGGCAGACTTCTACGGTCTGTGCCCTGAAAATGGCAGATACAAATCAAAGTCAGATATACACATAAAGTAGCACATATGAGTTTGTCTTGTTGGGCAGACTGGATGGACCGTACAGGTCTTTCTCTGCCGTCATCTACTATGTTACTATAACTAAGCCTATTTCACCTTAACTTCATCCTATGCCCTCTCATTCCAGAGTTTTCCTTCATTTGAACAAGGCTCACCCCCTGTACATTAATGCCACTGAGGTATTTAAACGTCTCTATCATTTCCCCTGCCTCTCTTCCAGTGTATACATGTTGAGGTTCATGAGCCTGTCCCTCTATGTTTTATGACAGTATATCAAAGACCTTAATAAGCAATAAACTATATTGCAACCCCTCCCCCCAGCTCTGCCCAAACTATGCCCCTGGGAACGCTGAAGGTAAGCGCTGTCTGTTGGAGGACCTACTTCTGATGTGTGTGTACCCCTCGCACAATTTTTACAAGAACCAGTCTCCAACTGTAAAACACGCTTTACACGTAGAGAAAAAAGTTTTCTAGAATTACCCTCCCGTAACAAAACGCCGTGTCTTGTTCTTGTCTTTTCATGTTTAATAGTTCAGCTGAACTTCTTCCCAGGACCTATTTCCCCTGCTTTACAAACCTGACAGGAACCAATAGGGAGTTGTTCGGTCTTAATTGTGCAGTTGGCAATTCATCTACCCAACGTGTTTCTCTTTCTTCTTCCGTGCTCATTAAAGTGAACATTTCTATTCCTCGAACAGTCTCTCCTGCACCGTGGATGTTCTAATATCCATCGGGCCTCACTAGGGGCTTTGAACAAGAGAAGCAAAGGTGAAAAGGACAGGTTTTTCCCAGTGAAATGGCAGCTTCTAAGACTGGAGAGCCAATACAGCGTGGACACATCCAAAGTGAGGTCCCATCCCAGGAGTAACGAAAGGGTAGAAGATCATCCAATAATCCTTAGCTTAGCTCATCCCACTTAGCTCATTGATAGACAGGGATCAAAGACATTTTATATATATGTAATTCTCTCCCTTTTCTGAGAAACTGACTGAGACAGCATTACCACTGGAATAATTTTCCTTCCTTCCTTTCTTTTTGTTTTAATTGAGTTAGTTGAATTCCTAGAGATTAATGGTGTTAACCAATTCTATAACACTACTGTATGCATTATATCACTGGCATGATGAAGGGAGCAGAGCTCTTAAAAGCTAGTCAGAAAATATTAAACTACTCCAGTAAAACTTTTAGAACTTGCTTGTTCATTAATGAGGGAACTAGCAAAGCTTGACGAATGGTCTAGAATATGGCAGCTATGATTTAATGCTGGAAAATCCGGGGTCATACATCTGGACTGCAAATACCCAAAGGAGAGGTACATTATAGGGGGGAGTGAAGTACTTCTATGCATGAGGTAAGAGCAGGGCCTGGGGTGATCATATCTGATGATCTCAAGGTGGCCAAGCAGGTAGTAAATTTGATGGCAAAAGCCAGAAGGATGCCTGGGTGCAGAGAGAAAGGAATGGCCTGCAGGAAAAAAGGAGGTGACAGTACCTCTGTATAAAACTCTGGTGAGACCTCATTTAGAGTATTGTGTACACTTCTGGAGACCAGGCCTTCAAAAATTATATACACAGGAAGAAGTCAGTTCAGAGGGCTGCTACTAAAATGGTCAAAATGACATATGGACCACAGCGGCGTAGCCAGACTTCAACAGTAGGGGGGTCCAGAGCCGAGGTGAGGGGGCACATTTTAGCTCCCCCCCATTGCCGACACCTCCAACAACTTTGACCCCCCCCCCCGCCGATGACCCCCGCTCACCATCGCCTACCTTTGCTGGTGGGGGACCCCAACCCACACCAGCCAAAGTCTTCTTCCTTCGTTTGGTTTCTGACTGAGTCTGACGTCCTGCACGTTGTATGTGCAGGACGTCAGAGTCAGAAACCAAACGAAGGAAGATGTTATGATTGTGGTCAGAACCCCTCTCAAACTTACCTTTTTCCTGGGGGTCAGCTTCTTAGCTGGCTTCTGTTTCTTTTGTCTGTCCTTTCTGAGCTAGCTCTCTCTATGCTGGCAGCTTCCAGCAGCATGACTCTAATTGTTTCACTTTACTACAGCTGTGTGTGTAGACTGAGTTAGCTCTACCTCCCTTTGGATGTACTGGCTTCAAGTGCTTCACGGTGCTGCATTGGTGTGGGTTGGGCTCTCTGGGTTTCAGTGTGCTGTCTGCCTGGGTCTAGGGAGTGTGACATCATCAGGGAGGGCCTTGATAAGGAAGTGGTGTTCTTCCCTTCAGGGCCTTTGCAACGTTTGCTTTAGGTAGAGTGGTGCAGTGTGCACTTCTGACTGTGTCTAGTTTCCCTGCTTGCTTTTGCTAAAGGTCCAGGTTAGTGTTAGTGTGGTGTGCACTTGTGACTGTGTGTTTAGCTTTCCTGCTTTTCCCTTGTGGTTCCCCTGCTTTTCCCTCTTGGTGCTTTGGAAGCATTGCTGTGTGTAGGGCTTTGGAAGCTCTGTTGCTGATAGAAGTACTTCTGGGTTTGGTGTTGTTAGGAACACTGCAGATTTGGCTGTTAGAAGTACTTCTGGTGTTTGTGCTGTTGGGAGCATTGCAGTCTTTGCTGTTTGTGTTTGGTGCTTTGGAAGCACTTTTGGCTTACGTGTTTAGCTTCCCTGTTTTTTCCCTAGTGGCTCCCCTGTCTTCCCTTTTAGTGCTAGGAGCTCTTCTGGTTGTTTGGTGCGTGGGAGCACCTTAGGTAGTTTAGAGTTTTAGAGCTTCTGTAGCTTAGTGCTCAGGGCACCTGTGTTAGGTCTGCTGAAGTTTGGTGCTTAGGAAGCACATTTATTAGCTTATGGGTTTAGCTTCCCTGCCTTTCCCTTGTAACTCCCCTGCTTTTCCTTTTTGGTGCTGTGAGAAGCACTCCTGTTAGGTCAGTGCCTAGGGGCACTCCTGCTAGTATAGGGCTCTGAACCTGAGAACCTGACAGAAGACGACTTCGGCTGGCGGGGGTTGGGGTCCCCCACCAGCAAAGGTAGCAGGCAGCGGGTTGGTGGCAGGAGGGGGGTGGTTTGAGAGGATCACCGGCAGGGTGGTCCAGGCCCAAATCTACGGGGGCCCAGGCCCCTGTGGCCCCATAGCAGCTACGCCTCTGATGGAGACCACTTTTCCTTCCATTACTAGGGACAGACAGGTTTCCTGGAGCTCTGCAGAGCATGCATGTCCCTCATTATTCAGAATGTGATAGTGAAATAGCACCCTCTACTGGCAGGACTATAGGGGGAGGACTCCTACTCAGCTTAGAGGGAACAGTGATGGGGACAGACAAAGACCTCAATATGCATATTCTGGAAGAAAACGGAACCAGGAAGATATAATAGAGGCATTTAAATACCACCATGGCATAAATGCACAGAAGGTGGACCTCTTAATTAAAAGAAGCTCTGGAACAAGGGGACATAGGATGACAGTAAAAGGGGATAGATTCAAGGGTAAGCTAAGGAAATATTTTTTTTTATGAAAAGGGTGGTAAATGTGTGGAATGGCCTTCCGGTGGAAGTGGTGGAGATATCTGTATTCAAGAAAGCATGGAAACGGGGTTCAATTCCCGCTGCAGCTCCTTGTGACTCTGGGCAAGTCAGTTAACCCTCCACTTCCCCAGGTACAAATAAGTACCTGTATATAATATGTAAACTGCCTGTAGTTATCAAGTCCCATTTCCATTTCCCTATTTCAGATTCTACATGGAATGTTGTTACAATTTGAGATTCTGTTGCTACTGTTTGAGATTCTACATGGAATGTTGCTACTATTTGAGATTCTACATGGAATGTTGCTATTCCACTAGTAACATTCCATGTAGAAGCCTGCCCTTGCAGATCAGCAACGCGGCCACACAGGCTTCTGTTTCTGTGAGTCTGACGTCCTGCACAAACGTCAGACTCACAGAAACAGAAGCCTGCGCGGCCGCATTGGTGATCTGCAAGGGCAGGCTTCTACATGGAATGTTGCTAGTGGAGGAGTAGCCTAGTGGTTAGTGCAGTGGACTCTGATTCTGGGGAACTGGGTTCAATTCCCACTGCAGCTCCTTGTGACTCTGGGCAAGTCACTTAACCCTCCATTGCCCCAGGTACAAAATAAGTACCTGTATATAATATGTAAACCGCTTTGATTGTAAGCAAAGAGAGGCAGGATATCAAGTCCCATCCTTATTTGCCTTTATCCTTCATAATTCTCTGCTTTTGGGATAGAAGAGCATGCCAGATTAAAGTTTCAAAAGACATAAACCCTGATATTCAGACCATGGGAGATATAGCCTGGATGTCTCCTGTGGTCAGTGCTGAACCTGGATATTCAATGCAGGGCTGTTTCCAGTGACCAGCATTGAATATTCAGTTTAAATTTGGCCAGCTCCAACTTAGTCAGCTGGTTTTCAGTGCTAGCCGGCAGTGGCGTTCCTAGGTGGGGGCGGTTCGCCCCGGGTGCACGCCGCCGGGGGGGTGCTGCGTGCGCCTGCCCGCCGTTGTTCCATGCTTCTTCTCTGCCCCGGAACAGGTTACTTCCTGTTCCGGGGCAAAGAAGAAGCATGGAACAATGGAGGGCAGGTGCGCGCGGCACCCCCCCCCCCCCCCCCCCCGGAGGCGTGCACCCGGCGGAGGGGGTTCCTTTGCGGGGGTGTCCTTTCGCCGGGGAGGGGTCCACTGCACCCAGGGGGCGGGGCGAATTGGCGGTCCCCCCCGGGTGCCAGCCCCCCTAGGAACGCCACTGCTAGCCGGTCAAGTTGAATCTGGTCAAAGTTATTCCACCTATTGCGGTGGCCAAATATGGCCACCAAACTTAGCCGGCTCTGTGGTGAAAATCGCTGGATAGCCGTTACATTACCCGATATAACCGTCTATCTTTAAGCCTCTATCTGGCGATATTCAGCACCGGATAGCAAGTGCCATTTCTGGCAATCAAACCGTTTTAAATATCGGGCAATCTTTTAGATTTCCTTGCACAATCTATAAAGAGCACAGAAAATTCACATGCAGAAAACTCTTCTGTATTAAACATTGTGGAATTCTTTTCCCCTGTGAAGGCAATGCACATGATTAAGGGGTTCTGGCGTAGAGTTAGGAGAGTGGATATAGAAATGATAAAGGGGATTGGACGACTTCCCTATGAGGAAAGGCTGAAGCGGCTAGGGCTCTTCAGCTTGGAGAAAAAACGGCTGAGGGGAGATATGATAGAGGTCTTTAAAATAATGAGTGGAGTGGAATGGGTAGACGTGAATCGCTTGTTTACTTTTTCCAAAAATACTAGGACTAGGGGGCATGCGATGAAGCTACAGAGTAGTAAATTTTAAATGAATCAGAAATTTTTCTTCACTCAACGTGTATTTAAACTCTGGAATTCATTGCCAGAGAATGTGGTAGAAGCAGTTAGCTTAGCGGGGTTTAAAAAAGGTTTGGACAGCTTCCTAAAGTAAAAGTCCATAGACCACTATTAAAATGACACGGGGAAAATCCACTGCTTATATCCGGGATACACAGCATAAAATGTATTGTACTGTTTTGGGATCTTGCCAGGTATTTGTGACCTGGACTGGCCACTGTTGTAAACAGGATGCTGGGTTTGATGGACCTCTGGTCTGTCCCAACGTGGCAATACTTATATACTTATGTACTTGGGATTCTGAATGGAATCTTGCTACTCTTTGGGGTTCTACATGGAATCTTGTTATTCTTTAGAATTCTAGAATGTTGCTACTCTTTGGTTTTTTTGCCAGGTATTTGTGACCTGGATCGGCCACTGTTGTAAACAGGATGCTGGGTTTGATGGACCTTTGGTCTGTCCCAGTGTGGCAACACTTATATACTTATGTACTTGGGATTCTGAATGGAATCTTGCTACTCTTTGGGGTTCTACATGGAATCTTGTTATTCTTTAGAATTCTAGAATGTTGCTACTCTGTTTTTTTTGCCAGGTATTTGTGACCTGGATCGGCCACTGTTGTAAAACAGGATGCTGGGTTTGATGGACCTCTGGTCTGTCCCAACGTGGCAAAACTTATGTAATTTCTTTTTTTAGTGGTGCAGTTTTCTCTGGAGTCTTTGTTAAGGGTGTATTTCAAATACCAACCTGCTCTGACACTGTAGCTGTCTTTTTATCCACATGAGGATAATCCAAGGTCTCTAGGAAATTCTCAGCAGTCAGATTTTTCTTGTCCCTGATCTCCTTCCAAACTCTGCAAGGCACCATCTGCTTCAAGTGTTCGCTTAGAGGAAATTTGATGAAAGGGTAGAGTCATGGATTTGATATACCACCTCACTGTGGTACAACCAGAGCTGTTTGCCTTTATTATATACAGGTAGTTTTTCTATCCTTAGTGGGCTCCCAATCTAAGCTTTTGTACCTAGGGCAACAGCGGGTTAAATGAGCTCCCCAGGGTCACGAGGAGCCACAGCAGGAATTGAACTCAGTTGCTCAGGTTCTCAGCCCTCTGCACTAACTATTGGGCTACTCCTCCACCGATTAGCAAGTAATTTTGCCATGAAAGAGGAGTTATTTCAACACTAGTATTCCAGTATCCTGGAATGTCGACCCCCCCCCCCCCCCCCTTGTGAAAGAACCAAATTTAGTATGTGACCCTTTTCGTGGGCTGGAGAATCGATCACCTGTGTGAATGCGAGTGCTGTCATCACGTCCAGGACATCAGCCGTGGTGGTATCTGAGGTTTCAAGATGTAGATTAAAATCTGCCATGATTACTAGCCTAGGGAAACTCAAGGTCACCTCTGTAATCAGATCAAGGAGTTCTTCCCCGGATGATATGTTGCTACGAGGTGTTCAATATATCATGAGCAGCCAAATTGGTTTCTCTTCTTCCAGCTACATTAAAGGAGATTCTAATTCAGTTTGATGGGGGATGGCAATTCTACGCAGTCTGATTGTATCCTGAGTCAGGACTGCTGCCCCTGCACCCCGTCTTCCTAGTATCGATTGAGGTTGGATGTTGAAATCTGTTGGGTATAGTCCAGTCAGTGGTAATCCCCCAGTTTCATCGAGCCAAGTTTCAGTTATTGCTAAGATGTCTAGATGCTATTCACTCACCGGGGATTTCTTAATAGCTGATCGGGGGCATTCACCGGGCCTATGGCTCCAAAGGGTGATCTGGGAAACGGATAAATAGCAGATATAACTTTATACAGATAAGGAGCTATGCAAAATTATATATGAATATCAAACCATCTCACTTGTACATTTAGAATGTATAACTTTATACGGATAACTTTTCTACGCAGTTCTATGTCAAATTAAAATTCAATGTGAAGAAATGCAAAGTGATGCATTTAGGGAGTAGAAATCCAAGGGAGATGTATGTGTTAGGCGGGGAGAGTCTGATAGGTACGGACGGGGAGAGGGATCTTGGGGTGATAGTATCTGAGGACCTGAAGGCGACGAAACAGTGTGACAAGGCGGTGGCCGTAGCTAGAAGGTTGTTAGGCTGTATAGAGAGAGGTGTGACCAGCAGAAGAAAAGAGGTTTTAATACCCCTGTATAAGACGTTGGTGAGGCCCCACCTGGAGTATTGTGTTCAGTTTTGGAAGCCGTATCTTGTGAAGGATGTTAAAAAAATGGAAGCGGTGCAAAGAAAAGCTTCGAGAATGGTATGGGATTTGCGTTACAAGATGTATGAGGAGAGACACGTTGACCTGAACATGTATACCCTGGAGGAACGGAGAAACAGGGGTGATATGATACAGATGTTCAAATATTTGAAAGGTATTAATCCGCAAAAGAACCTTTTCCGGAGATGGGAAGGCGGTAGAACTAGAGGACATGAAATGAGATTGAAGGGGGGGCAGACTCAAGAAAAATGTCAGGAAGTATTTTTTCACGGAGAGAGTGGTGGATGCTTGGAATGCCCTCCCGCGGGAGGTGGTGGAGAGGAAAACGGTAACGGAATTCAAACATGCATGTGATAAACATAAAGGAATCCTCCTCAGAAGAAAGGGACCCCCAGAAGCTTAGCCGGTGGTGGGAGGCAGGGCCGGTGGGGGGAGGCGGGGCTAGTGCTGGGCAGACTTATACAGTCTGTGCCCTGAAAAAGACAGGTACAAATCAAGGTAAGATATACACAAAAAATGGCACATGTGAGTTTATCTTGTTGGGCAGACTGGGTGGACCGTGCAGGTCTTTTTCTGCCGTCATCTACTATGTTACTATGTCATGTTCAAAATTCACCTCATGATAACCAGGATATGGCCGACTTATGCAAGCGGCCAAACCTTTAAAAATTGACCACTATCTACTTCCTTGACTTGAGATTCATACAAGGTGAATCAGCACATGCAAATAGGCTGCACTTAGCATCGGGCAAAAGTTTCCACTGAAATGCCATGACTGGCTTTACTGTGTTTTTGCAGACAGAATTTTTTTTCCATTCTTTTGAACAGCTGTGAGAAGCTGGTACTTTTTTCTCTCTCTCTCTTTTTTTTTTTTTTTAAGTGCTTCACTGTTATTTACGGGGCACGGAGGCAATAAACGCTGAAGCCATTTGTCATTCGGGGAGTACACAGCATTTTGCTTGCCCCTTCAATCATTCATCTGTCTATCCCAGGACGTAAATCTCATTGCCCTCCTGAAACCTGTTTGGAATAAGCAAAAGAATGAAAAAAAAAAAAAAAAAGAAGTGACAAGCATAGCAAAAAAAACACTGAGGAATTCCAAAAGCAGAGGTAATCTTCAAGCCGCCCTCCGCCAGGAAAAGCAGCTGCAGAGGACAAAACCTTATGACATAAACTTGTCCTGGTGACCATCACAGCCAGTCAGGTTTTCAGGATACCCATAATGGGTCCAGTGTTCAAATGAAGCTGAGCTCCTACATCTGGGTTACTTTGGTGCAGGTGGCGTAGCTACGTGGGGCCACGGGGGCCTGGGCCCCTGTAGATTTGGCCCTGGACCCCCCCCCCCCGCCAATGACACTCTCGACCCCCCTCCCGCCGCCAACCCTCCCCTGCCGTCGCTGTCGTCTACCTTTGCTGGCGGGGGAACCCAACCCCCGCCAGCCGAGGTCCTCTTCTTCCGGCGCAAGACTTTGTTCTGTTTCTGTGAGTCTGACGTCCTGCACGTACAACGTGAAGGACATCAGACTCACAGAAACGGAATGAAGCCTTGCACCGGAAGAAGAGGACCTTGGCTGGCGGGGGTTGGGGTCCCCTGCCAGTAAAGGTAGGCGGCGACGGGGGAGGGTTGGCGGCGGGAGGGGGGCAAAGTTGGTGGTGGTAGTGGTGGTGGTGGCGGGGGGGGGGGGTTGTCAATGGTGGGGGGGGGGGGCTAAAATGTGCCCCCTCACCTCGGGCTCTGGACCCCCCTCCCACCGAAGTCTGGCTACACCCCTGCAGGAATGTCAAACTATCGGCCTGCAAGGAAGTTCTGTGCAGCCAGTGTTGTAGTACCCAATGCTCATTCTAATTTCAACATCCGGTTGATTACATAATGGAAATTTAGCTCCTAAGTAATTGTAATGAGAACAGGGAGGACAAATATTTTAGTGCGGCCCATCAATGAAAGTGCCGCTGCCGTAGTGGCCCCGATGAGTTTGTTGTGGCTGTTTTAGGAGTCTCAACTAAAATTTAGCATAAGCTTAGCGCAATGCTAATGGGCACTAGTGTGTGTTCTAAGATGTCCGTTATATAACTGGGCTTCTTTGCATTTAGTATACGATAATTTTGTTATCGCGCACTAAGCTTTAGTAAAAGGGCCCTCTTGGGTGCAGATGATCAGAAGCCCTACGCTCTAAAATTAACGCTAGAACAGCGTGGGGCATTAAAGCCCCTATGATCAGAGCTAATAGCATGCAAATTTAGGGGTGCTATTATTTATTTATTTATTTGTTAGGATTTATTTACCGGCTTTTTGAAGGAATTCACTCAAGGCGGTGTACAGTAAGTGTAGATCAAACATGAGCAGGAGGCAATTGGAGCAGTAAAAATATTCGAACAATACAAAGTATGGCATGGTATACTACTTGGATATAACAAAAGAGAGGGAACAAAGTACAAACTAAAGTCCAAACAAAAAAAACAGCACCACGGGCCTTTAAAAATGGAACACAGTTCTTTAATGAATGAGCCTTGACAAAAAGACCCGACACGGGCCGTGTTTCGGTGACTAGCACCTGCGTCAGGGGTCACAGTGATGACGTGGAAAACTTGGGGAATAACTCGAATATATTCCTCTACAATATATTATTCCTTACCCCACGTCTCATGTAGTAAAAGCTACAAAGCTTTTACTATATGAGCCTTGGTGCTTTGTAGCTTTTACTACATGAGACGTGGGGTAAGGAATAATATATTGTAGAGGAATATATTCGAGTTATTCCCCAAGTTTTCCACGTCATCACTGTGACCCCTGACGCAGGTGCTAGTCACCGAAACACGGCCCGTGTCGGGTCTTTTTGTCAAGGCTCATTCATTAAAGAACTGTGTTCCATTTTTAAAGGCCTGTGGTGCTGTTTTTTTTGTATGGTATACTACTTGCAATGACAACACAATATGTACTAGAACATTATAATTGGTAGCGAAGGGTAAGGCAAAGTTGTAACATATAGATGAGTAAGAAAGTAGGAAGAATTAGAAAGTAAGGTAAGAATTAGAAACTAACTATTAGCTCTGAAAATAAGGGTACTTCTGCAAGGAGGATTGTGCCTGGGCATGCGTCCAAGGCACAATCTTCCCGCAGAAGAGGTTTGACAGGTCCTGGGATTTTCTCCCAGACCTGTCAAACCTAAGTCCGCCCCCCCCCCTAAACACAAAACTTGGAGATGCCCCCACCCCCCCAAACACTAAAAAGACCTGGTGGTCCAATGGGACCGCTAGCCCTCCACACCCGCTCTAGCACCCCCCCCCCCCAATGGCCTACCTCGAAGTTGGAAGAGGGAGGGTCTAGCACTCCCTCATCTGCGGGCATCGCCTCAAAATGGTGGCACCCTGCCCTGCCCAGTACATCCTGGGATGCACTGGGCGGGGCTTAATCCTTATATGGAAGTTAATCCCCACCTAGCGCATCCCAGGATGCACAGGGCAGGGCAGGATGCTGCCATTTTGAGGAGGCACCCGCAGAGGAGGGAGAAAGTGCTAGCCCCTCCCTCCTCCAACTTTGAGGTATGCTACAGGGTGGGGTGCCAGAGTGGGTGTGGAGAGCTAGCGGTCCCGCTGAACCACCAGAGTCTTGTTGGGGATGGGGCTAGCGGTTCCACTGGACCAACATATCTTTTTAGTGTTTCACGGGGTGGGCTTAGGATTGACAGGTCCAGGAGAAAATCCTGGACCTGTCAAACCTATTCTGTTGGTCTCCCCCATTCCTCCTTTGCTGGCAAACCCTAATGCCAGTTCCCTTGTTTGGCACACTGCCCACTGATCATAAGGGAGGAATGCAGGACACCCTCATTTGCAAGCATCCACATTCAATTAGTGATCAGAGGCAGCAAGCCTGTTGTTTCACGCACTTGCTGCCTCTGATCCAGAGGTGCAAGCAAACTCGGGCGCTAGTCCAGCGCTAGTGCTCACGTTTGTTTTTGATCATCTGAGCCTTAGTTAGGGTTACCATATGTCCGGATTTACCCGGACATGTCCTGTTTTTGAGGACATGTCTGGGCAACCGGGCGGGTTTTGCCAATCTGACCATTTGTCCGGATTTTTGGACAAACGGGCAGGCTGGTGGGTGGGCCGTCCTAGGACGGCCCACCCGCCAGCCTGCCCGTTTGTCCAGAAATCTGGACAAACAGGCAGATTGCTAGCCTCCCCTCCCCTTACTACTGCCCTGGTGGTCTAGTGACCTCTTCCGCCTTTGGGGCAGGAAAGAGCCCCCTCTTTCCTGCCCGGAGCGCTGCCCTGCATGCATGCTTCGTGTTCCTGATCTCGGCGCCGATTCAAAATGGCCGCCGAGAGTTGAAGTGACACTGCGAGACTTCAACTCTCGGTGGCCATTTTGAATCGGCGCGGAGATCACCAACAGGAAGGATGCATGCAGGGCAGCGCT
Organism: Microcaecilia unicolor; assembly: GCF_901765095.1. NCBI lineage: Eukaryota > Metazoa > Chordata > Amphibia > Gymnophiona > Siphonopidae > Microcaecilia > Microcaecilia unicolor. The sequence goes on from NC_044042.1 coordinate 12,957,688, forward strand.
CCGGGCAGGAAAGAGGGGGCTCTTTCCTGCCCCAAAGGCGGAAGAGGTCACTAGACCACCAGGGCAGTAGTAAGGTAAGGGGACGGGGGTGACGGGGTGTGTGACAGGGGCGGAGCGAGGGCGTGACAGGGGTGGAGTGAGGGTGTGACAGGGGTGGGGTGTGTGGTGGGGCGGGGCATGTGACCTCCTTTTGGGGGGACAAAATATGGTAACCCTAGCCTTAGTGTCTTAATTTTCCCCTATTTTCAACTAAAATGTAGGGGCCTAGGAGACTTGTTTGCTAAAGTACAGTAAAGTTTCACACTTGTGAGCGCGTTAGCTGTAAACATTAACACACGGTAAGTTCAAAGGCCGTTCTCTAATTGTTGGAGATCTCCCAGCATGTCCTGGGGGTCTTTCAAAGAATCACAGAGGCCCAGGCCAGTATCCAAGAAAAGAAAACAGATATAGAAGCATTTGAGGCTGAAGAAACGTGCAAACCTATTTCTCATTAAGGCCAAATCCAGTAGCCAGATTGATTTCCTGTTCAGTTTAAAAAATATTCAACATTTTCTCCCCAGTTATAGAATTGCCCCAAAGTGGAAAAATTGAGAATGTGACAAGGAATGTAAATCTTAGATTGATCAATTTTCCAAAGGCAGTCTTTGCCAAGGTGTATGTTAAGAAAATATGTCTGGGAAGTATTGAAAGTTCTATGTGAGGGTAATATCACTGATTACTAGGGTATATTTGCCAGCCATTAAGAATAAGCCTGAGGAACTTTCTCAAGACAATCAGGCTTCAGGTGCTCTGTTTGTAGAAATTTTCGAGCTTAATAACTTTGGGCCTCTTTTACAAAGCCAACCCCTGCCCAGGGTCGCCGAGAGGGGGGGGACAGGGGGGGGGTCAAGAGTCCCGTCGCCTGGCCCGCCCTCTGTCGCCGCCTGGCCCGCCCTCCGTCACTCCCGGAACTAACCTTAAGCCACCTTTCACTTCGCAGCAAGCAGCAGCAGGTCAGGCCACTCCTTCCTTCCATGTCCCGCCCTCGCCTGACGTAACGTCCGCGAGGGCGGGGCACGGAAGGAAGGAGGAGAGGCCTGCCCTGCTGCTGCTTGCTGCGAAGTGAAAGGAGGCTTAAGGTTAGTTCCGAGGTCCCGGCCCGATAGCGGGTGGAGGGGGGCCCGGCGACCTCGGGTGGGTGGGCGGTGGAGGGACCTGGCGATCTCGGGTGGCCGGTGATCTCAGGTGGGCGGGGCCCGGTGATCTCGGGTGGGCGGCGACCTCAGGTGGGGAGGGCCCGGGGGGGGGCCTTGTCCCGGGCCCGGCTCCGGCAGCCCTGCCCCCGCCAGCTAAACTGTTTGTCCCACACTGGTCTTACATTGCCTGGTGCCCTATCCTGTTTTCAGTCGCGGGAGGGGGGGGGGGCGGAAGCAGCAGTGGGGAGGATGGCCAAAATGTGCTTCCCCATCTTGGTCTCTGGCCCCCCCCCCCCCTCACCCTCCCGTCGAGGTCTGGCTACACCCCTGCGAGCAGATAGGGATCGTCTCCAAAGGTCCTCGTTCTGTGGTGTTATGTGGGATAAGGGGTACACAGAGTGAAGGAGTGGACCGCCGGATACTGTTCGAATACTATGCATACTACTGAGCAACAGGACAACCTCATGTTTTTGGGCCTACTGATGGACTTTTACTTATGCACTCTACCTCTGCTTTTGGCTGTTTAGCCACACCTTATTACTGCACTGGACATTTGTGCCTTATCCAGTTTTACTGTTTACTAACAAAAGAAGTTTGCTGTTTACTAATGTACAGACAGAATGCAGGGCTATTAGACATATAGCTTGTAACAGTAGTTTGCAAGGCCTATACAAGACCAGCTTGCACGTAGCAACGCCATCTGAATAGGCGACCTTGGAGGGTGCTGACACCCCCCTGCATTCCTGAGCCGCACCTTATCTCCTGTGCTAGAAAGGAGCATTGTGTGTGTGAAGAATAAGCTGCTAAGTTTCGTTTTTATTGCCAGTATCATTTCAGTGTTATGACGTGTGTACGTGCTGGGACTACAATTTTGTACTGTAAGAACTACAAATGTTTACTGCGCATGTCGGTTGTGACGTGTAAGGGGCCAAATGCGCAGGCCCAGTAGGGAAGTATAAATGTAAGTGTCAGATGATTTATGACACACAGTGTCCCGAGGCTACTCGGTGCTGTTCACTTGCTAGCAATAAAGTTGCCTTGTTTGGAACCAAAATTTGCCTTTCGTCTCCTGATTTCCCACCTGTTTCATTGGCGACCCAGATGGGACAGAAGTAGAAAGGGGAATCGGATTATATTCTTCCCCTCCCCCCACTGCGGTCGGATCGGGTCATCGACCCCCACCTGAGAAGGTGGTGAGTGGCCACCGCTGATTTCAGCGTCCATCTCCCGGAGGAGGGTCGATCAACTCTGCCTGACTGTAGGGGGGGCTGTGTGGTTCTGGCAAGGCACCTTTTCCTTTTTCTTTTTCCTCTCTGGAGAGGCGCGTACGACGGCGCGGCCTGCGAACACGGCGGACAGGCGAGTATACTCTACGTAGTGACCGGCCCAGTAAGGACCGAAGAAGAGGCGTGATCACCCTCTTTTAGCCAGTGACTAATACGGACTATTGGTATACGACTAGGTCCCGAAACTCACTAGGCTCTGGCGACGAAACCGAGCGGCGAACGAACGGGGGGGTTTCTTGTGGTGTATGAAAGTGTGTGAATGGGCTTGCAGTTCCAGGCCGGGCGACCGCGTCCTGGTCAGGCCGAGTGTTGACCCTTTTGTATCTGGTGGAACGAGACCCCTTACTCCTCCACCGCCCCTTTTCCCCCTCTGTCCGTCACCTGTCCTTTGGCACTCAGGTTAGGATGGGCGGGGGTGGGTCTTCACCGTTAGATTTAATGACAGAACACTTTAGCGAAGTGTTCGACCAAGATAAATGTAGCAGGGCCGGGATGATACAGAGATGTCAATTTATGTGGCCAGGGCTAGGAATTGCTGAATGGCCCCCGGGAGGGTCATTCGAGTATGAAAAAGTGGCGGCGGTCATGAATATCGTTATAGTCGAGGGAAACCCAGGCTGTCCCGAGGACATTCCGTACATCCAAGCATGGTTGGATGTAGTCCGGGATCCGCCGGCTTGGGCCCAACGGAAGGTAGAAAAAGCCGCCCTCATGGTGGTAAAGCAGAGAAAGGGACGGAAAACCAAACTTAAAGCCCTGCCGACCCATGCCTTCGCTCTCCAAAGCTCGGCAACCGCTGCCGTTCAGAAGGCCGCAGGGACCGCCCCCATACGGCCGACCGCCCCTAGCGTAGAAACCACTGAGACCACGCCCCCTGCTACCATTGTCAAGACAGGAACTACGCCTAGTACTACCAACACACTTTCTAGAACGAGACCCCCAAAGAAAACCCTAGGGAAAGTTCAGGGTTTGCCCGAAAAGAAGCCCCCAAAGGCCCCGATACTTGCTACGGCGGAAGCATACGAAGATGATATCGCGCCACCGCCGTATGCCCCGTTATACCCTGACATCGCGAGCCTGGAGGAGGGGCCGGATAACGCTGAGGCTTCCGGGTCGGAGACGGAGGCCGGAGAGACGTCCCGTCCAGACTCACCCGAGTCACCCGGCCCCGCAACCATACGGAAGAGTCAACGGGTTGTGAAGAGCATTACTCGGTTCCCCCAATCGAGTCCGCGAAATGCCCTCCCTGCGAGCAAGAAAGGGGAGGCCACCAACTTATTCCCAGTTCGACAGTCCACCACCTATACCCCTAACCCGGCGGAAGGGGGGGGCCAGCCCATTGAATCAACAGTTTACAGCCACGTTCCCTTCTCAAGTGCCGATTTGTATAACTGGAAATTCCATGGGCCGTCCTACGACCAGAAACCCGAGCAGTTGATAGAGCTGGTGGAAGGCATTATATACAGTTATAACCCGACTTGGGCAGACCTTAGGCAGTTGAGCGCCCACATCCTGACCACTGAAGAACGCCGCCTTCTACAACAAAATATGGAACAAGCCGTCCGGGATGCGAATCCGGCCCATGCCAACTTACAGAACCTAATAGAAACGGAGGCGCCCATCGCTGCTCCCACGTGGGACTACCGAACCGCCGAAGGCCAAACCTTTATCCGCCGATACCAGCAGGCGTACCTGGCCGCCTTAAAGAAGGGGAAGCAGAAGGTTACCAACATGGGAAAAATCCACAGTGTAGTCCAACAAAAGGACGAGAGTCCAGGGGACTTCCTTGAACGACTTATGGAAGCATTCAGAAGGCACAGCCCGATAAATCCCGAAGACCCTAAGAACCTCCCAACCGTGGTTATGAGTTTTGTTAGCCAGTCAGCACCGGATATACGAAGAAAGCTACAGAGAACGGAGGGGTTCGAAGGGATGAGCCTCAGCCAACTGAAAGCTATAGCTGATCGCGTATTCGGATATCGCGACCAGGAGGAGAAGGTGGAGGCCCGAAAGGAATCGACCAGGCGGATGCGGGAAAAGGCAGATGTGTTGGCCACGGTACTGGAGGAACGCCTGAGGCCTAGACCAAGGGGGAGGGGCAGAAAGACAAGAGAGGCACGGTCCCCCTTAGGACGTAACCAGTGTGCAAATTGTCGAAAAGAAGGACACTGGTGGGCTGATTGTCCAGAGGAGGCACGGGACAGCCCGAGAGAAGAGGAACCATGGGACCGGCAGAGGGAGGAGGAGACGGGCGACCATACAGGGGCCCCCAGACGAGGCCGGGGAAGGGGCCGAAGAGATAGAGGACGGGATGACCGGAGGGAATGGCAAATGGCTGTGGACGCTACCCGAGATAGCACAGCATGAAGGAACCGGGAGGGCAGAGTCCCCACTGACCCTCTGGTGGAAATTCGGGTGGGGACAGAGTCTATGAAGGCCTTACTAGACACGGGGGCCCAGCGATCTGTTATCACCACTGCCATAGCCCCAGCCACGAAAGAAACTATACCAATTGTGGGAGCCTCCGGGAAATCCCTGGCAGCCCCCCTCCTCAAGGAACGCCAAGTCCAGATTGGAGGGACGATGGTGTCCCACCAGTTTATACACATCCCCGGATGCCCAGTCCCCTTGATCGGTCGAGACCTACTCTGTAAGCTCCAGGCCACCTTGAAGTTCAAGACCACGGGTGAAGTGGAAGCTCGTTTCGAAGATCGGCCAGTAACACTTATCTGCCCAGTGAGAGAAGAATGGAGACTACACGTTCCCCCAACTGTAGGACCTGGCGACTGCCATTACGACCAGAACACCCCTTTCGCCCAGCAGAGGCGAGCCATAATGGATGCGGTGCCTGATGTATGGGCAGAAGCGAACCCAGGAGGACTGGCCGTTAACGCTATCCCCATCTGGATTGAGCTCAAACCGAATGCTCAAGTGGTTAACCAAGGACAATACCACATCCCCTATGCAGCTCGGCATAGTATGCAAACTCACCTACAGAAACTCCTCCAACAAGGGGTCCTTAAACCAATTAGATCCGCATGGAATACCCCATTGTTGCCCGTTAAGAAGCCAGGAACATCCGAATACAGACCCGTCCAGGACCTGAGGAAAGTCAACAACCAGGTAGCCGATATAGTTGCCCTCGTACCAAACCCCTACTCCATCCTAGCCCAAGTGCCATCTCAGACCAAGTGGTACAGTGTCATTGATCTGAAGGACGCCTTCTTCTCCATCCCTCTTGCTGCCGACAGCCAGAAGTTGTTTGCCTTCACGTGGGAAGACTTACAGACGGGAACCAAGCAGCAATATACGTGGACCCGGCTTCCCCAGGGGTTCAAGAATTCCCCCACCCTCTTCGGCGACCAACTCGCTCAGGACCTGAAGACGTATCAGGACGAGTATGGGCCGGTCGTCCAATACGTGGATGACCTGTTGGTGGCCCGTGAAACGTACACGGACTGTGCAGAAGCTACCCTTTACCTCTTGAAAACCCTGGAAGCCCAGGGGTACCGGGCCAGTCGCAAGAAGGCCCAGATATGCGAGATCGAAGTCGAATACCTGGGTTTCCACCTCCGAGAAGGAACCCGAAGGCTCGGTACCCCCCGCACCCAAGCTATCCGCAACCAACCCACTCCTGCAAATAAGAAGGAATTACGGGCACTCCTCGGAGCCGCTGGATATTGCCGCATTTGGATCATCAATTTTGCTATCCTGACCCACAGTTTGTATGGGGAAGCGTATTGATTTCTTGTTTTTAGGCCTGGAGTGCTCTGTTCTTTTTAAAATTTTCTTGCAAATGTGTTGCTAAATTGCATTTGGTTAATATGTAGTTTTTGAGACGACCCAGCTCTCAGCGTCTATTAACAGCAAAAGGTCAACTTGTTTGAGTTCTCCGGTAAGTCGTTTGCGTAACGTGGATATCTGATGCTGTCAGGCTTTAGCGGTTTCTTTTCTCCTTTTTTGATTTATATTGTGTTTTCCTCCTATTTCCAGGATCACATTCAATTGATCTTTCGGCTTTGGCTGACAGAAGTTTTACGTGTTGCCCTAGACTTTTGGAGAAACTTTATTCACTTCAGGTCGAGTGTGATCTTGCCAATATTGTTTACCATTACACAACGAACACCACAAGACTCCTGAGACAGGCGCTTTGGCTCCGAAACACAGCAGCTGTGTCACGTCATTCGAATTGTTTCAATAAAGATCACCTCCTTGAATTGTTGTCTCCCTTGTTTTTTTGGAAGAGCCTATTCACCCTACTCCCTGGATTCTCTCAAATACGCGCCATGTCAGGGCCGCCGAGAGGGGGGGCAGGGGGCACAAAATTCCCTGGGCCTGGGCCTCCAAGGGGGGCCAGGTGCCGAGGTCAGGCCACCGGCGCTGCAGTTCCCGGTCTCACCTGTCTGCCTCCTCAGCTCCGAGCCCCCTGCATTTGAAGTGGCAGACACAGATCGCCGGAAGTTACATCAGACGAGGGCGGGACACAGGGAGGGAAGGCCAGAAAAGAGGCGTTCTGCGACTGCCGCCTTGAATGCAGGGGACCCAGAGCCATGGAGGCAGGCAGGTGAGACCGCAGACTGCAGCGGCGGGGGGAGCGACGGGGGGGCGGCAGTGGCAGGGAGGCAGAGGCAGGGCGGCCTTGCCTCGGGCCCGGCCGAGTCTCTCGGCGGCCCTGCACCATGTCATGACGGCATATACATTGCTGATAGACCTGCACATTGGAGGAGTTTGAGCAGAATGTGGGCGGAGTTTTCACATGAATGCATAGCTTTTGACTTACCTTAATCTATGCAGGCATGTGTGTAAAATAAGTGCCTTCATTTACATCAGTTCTAGAGCAAGTTCTAGAGTTCTAGAGCAAGTGTTCTCTGCCACATACACTAGTATTTTATAAAAGACAAGTAGGTGCTTACTTAGGGGTCCTCTTACTAAGGTGCCCTGAAAAATGGCCTGCGGTAGTTTAGGCACGTGTCTTGGGTGTGCGCAGATCCATTCTTCAACTCGCCGGCAAAAAATGCCTTTTTCAAATTTTTGCCGAAAATAGAGGTGCGGCAAAATAAAAATTGGCAGTCGTCCATTTTTGGTCCGAGACCTTACCACCAGCCACTGATTTAGCAGTAAGGTCTCACGTGTTAACCGGGCAGTAATGACCTATGCACGTCAAATGCCATGTGGTGCGCAAATAAAATTCATTTTTCAGACATGCGTATCGAATGTGCGCCAAAAATGAAATTACCACAAGAGCCATGCGAAAGCCGGGCAGTAACTCCAAACTGGCGCATGTTGGGCACGCGTAGACGCTTACGCGGCTTAGTAAAAGGGTCCCTTAGCTTTTAAAATAGCGCCTACCCATGGTGCCCGACTGTATTACCCTTGTAGTGGTTGCACAGTGACTTCGCTGCCTATTCAGATAATGGTACTGAATGCACAGATGAAGTAAGCTAAACGCTGCAGCTGGAGTTATCGTGCTTGCTGAAACCCCGCCTCCTAATTTCTACAGATCCATTAAGGAAATCGTTTGCTCAGTGACACTTTCACAAAGCCAAGATTAGATCCTTTTAAGTAAATCACACTTTCTTCAGCTTACAGCAGATTCGCATTTTGCAGAAAGTGCACTGCTGAACACGTTGACCAAGTTACCCCAAAGGAGCCAAACTTAGCAAATGAAAAGCGCTCCGTTTGAGAAACTGTAATAAAGCTAAATTTAATCACGCTGGAACAGCCTGGAGAGGTAATAAGGCTCAAACCATTTTATTAGATTAATTTGCTTCTGCATTTTAAATAAGGAAAGATAAATCTGGGAATAATTGGGACTGTATGCAGATTATCTTTCAATTTCTTCACCAGCTCCTGAGAGGACTGGAGCCAACACATCACCGGAGAAGGGAAAGCCGTCGTAATTATGAATTCATTTCATCTTTGTGAGCATCTTGGACAAGAAAGAAATGAGGGTAGGAACATTCATTAGAACAATGATTCTCTCTTCCCCCTCTCCTCCCCCCCCCCCCCCCCAAGGGATATTTGACCTCCAGTACTGCTTCCTAGACAATAATGTTCGAGATCTTTTGCTGCTTAAGAACAGCAGGGACATGAATTATCGGTTGTCCTTATAGTTAATGAAAAAAAAAGCCCCCAGAATGTCCTATCCACATATTGGCTGAGGATTCTAACATAGTCAGCATAAAATGTTTTGATTTACTCTTTTAAATGAACCATCACACTTGCCGTAGTCCACCATGGAGTTTTGTTTTCAGAATTGTGACATAGAGCAGTCTACATATTTTTTAAAATAAATAAATATTCAGTACGGTTTAACTGGGTAGGAAATCTCCTACCTGGTAAAATCATGCTAACCAGGTGTGCCACTGAAAATCAGAGCTGACCATCTCGGGGCTATCCGGAGTCTGGCAGAGCTGGGAGTTATTCAAGCATGGTCACTACTCAGTAGTGGTACCCAGAGAGCTCCCTGGTTAAGTAGGGGCAGAAAAAAAGGCTGTCCCAAATTAACCAGATATATATCCGGGTACCACGCGCCAAGAATATTAGAATGCCTCTGTATTCCTCACCTTGAGTATTGTGTTCAATTCAGGTCACCGTATCTCAAAAAAGATATAGCGGAATTAGAAAAAGTTCAAAGAAGAGTGACCAAAATGATAAAGGGGACGGAACTCCTCTCGTATGAGGAAAGGCTAAAGAGGTTAGGACTCTTCAGCTTGGAAAAGAGACGGATGAGGGGGGATATGATTGACGTCTACAAAATCCTGAGTAGTGTAGAATGGGTAGAAGTGAATCGATTTTTCACTCTTTTAAAAAGTACAAAGACTAAGGGACACTCAATGAAATTACATGAAAATACTTTTTTTTTTTTAATTTATAGAAGTCTTTATTAAGCATTGCATACGATGAACATAACATTCTCAGTATAAGAGTTTACACTTTCTTCACACACTGTGGATCTAACATTGAGTATCTAGCGTAGACACACTTCAGCACAAACGTAATGCTATAACAAAAGACTAAGGGACTCTCAATGAAATTACATGGAAATACTTTTAAAACAAATAGGACGAAATATTTTTTCACTCAGGGCCTCTTTGACGAAGCTGCACTACCGATTCCCTGTGCGGCAAACAAGAGGAAGCCCATTCAATTCCCATGGGCTTCCTCTCATTTGCCGCGCGGGAATCAGTAGCACGGCTTTGTAAAACAAGCCCTCAGTGAATAGTTAAGCTCTGGAACTCACTGCTGGAGGATGAGGTAACAGCGGTCAGCATATTTAGGTTTAAAAAAAGGTTTGGACAAGTTCCTGGAGGAAAAGTCCATAGTCTGCTATTGAGATAGACAAGGGGAAGTCACTGCTTGTCCCTGGGATCAGTAGCTTGGAATGTTGCTACTCATTGGGATTCTACCAGATACTTGTGACCTAGATTGGTCCCCGCTGGAAGGGGGATACTGGGCTAGATGAACCATTGTTCTGATCCAGTATGGCTGTTCTTATGTTCTTATATCACCTAATACCTGGATATTTAGCATCCACAACTAATTATGACCTAGTACTGAACAACCAGGTATAGAGAGGCCCACAGCGGAAAGCATTCTGACCACCGCAGGCTGAATATTCTCCCCTATCTTTCCTATATTCAGCCACAAACTCTATAACAGGATGTAGAGGCCAAGCAAAACCAGAAGCAGAATCTGTGGCTGAAGTGTACCACTCGGTTTCAGCCAAAACCAAAGCTGATATGAAACTAACCCAGTACTACCCCCCCAAACAGCACCCATTCCCCTCCCCCTGCAACAAGACAGAGGCCCCCATCTCGGACTGACCTGTGGCCCCTCCTTACCAGGCCTACCTTAAATCCTGGTGGTCTAGTGACTTAACCAAAGCAGGAGCGATCCACCCCCCCCCCCCCCCACCCAGTCACTTCTGCCCCTGCCATCTCTGCCATCAAAATGGCCGCTGAGACCTTCAGCAGGAGTCTCTAGACCAGGGCTTCTCAACCCAGTCCTTGAGGCACACCTAGCCCCATCAGGTTCTCAGGAGATCCATAATGAATGTGCATGAGATGGATTTGTATACACTGCCTTCTCGGTATGTAAATCTCTCTCATGTATATTTATTGTGGATATCCTGAAAGCCTGATGGGACTAAATGTGCCTCAAGGGTTGAGCAGCACTGCTTAGACCAATAGGGCTTCTACGGACGGCCCGGGGAGAGACTAGGGGTGGTAGGAGGGTGGCACTTTTTATGTTCCACAGTTTTGTTAGAACATTTTAGGCAGGGGCGTAGCCAGGCAACAGATTTTGGGTGGGCCTCGACAAGAATTGGGTGGGCACCAAGTGTTCTCCCCCCCCCCCCACCCCCCCCTCCAAAAAAGAAATCTCAGCTGGTGGGAAAACGCTTCTTTCAACGTTGGCAGCAGTAATGCACTGAAAACTGAGCAGGTGCCGGTGTCGTGGAGAGTAGCGTTTTTGTTACCATCAGGGGGAAATCTTCAGCTGGTGGAGCTTGGGATTCCCACCAGTTACCACTAAACATGTGCTACTGTTGGGTGGGCCTGAGCCATAAATGGGTGGGCCTTGGCTCACCCAAGCCCACCTGTAGCTACGCCACTGATTTTAGGAAAAAACAAAAGTATGAGAATACAAAAATAAAAAGAAAGAACAGTAGCAAATGGAGAGAGATACAATAGGGTAAAGAGTGGGCTGTGCTTTTGGTCAGGTTGGGTGTGAGTGAGTGGGGTGGAGGGGGGGGAGTTTCCATTTCAGCCAAAAATGCACTGATATTTTTGGACGAAACTAACAAATGGCTGAATCAGAATGTTGGGCCGGTTTTACACCAATCCAAAACCAAAACTGAAATTTGGTCGGCCTCTAGCAGGCGGTAATATCTTTAATCGGTGCACAAGCTGTCGAGACACTGTGGGTTCCATTTCTTCAGATACCACTTTCTGTAGCCATACAATTATTCCTGGCCTTTGCAAAACATGTAACGTCTTGCTATCCAAGCTGCTTTAGCTTGCATCAACCTCCATATGGAAGACAACCACTGTCTGAAATTCCAACAATTTACTGTAACCAGGAAACAGAAAACAGGCCACTCACTGCAAGCAGTATGGAGAGGAGGGGGGGGGGGGGGGGGGGGGGGGAGGAAGACGCTTCTACTGTTGCAGCTGAAACTGCGATGGAGAGTTGGTAATATAAGAAAGACGGGTGAAAAGAAGATACTCTGATGAGGAGAGGAGAGGACAGCTAGAGCTGCTCACCGGAGCCAAGATGGAGCCTTCACCTTTCTTTGTATAGAAAGGGAGGGGGCAGACACACGCAGAAGGCAGCAGGGAAGAGGCTGGAGCCAGTCAATAAAGACCTTGTGGCAGGAGACTGAGGCAGACATGGCAGGTATCTGTCAAAGAGGAGAGGAAGAAAAGAGGTCATACTGTATGTACCTAGCAGGAAGTAAGGTATAGTAACTGTGGTTCAGGATTCACAGAGATGCCAAGTCTCACTCATTCGGAGTGTGTCACACTCATTTGAAAGCTCACACTCACACTCTTCAAGCCCTATTTCTCACTCATCAGAGCTTCGGTACCAGTGCACTGATCTTGAGGGGGAAGCCTTAGAGAAGTAGACCGTGGTCCAACCAGCAAAGGCGTAGCTAGGTGGGTCACCAGGGTAGCGGCCGCTCCCCCAAATGGACTTCCGACATCTGTCGTATTTAAATTAAGCGCCGTCGGCAGTCCGCTGTCTGCTCCCCCCGTGCCCTCAACCTGGCTACGCCTCTGCCAACCAGTGGGAAGAAACCTGAGCGCACCTTCCTGCCTACTGCTTTCCCTTAACCTACCCCTTTTCCCTTTACTTCAAGCAGTACTGCATCAAGGGTGGGCGGCGGATGCGGTGCGGCCTGGGTGCAAGGCAGTCACGGACCTACAGTCTACAGCTGTGCGGCTCTGTCAGTCCCCTGCCCCGGAACAGGAAATTGACATCAGAGGAGGCAGGGGACCGGCAGAGCCAACAGCCATGCACCTGTAAGCTACGGATCCATGACTGCTCAATGCACCCCTTACTGCTTAGAGGAAGGGCCGTAGGTGACCTGCCTGAAGGAAGGGGGTGCTCCGCCTCGGGTGGCAACCAGGCTTGGTATGCCACTGACTTCAAGTACATGTATACGTTTAACTACTGGGTGGAAGACAATTTTCAGCTCAAAAAATTAGCCCAAATTGCTCTCCACTTTGTCTATATTCTTCCCAAGGTTCCAAAGAAAAGCCAGTATCATTAAATGCTGCCTTGATTCATTTGCAAAGCAATGCTTCATTTAAATCATTCTAGATTTCTACCCTGGGTGCACCGTCTGAAAAATCTCACTCCTTGGCATAGTAAATCTCACTCTTTGGGATAGTTCACCCTTGGCATCTCTAGAAACAACCGGACGGCAATATAAAATGTACACACACAACTGTAGTTGCAGAATAACAACAGGGGGGGTCACAATAATTTTATCCCTTCTAATGCCTGAGCTTCTCCTAATGGCCTCCGACTGATGCCGTTGAAGGAAAATCAATTTGGTAATTTATTAATCAAAGCAATAATGAATACAATACAAAGCAAATAAATTCAAAGTACCAGAATGAGAGAAACTTTTAATTAGCAAATTAATTAATTGATTAATTAGGATGTGGAACCACAAATGAAAAGACAGTCTGATAAATCAAGCTTGCTTTCGATTTTAGTACAGGTACATTTTTCATGATATACCTTTTACAGTGACATCTGATCACTTTGTGTCACTCCAGCTAGTTGGTTAGTTATTTAGGGGTGAATTCTATCTATGACACTAAGGGACCCTTTCACAGAGCAACAGGAAGCCCAATGTGGGCTTACTGCTCGCTCTTCCGGGACGGCGGTAGTTCCGACTCGAGCACGTACCATTTCCAAGGGGGGGGAAATCCCTCGGAAATGGGTATCACGGCGGTAACCCGCGTGGCCATTTTTGGGGGGCTTTTACCATCTGCAGCAGGGGCGTATCTGCGTGGGGCCACAGGGGCCTGGGCCCTCGCAGATTTCGCCCTGGTCCCCCTCCCCGCCGTCAACCCTCCCCCCCCCCGCTGCTTACTTTTGCTGGCGGGGGGCCCCAACCCCCTCCAGCCGAGGTCCGACCCGCAGTCTTCATATTTCATCTTCCTCCGACTCCTCCGTGGCCATGCTGTAAAGTAACGCTGCTGATTCGCTGAATCCAGTTCGGAGTCTGACGTCGCAGCACGTTGTACGCGCATAGAACATGCTGCGATGTCAGACTCCGAACTGGATTCAACGAATCAGCAGCGTTACTTTACAGCATGGCCACAGAGGAGTCAGAGGAAGACGAAATATGAAGACTGCGGACCCCCCGCCAGCAAAGGTAAGCAGCGGGGGAGGGTTGACGGCGGGGGGGGGGGGGGTGGAGAGTGGCGGCGGCAGCGGGGGGGGGAGGCAGGCAAAAATGTGCCCCCTCTCTCTGGCTCTGGCCCCCCCTACCGCTGGATTCCAGATACGCCCCTGGTCTGCAGTAAAAAGGGCCCTGGCGCACGGGAAAAACGGCCTCCACCACTACCGCAGGGCCCTTTTCTCCGCAGCTTAGTAAAAGGACCCCCTCAATAAATTGGCACCAAAACCCCCACTATTCTATAAGCCATGCTTAAATTTAGGCGTGGTTATAGAATAACGCTTACACCTGGGAGTCACCCCTAGCGACCATTTGCGCTAACTGAAACGTGGCACAAATGTATTTGCCTACATTAGGCGCATAACCCTGTTGTTCTATAACAATGCACGTTAATTTTACAAATGCCCCAGATACACCCATGACCCTTCCATTTCCCCGCCCTCTTTTTCAGATCATCTATGTCTGATCTTCAAGACCCTGAAAGGAAATGGCCCCGAGTATCTGAAGAATAGGATGATCCTCCACACACCGCCAAGGACACTAAGGTCCTCCCAAGGACTTTCACTAACTACACCCTCTCCAAAAGACATTACACGATGTGATACCCGCAAGCGAGCCTTTTCCGGAGTAGCCCCCCACACTCTGGAATGCATTGCCTGAAAGGCTCCGCTTAACAGAAGACTACCTCTACTTCAGGAAGCAGGTGAAAGCTTGGTTCTTCAACCAAGCCTTTAATGGAAGAAGTAACTAACTTGTTAGTCTCACTCACACACACAAGGATTGACTCAGGCTGCACATACTGCAGCGGGACATGTTTATCCATTCCTACCCTAGCTGAGATAATATTTAACCATCTCTCTGATCTCACGTGCAACTTTCTTCAAATCAATCACTTTACTTTCTAACTCTTCCTACTTTCTTACCCTTCTATATGTTACATCTTTGCTTTATCCTTCACTACCAATTATAATGTCCTATTACGTGTTGTGTTGACATTGCTACTATACCATGCCATACTTTGTATTGTTGTTCAAATATTTTTACTGCTGTAATTGCTCATGTTTGATCTATTCTTACCGTACACCGCCTTCATTGAATTCCTTCAAAAAGGCGGTAAATAAATCCTAATAAAAATAATAATGTGTATACTGTAGGCGTGGATCCTGTGCCTCAATTTATGTACGTAAAGGCCATTGAAATGTAATTGACACTACACTTAGGGTACTGGGGGAATTAATTGACAGTCATCTCACATTCGAGCCTCGGGTTTCCTCAGTAGTGGAATATCAATAGAAATCAAACAAAATAAAACATGGAAAAGAAAATAAGATGATACCTTTTTTATTGGACATAACTTAGTACATTTCTTGATTAGCTTTCGAAGGTTGCCCTTCTTCGTCAGATCGGAAATAAGCAAATGAGGTAGCAGATAGTATATATGAGAGAAACATCAAAGCATTACTTTGACTGTCTGACCGAGTGGGAGGGTGGGGGTATGCTTGGGGACATCAAAGCATTTCATTGATATTCTAACAGAATGGGTGTTGGTAGGTGAGAGGAGGGTAATAAACAGAGAAATAAACAGAGAAATACAACTTTATGGTTTATAATGAGTTAGAAAACCCAGATCCTTATTAAGTCCTGTTTGTTGGATGTCAAAATATTCAATCATTCTTATTTCAAAGGTCTTACGTTCCTGTATTGTTTTAAAATTACCTTCCAGACACCTCTCTACTCAGTAGTGGAAAACATCCTTCAGGTCTCTTTGGAGGCTGAGAAGAATCAGATCTTGTTTCTCGCCTGACATCTTTAGACTGCCTGTTCAATCCTTGGTTTTAACTCAATTCGATTACTGCAATTCCTTCTATGCTGGATGTAAGGAGGGTGTCCTACAAACAGCTGCAAACGGGCCAAATTACAACTACTAGGCCTGTCAAGGTATCGCATTTTGATAGAGCCCCTCCATTATTATGCCAGCTGCACTGGCTGCCCGTTGAAGCCAGGATTAGTTTTAAATTATGTGTTTTTGTCTTTCAGATATTATGTGGCATGACGCCGGATTACGTGCAGCCCTTAATAACTATTCCCCAATGCAATATAACCTCTGGTTCTAGGGACCACCTTAAACTTCATCATCCAGATTGCAAGAGAATGCGCTATAAATCAGTTCAGTCCACGGATTTTAGAAACCAAGGTGCGAAGTGGTGGAACTTACTGCCAACGGCAACCAAGGGTCAGCTTGATTACTTGGCATTTCGTGAAGATTGAAAACTCTCCTCTTTGAGAGGTGTCCACTCATTGATGGAGTGTGATACATTGTAACTGGCCAACTGGTTTATTATTTAGATCTTGTTTGTATCTTATTTCTGCTACTCTGCTCTTACTTGATATTTTGTTTATGGTATTGTAAACTTTGCCTGTTGTTTTACTTACCGTAAGCCACATTGAACTCGAGTGTATTTGGGATAATGCGAGGTAGAAATGTCAAAATAAATAATTAGTGACAATAATTGCTTGTTAAGAACCAAATTATAGGCACTAATTGGCTTGCTAGTCAATTGTGCGCATGTGGAATTTTTGGTCGCTTTTATAGAGTTAGGGGGATAGTGCGTATTTTAGAATCTGTTAGGCCTCCACCTCTGCGTATGTCCCTCTCCCGGTGGTATACATGCTGACACCTAAATTATGAGCGGATTGGGCGTATTCTACAAAAATGCGCATAGATTTTAGGAACACCAACAATGCATAAATTCCATTTAAATCTAACTAGTGCCAATAGTTGCTTGTTAAAACGCCAATTATTGGCGCTAATTAGCTTGTTAATTAAATTGCACATGCAATTTTTGATAATTTTTTTTAGAATTCGGGGGTTAGCGTAACGTGTGCCTAATTTTAGAGAACTTTTATTATTATTATTATTAACATTTGTATAGCGCTACCAGACGCACGCAGCGCTGAACACCTGACACAGAGAGACAGGCCCTGCTCGATAGAGCTCACAATCTAAAAATACAGACAGACAAGTCAATTAAGAGCGAGGAAAGTACTGGGTGAGAAGGAACAAGGATAGGGGAATTGAGTAGTGGTTAGGAGCCAAAAGCAGTGGTGAAAAGGTGGGTTTTGAGCCTAGATTTGAAAACAGGTAGAGATGGAGCTAGACGTACAGGCTCAGGAAGTCTATTCCAGGCATAAGGTGCCGCGAGGGAAAAGGAACGAAGCCTGGAATTAGCAGTGGAGAAGGGGGATGACAAGAGAGATTTGTCCAGTGGGCGGAGTTTATGGGGAGGAATGTAGGGAGAGAGGAGAGGTAATGGGGGGCTGCAGAATGGATGCATTTAAAGGTCAGTAAGAGAATTAAGGGGTCCTTTTACCAAGCTGCAGGAAAAAAGGCCCTGCAATAAGGGCTCCTGCGCTAACCCAGTGGTAACCGGGCAGCGCACACTGATGCCTGATTACCACCTGGTTATCACCATGCAAGTCATTTCCAGGGATTTTCTTTTGCCCCGAAATGGCATTCACTTGGGAAGGGGAAATGGGACTTGATATACCGCCTTTCTGAGGTTTTTGCAACTACATTCAAAGCAGTTTACATATATTCAGGTACTTATTTTGTACCAGGGGCAATGGAGGTTTAAGTTACTTGCCCAGTCACAAGGAGCTGCAGTGGGAATCGAACTCAGTTCCCCAGGATCAAGTCCACTGCACTAACCACTAGGCTACTCCTCCACTGGGGCGGGACCGTCCGGCAGTAGTCCCGGAAAAGGGAGCCGTAAGCTTGCGTTGGGCTTACTGACACTCTGTAAAAGGGTCCCTAAGAGGGATAGTGATTTACCCAGAGGGACCCTTTTACTAAGGCCTGTAGGCGCCTATACGATTCCAACGTGTATCAAATTGGAACTACTGCCCGGCTACCATGTGCCCTGGGCGGGAATTCCATTTTTGACGTGCATCCAAAGCACGCGATGGAAAATATTTTCTATTTTCTACCACGTGGCGCTTACTCAGCGATAATTGGCAGTCTATACACGCTGACGCTCACCGCCCAGTTAGCACGTGAGACCTTACTGCTAAGTCTCATGCCAAAAATGGATGCGCGCTGGCTTTAATTTTGCCGCACGTCCATTTTCGGCCACAAAAAAAGGCCTTTTTTCCAGGCACGTTGAAAAATGGACCTGTGCACGTCCAAAACATGCACCTACACCAGCGCAGGCCACGTTTTGCCATGCCTTAGTAAAAAGGCCCCAGAATGAGGTGCCTTGTAAGTTGCGCCATTCTGTGATTTCCTCTGACCCTGACTATTTTATCAAACCTTCTCTTTCTTTATCAAAAATGTCTTTGCTAGTTCCTTTTTTTTTTTTTTTTGCCTTCATCGGCATCTCGTCTACATTTTTCTTCCGTCACTGCTGAAAAAGTTCAGGGCGGTCATCAGAATAAAATGTTCCCCTGAGCTTCGGTTTTCCTGTGGATCACAGAAAAGGTTGCATCTATTTCTGATCTGCTTTTCACCTCTAACAATAGACAATGATAATAATAAAAAAGCAACTCTGACAAATCTCTCCTGAAGAGCCAATGCAACCCTGGCTCCACTGCTGAAATGCAAAATGTTGTTCCCCGGCAATTGGACTGAAATGTCCAATCTGACAAGATGATGGGAAAAATAAAACAGCTTCCTTCTGAAAAGTCAAGAAATTAAGATCTTAACCATCAGAGGCTCTGGGACTTTTCTTTAAAGCAGAAGACTAAACAGGCGAACAAGGACATTTGCTAATATTTTATATTGACGTGTATGAATCTGTGCAGAGTACTGGTTAACCTTAAGATGGAGGATTCTTTAACCATGAAGCCCTTTTGGAAGTAAGAAGATTGAAGTAATTAACTTCCAATGATTGCTTTTTGCTTTCCATCTGGGTTTAGACTCCCCTTTTCGCCTTATTCATCTTTATCCACCTCCCATCAGAGAACTGCCGTGCATAGGCTCGGATATTGTCCCTGCTTCTACCTTCCACGGTCTACACTGTTCAAAGCACCACCTCAAAGCAATCGGGGCCCAAAACTCGCGTTTTGCTGACTGCTGTCAGTGTTAAACCCAGAAATTCTTTGCCGGGCCTTATCCAGGCACCGGCATTGAATTTCTGGGTTTGCGGATTTCTTTCTATTCTGTATCTATAGGAAAAGCCCTGGGTGTAGCAGCTCGATTTTGCCTACGTACGACAGCAGGTTAGACCCCGATGTCCGCACAGATCTAGAAGGGCACAACTGTGGAGGAAGCAAAGACCTGAGAGTTTCAAAATGCAGCAGCAGGTTTCATTTGGGCTGTTTCACCCCTGGCCCTACCCCACCCGCCCATTAGAGGACACACGATGTTATGTCCCATTGAGGGAAGTAGAGCTTCCTTTAATTTAATTTAGAAATTAATAGATTGCCTTTAACATCACCCTGCTCCAGGTGATGTACTACAGCAAAAGAGGCCATAATTATTCTTAATTAATGTGTTGCTGACAGTCTGAGTAGAGCCAGGGAGGTTCTTCGAAGTATCAGTCCGTCCGCCTGCCAGCCTCTGCGCCACAGAGTCTGCAACACCAGCATCGCCAGCTGAGCTCACTTTGAACAAACAGGGGGAGCCAGTCCTGCTTTTATTATCCCCACTGCCTGCAAGGGTTTGCAGTTTGGTATTCCTTTTCAGTTGCCTTAGAAAATCAGAACTACATCTCCCTGCATGCAATGGGGCTAAACCAGGACTAGATCAGCCTGTTCAGTAGATGTGGTGTGACTCGGCAACAGTGGCGTAGCTACAGGTGGGCCTGGGTGGGTCAGGGCCCGCCCACTTTGGACTCAGGCCCCCCCAAAATTGTGACACTTGCTGTGGCTGGTGGGGATCCCCAAATCTTGACAGCTGAACATTTTTTCTCCTTGGGCAGCCAGTGCTCTTCCAAATGTCAGCCAGCAGCACTTACCTTGAGCTGATGCTTTGACCAGCCCTTCTGCACGTGCTCAGTTTCCGCACATGCAAAAGCACTGAGCATGCTCGGCCTGCCGGCAGAAGCATCAGTTTGAGGCAAGTGCTGCCGGCTGCAGTTTGGAAGAGTGCTGGCTGCATGAGGAGGAGGAGGAGGAGGAAATCTTCAGCTGGCAGGGTTTGGGGATCCCCGCCAGCTCAAGTATTTAATATTTGGGGTTTGTGGGCAGGGAGGGGTGGAGAGAGGAGCAAACCGGAGGGGGACCGGGGGGGGGGGGGCGGTGAATTGGAAGAGTGGAAGAGTGGCCTAGTGGTTAGAGTGGTGGACTTTGGTCCTGGGGAACTGGGTTCGATTCCCACTTCAGGCTCAGGCAGCTCCTTGTGGCTCTGGGCAAGCCACTTAACCCTCCATTGCCCTAGGTACAAATAAGTACCTAAGCCGCATTAAGCTTGCCATGAGTCGGAAAGCGCGGGGTACAAATTAAAAAAATAAAAAAATTCCATGCCCGCCCACCTTGGGCTCTGGCCCACCCAAAATTGGCCATCTAGCTACGCCCCTGCTTGGCAACCTTATGCAACACAAGGGTCAAGCCTGCTGGGTGCTGACATGCTACTATCAGGCCCTAAAGAGACTAAGTCTGACCTTCCTAGGAATGGGGAAGGAAGAGAGGGGAGAGCGACACTGATCAGAGGCAATAAAA
Organism: Microcaecilia unicolor; assembly: GCF_901765095.1. Lineage (NCBI taxonomy): Eukaryota > Metazoa > Chordata > Amphibia > Gymnophiona > Siphonopidae > Microcaecilia > Microcaecilia unicolor. The sequence continues at coordinate 12,978,225 of NC_044042.1, forward strand.
ACCTAACTTTGTCATCACTGGGAAAAAAAGACTGGTTTCAAAAAAATTCAAGGGTGGATATTCAGAATGACTTAACCAGGTAGCAGAGGCTCTTGTCTGGTTAAATGGCGGTGAGTGGGCTACCCTCAGATTTTCAGAGACACACAATGCTGCTGAAAACTCAGTGGGGCCGATATTCAGAGCTCAGGAGGGAGCCCGGCTAACTCCTCAACACGGATATTCAATGCCGGGCCATTTCCGATGACCGGCACTGAATATCTGGCTTATTTTGGCCGGTTTGAACATAACTGGCTAAGTCAGACTTTGCTATTTATGTTCAAACTGGCCAAAGATACCCCATGTATTCACGGGGGCCAAATAAAGCCACTAAAGTGGGACTGAAAATTAGCGGACAGGCGGTTATATTGCCCAATATAACCAGCTATTTGCTAGCCGCTACCCGCTGAATATCACCGGATAGCCGGTTATGAAGCATTTAAGCGGCCAGGTGCCAATCCTGGCTAGTTAAATGCTTTTGAATATTGAGGGTTTGATTTATTTTTGGCCACTTTAAACTTATCAGGCTACTACTACTACTTATCATTTCTATAGCGCTACTAGATGTACGCAGCGCTGTACACTTGATCATGAAGAGACAGTCCAAGGCTAGGTTGATATTCAGAGATATTTCACTTAAGTGGCCCGTTGTGGCTGCTTCCAATAGCCGGCTACACTGTGATTATTCATGGATAGCCGGCTATATTGTTGGTTTTCTCCTAGCCGCTAAGCGCAAATATTCTGCAGGTACAGCTATCCCTGTTGAATATCGCCAGATAGTCAGTTAAGTGCCAGTTAACCAGACAGGTGCCATTTCTGGCTGGTTAAATGGTTTTGAATATTGACTGTCATGACACTTGCCGATTATAACCTGGGTGGTTTGGAGCAAAGTTGGGTAGCGGTCAGGTGTTATGCGGGCACCAGTGATGTTCACTGCTGGTTCCTGCATCAGTAGCATAGCTACGTGGGACCAGGGGGGCCTGGGCCCCTGTAGATTTGGCCCTGGATCGCCCTTTCGACCCCCCCCTCCCGCCGCCGCCTGTCTTTGCTGGCATGGGACCCCAACCCCCATCAGCCGAGGTCCTCTTCTTCCCGCAAAAGGCTTCCTTCTGTTTCTGCGAGAAGGCTTTCTTCTTTTGCGGGAAGAAGAGGACCTCGGCTGGCGGGGGTTGGGGTCCCCCGCCAGCAAAGGTAGGTGACGGCGGGTTGGCAGCAGGAGGGGGTTCGAGAGGGTCGGCGGCGGGGGGCAAAGTTGGTGGTGGCGGCAGGGTCAGCAATGGCAGGGGGGTCGGCGGCGCCGGGGGGAGGGGCTAAAATGTGTCCCCTCACCTCGGGCTATGGACCCCCTTCCCGCCGAAGTCTGGCTAAGCCCCTGTCCTGCATACCTAACCAGGCCTGTAGGACCACACAAAAAGCAGGCCTTACTTTGCCCAGTTGGCTATGCAGGAACGACACTAGATATCAGCCACACCTACATAACTTCCGGCAGCTGACAAAGACCTACATCTTCAGGACCGAACCAGGATTGGGTCTGGTCTAAATTAGCATTAAAGAAATGCTGGCTGCCGCATTAAGGGGACCTTTTACTAAGGCATGCCTAAAAGTGGCCTGTGCTGGTGTAGGCGCATGTTTTGGACGCGCGCAGGTCCATTTTTTTCAGCGCGCCTGAAAAAAAGGCTTTTTTTTTTTTTGTGGCCGAAAACGGACGTGCGGCAAAATTAAAACGAGCCCGCATCCATTTTCAGCCTGAGACCTTACCGCCACCCATTGACTCAGCGGTAAGGTCTCACGCGCTAAACGGGCAGTAAGCGTCAGCACGCGTAAATTGCTGATTACCGCCGGGTAAGCGCCACGTGGTAGAAAATACAAAATATTTTCATGTTTTGTACACACGTCAAAAATGGAATTACCATCCGGAGCCTATCATGCGCCTTTGTAAAATGGCCCCTAAAAGTATCATTATCCACCGTCGGCAAATCTTCAACTGGTATTTCTGGAACGCTAGTTTTGTATTATTATTATTATTAATTACATTTGTACCCCGCGCTTTCCCACACATTGCAGTCTGAATGCAGCTTACATAGTAAATATAATTACAATTACAAAGTCTAGAAGGAGAATATTATAAGCAGTGAGTGGGGTTTTGAGGATTAAAAAAAGTTGGCCATGTAGAGGCAAGGAAAGGATAATCAAAAGGAAAAGAGATTGGGAGAGGTGAGGAGAGGAGGGATGGAGAGGAGAAGATAAAGGGTAAAGGATAGAGAGGGAAAGATGAGGGTATAAGCTTTCCTCTTTGATTTGCCCATGTTTCCACATGTTGACCATTTTCTAATATATCAATTAGCGGCAGCAAAAGGAGATTAATAGTAATTAATAGATACAGACAGGTGTTTAATTAGATGTTGTGTTTGATAAATTATTTGCAGAGTTAAACACCCGTTAAAGTACCACAAGACTGTCTGTCTAGTAGAGATTTCAATTACTTGATCAAGAGAAATTGAGCACAGACAATTAGTGCTTAGATTGCTTCCAGGGTCATTAAATTATGAGGAATAAACCCCCAAATGGAACTAACTGATCAGATATTTTATTTGTGTTTCTAATCCAAAATTAATGTGAGCTTATTTGGCACCACTGCTGTCTATATTTTATTACAAATTGTGAGATTCCTCCTAAAAATGTTAAGACAACCTTGGGTGAAGAACCTCCCTAGACAGGATCACTCAAATGCTACAGTTGGAGGTAGCACTCTTGTCAACAGATTTTAAGGCATGAGATCATAAGAACTGCTGAAACTGGGTCAGAACAAGGGTTCATCTAGCCATCCTGTTTCCAACAGTGGCCAATCCTGGTCAAAAGTACCTGGTAGAGTCCCAAAAAGTAGCTGATTCCATGCTTTAACCAGATCTATTCTAATAATTTTTTTTTGTTACATTTGTACCCCATGCTTTCCCACTCATGGCAGGCTCAATGTGGCATACATGGGGCAATGGGGGGTGGGGGGGTTAAGTGACTTGCCCAGATTCACAAGGTGCTGCCTGTGCCTGAAGTGGGAATCAAACTCAGTTCCTCAAGACCAAAGTCCACCACCCTAACCACTAGGCCACTCCTCCACTGTTACTACTATTTGAGATTCTACATGGAATGTTGCTATTCCACTAGCAACATTCCATGTAGAAGTCAGCCCTTGCAGATCACCAATGTGGCCGCGCAGGCTTCTGCTTCTGTGAGTCTGACGTCATACTCACAGAAACAGAAGCCTGCGCAGCCTTCTACATGGAATGTGGAATAGCAACATTCCATGTAGAATCTCCAATAGTAGCAACATTCCATGTAGAATCTCCAATATTATCTATTTTATTTTTGTTACATTTGTACCCTGCGCTTTCCCACTCATGGCAGGCTCAATGCGGCTTACATGGGGCAATGGAGGGTTAAGTGACTTGGCCAGAGTCACAAGGAGCTGCCTGTGCCTGAAGTGGGAATTGAACTCAGTTCCCCAGGACCAAAGTCCGCCACCCTAACCACTAGGCCACTCCCCTCCACTGTTGCTACTATTTGAGATTCTACATGGAATGTTGCTATTCCACGTAAAAGTTGGCCCTTGCAGACCACCAATGTGACCGCGCAGGCTTCTGCTTCTGTGAGTCTGACATCCTGCGTCAGACTCTCAGAAACAGAAACCTGCGCAGCCTTCTACATGGAATGTTGCTAGTGGAATAGCAGCATTCCATGTACAATCTCCAATAGTAGCAACATTCCATGTAGAATCTCCAATAGTAGCAACATTCCATGTAGAATCTCCAATAGTATCTATTTTATTTTTGTTACATTTGTACCCTGCGCTTTCCCACTCATGGCAGGCTCAATGCGGCTTACATGGGGCAATGGAGGGTTAAGTGACTTGCCCAGAGTCACAAGGAGCTGCCTGTGCCTGAAGTGGGAATCGAACTCAGTTCCCCAGGACCAAAGTCCGCCACCCTAACCACTAGGCCACTCCTCCAGTCTACTGACTTTTTCTCCGGGAATTTGTCCAAACCTTTTGTAAACTCAGCTACACTAGCTGTTTTTACCACTTAGTCCGGCAACAAGTTTTATTCTTACTGTACACCGCCTTGAGTGAAATCCTTCAAAAAGTGGTAAATAAATCCCAATAATAAATAAATAACTGGCACAGTGTGGCAGATACAACCCTAAAGAAAGACGCAGTGCGGGTAACCGACACAGAGTGGCAGACACAACCCTAACCACCTTCCTGGACAGACTGGATGGGCCAATGCTGGCCTAACATGGTAAAGTATCATGGATTCATTTTGGAATGTCTGCCCAGAAATCACATGGTAAATATTGTTTGATATTTTTTTGAGGGGGCATGTCAGGGGTATTCCTGCGCTAACCAGTTAGCATATCTACACTACCGCATGCTCATTGGTTAGCACACAGAAAACACAGGACCCCTTGTACAAAATAGGAAAACACAGGACCTTACCATGTACAAAATAGGTGTTGGTAAGTGTCCCCGTGGTAAGTTTTTTTAAATGGCAACATTAACCTGGTAACAATGACCTTAGCATGCAAGAAAACCCCACGTAAGAGTATGCTAAGGTCAATTTTTACTGCAGCTTTGTAAAAGGACCCGGCTAGGGTCCTACCCGGTTACTGAGCGCTGGCTGAGTCCCCACCGGATAGTCAGTTGCCCATAACCAGATAGCCTGACCGACTTAGCACTAGCCTGCGAGTTCTGGAGGTGGTTCATGAGCAGAGCCAGGATAGTGCCAGGGGCAACCCAGGCACCACCGATATTCAGCAGTGATACCCAGATAACCATCGATTAACTTTGGACAGTAACCACCAGAGATTTTCACTAAGGTAGGTCCGGGGTGTGGGGGGGGGGGGGGGGGCATGGGGGATTGCTGCCTTGGAGGTATATCTTTGGTTGGGGGAGATGCAACTTATAGGAGGTGGGGGTGGAGGGACTTGAAACTGCCCTTTTCATTGAATATTTTATAGACATTTCCACGAGAGTGTTTCTGTCACAAGTGGAAGCACAGCAGATAATCTAAAAGGAATTGGAAACGTGGTTTTGTAGGAGGAGCATTAAATATTAACCATGCACTACAGGATTCCTGTCTCTTGAAAGTATCTGAAGAGTAGCCCATCCATCTCACGGTGTCCTGTCACTGTTCGTTAGCCGACATTTCTGTACAACGTGAAAATAAAGTGCCTTTACTACCTCCAGTTAACATCACATTGGAATGAGAGAAACCCAAATTAATTCCCCAGGGATACAGCTAGCCATCAACATGCATCTTCCAGTGTATTTTACCATGACAGCGCCTAGACTAGACATTTGCCGCCTGAGCATTCCACTGCATGACCCTGGGGATTTTTCACCACGGAAGTGGAAAGCACTTCTTTAAATATTTGCAGAGAGGCTATTTTGGGTGTTCTGAGGGTGGGGTGTGCGGACTTCTTCGGGGAACTCTGGTTGTCCAGTATTTTCTCTCAAGCGGATGCCTTCGGGCAACTTTGTTTGTTCAGTATATCCTTTGAATACTATCGTGACCCCTGAGGCAGGGCCGCTGAGAGACTGAGCCAGGCCCAGTGCAAGGCCGTGCCCCCCCCCCCAGGATCACCGCGCCCCTCCCCACCCCTCAATTGCTACTTCTGTCGCCTCCCTCTCCTGCTCCCAGGCCGCCAGTGCCGCAGTTCCCAATCTCCACCTACCTACCCTCTGCTCCCGTCTGCCTGCCATCCGACCCCCTTCATTTAAATTTTAAAAAAATCTCTAAAGAAGCAGGCGCAGCGCCTTCTGTGCGAAGGTGGCAGATCGCCTTGGGCGGGCCTTCCCTCACTGTGTCCCGCCCTTGCAGAAATAGGAAGTTACATCAGAGGAGGGTGGGACACAGTGAGGAAAGGCCTACCCGAAACGATCTGCCGCTTTCACAGAGAAGGCGCTGCGCTGCTGCTTTGGAGATTTTTTTTTTTTAATGCAGGGGGACAGAAGGGAGCTGAGGGTAGGCAGGTGGAGAACGGACTGCGTTGCCAGCAACTTGGGAGCAACAGAGGGCGAGAGACTCTGGCGCCGGGCCCTCCTTGGTGGGCCGGACCAAATTTTGCCCCCCCCCCCCCTCTCGGCGGCCCTGCCCTGAGGCAGGCGTTTTGTGACACCGAAACACGGATCACATCGGATCCTTTTCTCCAAGCAGCAAATAAAGTGTTTTTTAAGCACTATCTCCAACATTGGATTTGTCCTTGGCTCAGCCTCTACTCTTGTTTGTAGTGGAGGAGTAGCCTAGTTGTTAGTGCAGTGGACTTTGATCCTGGGGAACTGAGTTCGATTCCCACTGCAGCTCCTTGTGACTCTGGGCAAGTCACTTAACCCTCCATTGCCCCGGTACAAAATAAGTACCTGAATATATGTAAACCGCTTTGAATGTAGTTGCAAAAACCTCAGAAAGGCGGTATATCAAGTCCCATTTCCCTTTCCCCCTTTCTCCTTTCCCTTATGACATCACAATATCAGAAGTGAGCCAAGTATCGGGCAATCAAGCCATTGTGACATCACTGATGAGGTTGGCTCTTATTGGTGGAATGAGTTGAGGAGTAGCCTAGTAGTTAGTGCAGTGGACTTTGATCCTGGGGAACTGAGTTCGATTCCCACTGCAGCTCCTTGTGACTCTGGGCAAGTCACTTAACCCTCCATTGCCCCTGGTACAAAATAAGTACCTGAATATATGTAAACCGCTTTGAATATAGCTGCAAAAACCTCAGAAAGGCAGTATATCAAGTCCCATTTCCATTTCCCTTTCCCTATTTGAGATTCTACATGGAATGTTGCTATTCCACTAGCAACATTCCAGGTAGAAGCCTGCCCTTGCAGATCAGCAACGCGGCTGCGCAGGCTTCTGTTTCTGTGAGTCTGACGTCCTGCACATACGTGCAGGACGTCAGACTCACAGAAACAGAAGCCTGCGCGGCCGCATTGCTGATCTGCAAGGGCAGGCTTCTACCTGGAATGTTACTAGTGGAGGAGTAGCCTAGTGGTTAGTGCAGTGGACCTTGATCCTGGGGAACTGAGTTCGATTCCCACTGCAGCTCCTTGTGACTCTGGGCAAGTCACTTAACCCTCCATTGCCCCTGTTACAAAACAAGTACCTGAATATATGTAAAGCGCTTTGAATGTAGTTGCAAAAAACCTCAGAAAGACGGTATATCAAGTCCCATTTCCCGTCCCTTGTTTGATTTGCTACAAAAATGGCTACACATGGAATTATGAAAGCAGAACCTTACCGAAGAGTCAGATCATTCCAGGCTGAATTCGACAACGAATCACGAGAAGTTCTAAAGGGAGGGGAAAATACTTATCAGCAAATACCACTGATAACCTAGTGAAACTGGCAAAGTTAAAGCTCGGGCGTCTTTTCTAACCACCAGTCCTATGCACACATTCAATAGCTGGTCAGAGTCCACAGGAACAGGCCGGAGACAGTTTGGCAATGCTTCCCTCGTTCTCATCTGTATGCGCTCAGCCCCTTTCCTTAAAACCAGTGCCTGTCCTGTATGATCTTCTACTATTTGCTTCTATTGTTGCCTGTGGCAACCGTTTATATATTCCAGGCACCCTTCATGTACATCGCCGAACCTCTGTTTGAATTGTTCAGAGGTCCGTCCCCTGTGCACCTTCTAGTCCCGACCTCCTTTCTCGAGTAGCAAGCAGATTGGCATCAATCCATTCACTTCCCTTTTGGTTTTCCGTACATCAATGACATCTCTCTTTAATGCATCCCCCCCCCCCCCACACACCCCCACCCAGTTGTGTGCCAAGCTTGGCAATATCTTTTAACCCTAAATCAGGACCCCAAGCACTGAAATATTTGGGCTGCCCTTCACAGCTTATGGTTAAGTGGCAACATTTAGTGAACAGAATAGGAAAAATAAACACACTGCTGAGTCCCCCCCCCCCCCCCCCCCACCCCCAAGGATATAGTTCTGATCTGATTTTTACAGCTCAGTCAGTCGATTTGGTTTTCTTCTAAGGTGCTGTTGTATTTTGATAAAACACACCACCACAAGGGACAGACTGACAGTAGTTGGGGCCCCTGGGCAGTAAGGGTCGTTGGGGCCCCCCGGCCATTTCACACCACCCCATTGCCCCACTGCCATACCAAGCCCTACTCCCTCCCCCTCCCCCTCCCCTATCCCCTCCCTCACCAAGTGGCATTCTTTCTCTTCCCCTTGCAATGCTGCATTGCTGACGGTCCCGGCGCCGATTCAAAACGGCCGCCGAGAGTTGAAGCAGCCTCGCGCAAGGGGAAGAGAGAGAATGCAAGGCAGCGCTCCGGGCAGGAAAGAGGGGGCGCTTTCCTGCCCCGAAGAGGTCACTAGACCACCAGGGGCAGTAGAGTAAGGTAAGGGGAGGGGATAGGACACCCTTAGGGGGGTGTGGGGGTGAAAGGGGTGGGGTGATACATGACAGTGCGTGGGGTGGGGTGTGATAGGGGGCAGAGTGGGGATCTGGCAGGGCAGGGCATGTATCCACTTTTTAGGAGGACCAAATATGGTAACCCTACCTAGAAGCAGTGCATTTTTTCTAGCAAAAAAGGTGCTCAAATACTAGGCCACTCTACAGGGGTGGGGTGATCACTGAGGAACCCACCCCACAATAGCCAGGACCCTGCAACCACTGACAGAACCTATGACAAGGCAGAATTGGTGCGTCGAGCCTGAGCTCTCTCATTAAAACTTGGGGTCTATGGGTCAATTTTAGCAGACAATAGAAAAGGTGCCGGTACTCAGTACCCTCAAGTACCCCCTCAAAAAAAGCCCTGCCTAGAAGAGATGGTCCCCGCTACCTAGGCCTTACAGTCTAATCAGCAGACAAGCTCTGAGGATCAAACATGGCTTCTGAAGTGAGGCAGGGTGTTTGAGTCTCTGTCTCTCTCTGCTTCCCTTTCACCCATCAACAGGTACCTTGATCACAGTGGAATCCGTCAGCAAACCGGCCCACATTAATTCAGAGCCAAGAAAATTCAGATAAACAGAGTCGGTCATTTGACATTTTTCTTTTCCTGCAGCTGATGTATTGGGAAATCGTTCCTTTTCCCATTTAGCCTTGATAAGCTGCAAGGATGGATTGAATTCAACATCCAAGGAAAAGAATAATAAAAGACTTATAAAGCCCTGTCTAAAAAGGTCAAAATGTCCATCTGACTCCCCGCTGTTTATACATTTCCCAACCTGCCAAGACCAGAGCCGCATAACCCGTGCTTCAAAAGGTTAAACACCACACTGATGTGTCTATAAGACCATTTCCTGCTAGGAGTAAACCGGGCACTCTTTCTATTTTTTATGAGGTCCTGCATTTCTAACAAAGATATAAACAGAGAAACAGCAGGGTTTCAAGAAAATATTCTCATGGGCCGTGTTTCTGACGAGGATGGAAAATACAGAAGACTGCTCTGTGGTATTATATCAACCTGCCGCCTTCCTGCAGAGTCTCCCTATGCCTTTCAACCTAACGAGTAAATTAGAAGGGCTATAACATAGCGGGAACAAGTATCTGGATAGTTGGGAGCGAAAACACACACACAAAAAAACAGAAGAACTAACCCTTGCAGAAAATAAGAACGCAAACGGCTGTTTTGCAGCGCTGCCATAAGGCAAGATTTTCTTGGATGTGCGATATTAGTTCATCACAAGATTATATACCACTGTGTGGGATCCTTTTTACTAAGGTGCGATGAAAAATGGGCTACGCTAGCGTAGGCGCGTGTTCTGGTCAAGCACAGATCCATTTTTCAGCGTGTCTGTAAAAAAAAGGCCTTTGTTTATTTTTGCCGAAAATGAACATGCGGCAAAATTTAAAATTGCCGCGCGTCCATTTTGGGTCTGAGACCTTACTGCCACCCATTGACTTTGCGGTAAGGCCTCACGCGGTAATCACCTACACGCGTAGAATGACGATTACTGCCCAGTTTCTGCCGTGTGCCAGAAAAGAAAAATTATTTCCCGGCGCACGTAACAGACGTGCGTAAAAAAAACAAAATTACCGCCTGGGCCACGCGGTAGCTGGGCGGTAACTCCAAATTGACGCGCGTAGGGGCCTGTGTGGCTTAGTAAAAGGGCACCTGTAATTGCTGGTATTGACTCCTGAGGCAGGCCCTTATGGCCAAAACACGGTTCGTGTTGATACCTACCCATAAATTTCCGCACTGCACCATTTGGTTTGGGACTTTTTTTTGTCACCTTTTCTGTTTGTGTTCTTAGTTGTGAGCGAAGTCATGTTCTATGTTTTTATGAAGGTGCCTCATGGGAGATCCAGATTGACCTGGAAGTGCAAAGGAACTGGAGGAAATAAACTACAGCTACCTTTTGCTTGTTAGGTTGCATAAAGCTAGCAAGTGCTAGACTAGCAGCTAGAGGTCCTATGAAATGTTATAATCCCATTGTATCGCTCCATGGTGTGACTGCACCTTGAGTATTGTGTTCAATTCTGGTCGCCGCATCTGAAGAAAGATATAGTAGAAATGGAAAAGGTGCAGCGAAGGGCGACAAAAATGATAACGGGGATGGGACGACTTTCCTATGAAGAAAGACTAAGGAGGCTAGGGCTTTTCAGCTTGGAGAAGAGACGGCTGAGGGGAGACATGATAGAGGTATATAAAATAATGAGTGGAGTGGAACAGGTGGATGTGAAGCGTCTGTTCACGCTTTCCAAAAATACTAGGACTAGGGGGCATGCGATGGAATTACAGCGTAGTAAATTTAAAACAAATAGGAGAAAAATTTTCTTCACCCAACACAATTAAACTCTGGAATTCGTTGCCGGAGAACGTGGTGAAGGCGGTTAGCTTGGCAGAGTTTAAGAAGGGGTTGGACGGTTTCCTAAAGGATAAGTCCATAGACCACTACTAAATGGACTTGGGAAAAATCCACAATTTTGAGAATTGTATAAAATGTTTGTACGTTTGAGAAGCTCGCCAGGTGCCCTTGACCTGGATTGGCCGCTGTCGTGGACAGGATGCTGGGCTCGATGGACTTTTGGTCTTTTCCCAGTATGGCATTACTTATTGAATAATAATTAGGTCTGCCACCTCTGTTGGGCAGCGGAAGCCATCGGCATTCTACTATCCTGGAAAGAATTGCATATCCCCTCTAAATACCCAATTACCCCAACCTTGTATCTGCTCATGACAGTTTTATACAGAGCAGCAGCAGGCTCCTTAATTAGAAAGAAACCCAGTATTCACTAGATATAGTATAGACTGGGCACTGGCAAGCTCCATAATCGTAAGGACTCACTGGGATATAAGAAGATAGTTTATTACAATCTCAAATCTCACCAATAGCAGTACAGGAAAATCAGGCATTCACATAGTGGAACAGCTGTTTACAACACGTCCTCTCTCCCCAGCCTTCTGGAGTCTTCTCTGCCCTGATACCCTTCCGACTCCCCTTTTTATACCATTTTGACCCTATTCATTTCAATGGACCCTAGCTTTCTCACCAGAGCTCTTGGCCCTTATCAGTTAATCAGAATGACTTCATATGTTCCTAAAACCTAACTATAAACAAATGATGTGACATCTTTCCAAGTCCCTCTCAGCCCCCCCTCCCCGTTTGCACCTGATCCACTGCTATCTCCCATTAACCATAACATCTATGCCTGTGACTCTTGTTGGTGCCCTTCCAGCTGTTATTTACAGAGCAGATTCTCCCCTCCCTTTATCTGCTCCCAATTACCTCATTTCAGCATTTGCTGCAGTGAAATGTATTTTGTATCAGAGATGGTTTTTGATTTTAAGAGGCCTAGCTCTTAACCTGAGCCATTGACCTGTATTTCACTGAGAGCAAGGGCTAGCATATTTCTACATTATGTACTTATGAAATATCTATGCCAGTAAGATGTAGTACCAGAAATGGCCACATACCCCAAAATTCTGTAAATGGTACTCACAACCAAACACATAAATTTGGTCATGTGCCCAATTTGCATATGCCATTTAATTGGACAACGAACGAATTAATGCCCATACTGAGGCGCTAGCAATCAATTATTGGTGCTAATTGGAACCAATTTGAATTTATGCACACATCTTTCTAGGCACTATTCCAGTGGTTCCCAAACCTGTTTCTGGAGGTACCACAATGAATATTCACGAGAGAGATTTGTATGTAGTGGAGGCAGTAAATGCAAATCTCTCTCATGAATATTCATGATGGATTTCCTGAAAACCTGACTGGCTGGGGTGCCTCTAGCAACAAGTGAGGGAATCACTGCGCTATTCTAGACAGATTTGCGTGTAAAATTTTGGCACGCAAGTGAAAAGGGGGCATGGGCAGGGCAGAGCATTCACTAAAGAGGTTCACATAGAATACGGGAGAAACGTTCCTAATTTATGCACAAAGGGTGCCTAAGAAATCGGTAGCGAAAAAAAGGGCAAAGTGCAAGTCTATAAACAGTGCTCAAAGTTAGGTGTTGTTTGTAGAATACTGCTCAGAATTGTGACTACTTATAGGTGCAATTTTGCAACTCAGGGGGAAAAAAATGTATTATCGGAGTACAAACTCTACAGTAGTACATTCACATACAGTACTCCCAGTTTTAAGTAATATACTTTGTTTTAATTATTACAAACTAGTAAAAAAAGGCCCGTTTCTGTTTGAAAGGACACGGGCGCTAGCAAGGTTTTCCTCTGAGTATGTATGTTTGAGAGAGATGTAGAGAGGCTTCTGTTCCTGCTGCTGTGCATTCCCAGTGTTGTGCTGATTCGCTGCTCCCTGTATCGTGGCTCCACCCCTCTCCCTTCTATTGGCCAATCTGGTGTGGGTTGTGTGACGTCACTCTTATCTACATGAAGGACACCACCTCCAGCAGAAAACAATTGTTCCAGGCAGCCTCAGAATGTTGGAGGTGAGAATTATTATATATAGGATATAAACACAAATTTCTTGAACACTATAACAGTTTCTGCGGAACTCTCTTCTCTCCACCAAGCGTACACATTCATTCAGAAAGCACACTCACGCGTAATCAAATCAAAATGATTGTCATACAGGGATTGGTATTGTCTTCATACACAGAGTGTCATTAAATATTCTCTCTTGGCTCATGCGAACTATAAATCATGTCACACGATTGACGATAGTTTTTTTCAATGTCCCATTGTGCACAATTCAGAGCGTGTCAATTAGCTTTTATCAAGTTTTAGTTTGCAAGCAAAATTTGCAATCAAAGTTTGTAAGTCCCGTCACAAGTTATGTGAGATAAGTAGTAGTAGTTTTTGGGATTCCAGAATCTTGCTACTCGTTTTTGGGATTCCGGAATCTTGCTACTCTTTGTCCTTATCCTTTATTTGTCCTGTTTGACTGTCTTGATTAGATTGTGAGCTCTGTGGAGCAGGGACTGTCTCTTCATGTTCAAGTGTACAGCACTGTGTATGTCTAGTAGCGCTATAGAAATGATAAGTAGTAGTAGTAGTGTTTGGGATTCCGGAATCTTGTTACTCTTTAGGATTCTGCACAGAATCTTGCTACTCTTTGTCCTCATCTCTTATTTGTCCTGTCTGTCCTAATTATATTGTAAGCTCTGTCAAGCAGGGACTGTCTCTTTATGTTCAAGTGTACAGCTCTATAGAAATGTTCGCTTTGCTGTTTTCTTTTTTTTGGGGGGGGGGGGGGGGTTGTGCATCTTTTGTGTTCTGTGGAGTGAGCCCCCTCCTTGGTTTCGTTGCTTGTGCCATTTTACCCCAATGCTAAAAGTGCCTTTAGCACGTGAAAAACACCCATACTGGGGATAGCACTGGACACTTTTTAGTGGTGCTTCATAAAAGGGTCTCTTAGGTTGTAAGCCCTCCGAAGACAGGAAATACCCAGTGTACCTGAATGTAACTCACCTTGAGTTACAACCGAAAGGTGTGAGCTAAATAAAAAGAAAATTAGTGTTGCACTTACAATGATATTATTACCGAGTAGCAATTGTCCGAGACTATTTTGCCACTCTTCGGAGATAATCGTCTTCAACGATTAGTTCAAAAACTGCACCTCAAATGCCTGTAACCTGATTGGCTGATTAGTTTGATGCACTTGCTCCAACCTCCCTGAACAAGTCTGACATTGGCTCACCTTCAACAGACAAACAGTAGACCCAACTTTCGTCTGTTGGCGTTTTCACTTTTCTGCCTTTTAAAAAACAGACTTTTTGATGCATTCTGGCTAAGGTATCGGAGTCGGCTGCAATCACCTGTAATCTGGACTCATAAAAATGAACCGAAATGAATAAAATCCCTGCATTGGAACTTCTCTTTAACGAGACAGAAACAGTACCGAATGAAATGAGCATTTCTTCTACCAGCATACCTCCTTAATTGCATTTCAGCGATGGACGTCATGCATCATTCGAATGATCTGTTGTCCCAGGAGGTCAAATGAGAGCCTTGAATCTTGAGCTATTTCATGCATTTACTTCCCTCGTTCTGCGATGGCAGGAACTTCCGCTATGTCTTTTTAATGCCTCAATATTAATCCTTCAGCGGCTGTGAACTTCCAGGGCTCCAATTAAACTGATGTGGTGCCATCTGTTCTATCAAATGCTACAGCACCACAGACATGAGAAATGATGACTTAAATGGTACCATATGTGATTATTGTCATCTGTGCACAATGCTTTTGCCGTTTCTTTTCTTTTTCCTGTGCAAAACGACATATCAGTTTAATGCATGGCAGAGCTGTGGGGGATGGGTAAAGTTCCAATCAAACGTTCCTTATTTTCCTTTGAGCTGTGGAAAAGGCCATTTTTAAAAGGGATTTATATTTAATTATTTATTGAGATTTATTAACCACCTTTATGAAGAGATTCAACCAAGGCAGTGTACAGCAGATACAGCTTAACATAAAACATACAATTTTGTTAACAGCATAACAATAGTAAAATGACCAAATATAAACATAAATACAATAAATTAAGGTAAACTTGAGAACAGCAAATTGAAACCTAATAATAAGAGTGGAGGAGTGGCCTAGTGGTTAGGGTGGTGGACTTTGGTCCTGAGGAACTGAGTTCGATTCCCACTTCAGGCACAGGCAGCTCCTTGTGACTCTGGGCAAGTCACTTAACCCTCCATTGTCCCATGTAAGCCGCATTGAGCCTGCCATGAGTGGGAAAGCGCAGGCTACAAATGTAACAAAAATAAAATAGATACTATTGGAGATTCTACATGGAATGTTGCTACTATTGGAGATTCTACATGGAATGTTGCTATTCCACTAGCAACATTCCATGTAGAAGGCTGCGCAGGCTTCTGTTTCTGTGAGTCTGACGTCCTGCACGTACGTGCAGGACGTCAGACTCGCAGAAGCCTGCGCGGCCACATTGGTGATCTGCAAGGGCCGACTTCCACATGGAATGTTGCTAGTGGGACTCTGGGCAATTCACTTAACCCTCCATTGCCCCATGTAAGCCGCATTGAGCCTGCCATGAGTGGGAAAGCGCAGGGTACAAATGTAACAAAAATAAAATAGATACTATTGGAGATTCTACATGGAATGTTGCTACTATTGGAGATTCTGTTGCTACTATTGGAGATTCTACATGGAATGTTGCTATTCCACTAGCAACATTCCATGTAGAAGGCTGTGCAGACTTCTGTTTCTGTGAGTCCGACGTCCTGCACGAACATTGGTGATCTGCAAGGGCCGACTTCTACATGGAATAGCAACATTCCATGTAGAATCTCAAATAGTAGCAACAGTAGAGGAGTGGCCTAGTGGTTAGGGTGGTGGACTTTGGTCCTGGGGGGAACTGAGTTTGATTCCCACTTCAGGCACAGGCAGCTCCTTGTGACTCTGGGCAAGTCACTTAACCCTCCATTGCCCCATGTAAGCCGCATTGAGCCTGCCATGAGTGGGAAAGCGCAGGGTACAAATGTAACAAAAATAAAATAGATACTATTGGAGATTCTACATGGAATGTTGCTACTATTGGAGATTCTACATGGAATGTTGCTATTCCACTAGCAACATTCCATGTAGAAGGCTGTGCAGGCTTCTGTTTCTGTGAGTCCGACGTCCTGCACGAACATTGGTGATCTGCAAGGGCCGACTTCTACATGGAATGGAATGTTGCTAGTGGAATAGCAACATTCCATGTAGAAGCTCAAATAGTAGCAACAGTGGAGGAGTGGCCTAGTGGTTAGGGTGGTGGACTTTGGTCCTGGGGAACTGAGTTGGATTCCCACTTCAGGCACAGGCAGCTCCTTGTGACTCTGGCCAAGTCACTTAACCCTCCATTGCCCCATGTAAGCCGCATTGAGCCTGCCATGAGTGGAAAAGCGCGGGGTACAAATGTAACAAAAAAAAAAAAACACGAAAATGTATTAATAGCACTGAAATTCAAATAATAGAGATGTATAATGCGATGTCAGCATAATACTAATGAAACATGTAATAAGCACACATTAGAACAGTCAGATAACATAGATATGATGCTAAAGATTTTCTATAATACGGTTTACCATATAGCTGAGGGACTAGGAGCAGATATACGATGGGAACAAGATGCCTGCTACAGAGTCAGTTGGGATAATTTGATGGTTGGCTAAACTCAAGACAAGTTCTTTATATAGTTAAGCAAGAGATAAGGAACTGTGTGTAGCAAGCAAGTCCCGGTGCAGAACGGATGTATAATCAGTCACCCTATGTATTAAAGACTTGGGATAATATGTTTAGCTGCTGCTGCTAATTGTATAAGTCCTCTATCCTTGGATTTTCAGCAGCAGTACATAGGTAGTGGTGCCGATAATCTCTCTAACCACTAATCCTTATAGTGCCAGGCAGTGGCGTACCGAGGGCGGGACGGTGGTGGTGGTCCGCACCGGGAGCATGCTGCAGGAGGGGTACAGGGAACAGCCGTGTGGCTGTCGGCTCCGCCAGTTCCCTGCTCCGCTGTTACTTCCTCTTCCAGGGCAGAGGGAGAAGGGAACCGGCGGAGCCGACAGCCGCGCGGCTGTTCCCAGCACCCCAGCAGGGAAGAAGAATGCACCTGGGGGAGGGCTTGAAGGTGATGCGCTGGGGGGGGGGGAGCGCTGAACCTGGGGGGGTGTTGTGCTGCACCTGAGGGGCATGGACGACGCTACACCCGCAGGAAAGGGGTGTGCAGCGGCGATCCTCCATGGGTGGCAGCCGACCAAGGAACGCCAGTGGTGCCAGGGGAGTAAGAGCGTTCCACCTGTGGGGCCCATCTGTTAAAAGGCTCTAAGCATATAACACGTGGTTAACATGCTGAAACAGGCTAACATGCGACCACATTAAGGGGTTTTGCAGTAGTTTGCAGTGCATTAAACAGTCGGATTCCCCCGGTCCGCACCAGTTCTAAGTCAGCTGTTTGGCGCCGGCCGAGGGGCCCGCCCGCCGCCCTTCCCCCCCCGGGGGGGGGGGGGAGGTGAGGGTGAGGCAGGGGGAGAGGCGCCCGCCGCAGCTCGGGCGATCCACGGGAAGGGCCCAACTCGCGTCCAGAGTCGGTGCCTCGTCCAGCCGCGGCGCGCGCCCAGCCCCACTTCGCGCCCCAGCCCGACCGACCCAGCCCTTATCCCAAAGTTACGGATCTGACTTGCCGACTTCCTTTACCTACATTGTTCTAACATGCCAGAGGCTGTTCACCTTGGAGACCTGCTATGGATATTACAGTGAATAACCAACTTTTCAGTCAATGTTAAAATTTAATATAATTTTGCTCCAATCTGTTTTTCAAAGACAAATAACTCCATAGGCCAGGTGCCACTGAACTGAATAATTTTTTAAGAGTGGATGACAGGTGCAGAGAAGAGGCTGATAGTAATTCTAACCAAATGATTAGAACAAGTTATCACTCTAAGTTTCTCCAAAGAACCCATGAATATAGGGGGCATCACCTAATATAACAATTTTAAAGGGTCCTTTTACTAAGCTGTGGTAAAAAGTAATCTTAGAGTGCCCTTGGGTAGGTTTTTTTTCCACACGCTGAGGTCATTTCTACTGAATCCTTAAAATGGCCAGTTTTCTGTTTTTTGTATTAATGACCATGCGCTAATGTCGTCATTAACAAGCGGTCATTAGAAATAATTACTGCGTGTACACTTACTGCCACTCATTTCGTAGGCTGTAAGGGCTGACGTGGTAATTCTACGCTGCCCAGTTAGTGTGTGCTAATGTGGATAAGCTGTTTAGCGCTGGAACACCCACTCTCTACCCCTGGTATGACCCCTCCAAAAAAATGCAAATATTTTTTTAGCACCCAGATTAGTGCGTCCTAATTTGGTCCGCCATTTCAAGCTGCAGTAGACCTGCGTTAACACCTAACACGGCATAATAAATAAAAGAGCCCCAAACGAAAAAAAAAAATTGTCATTGAAATTTACTTGAGCAACGATAGGCAACCAATGCAAGCGGGTGAAAGCTTGGCTCTTCAACCAAGCCTTTAATGGAAGAAGTAACTAACTTGTTAGTCTCACTCACACACACAAGGATTGACTTGGGCTGCACATACTGCAGCGGGACATGTTTATCCACTCCTCCATGTGCAACTTTCTTCAAATCAGTCACCTTACTTTCTAATTCTTCCTACTTTCTTACCCATCTATATGTTATAACTTTGCCTTGCCCTTCACTACCAGTTATAATGTTCTATTACGTATTGTGTTGACATTGCTACTATACCATGCCATACTTTGTATTGTTTTTGAATATTTTTACTGCTGTAATTGCCTATTGCTCATGTTTGATCTATTCTTACTGTACACTGCCTTGAGTGAACTCCTTCAAAGAGGCGATAAAAAAATCCTAATAAATAAATGTTAATAATGGGAAAGTTTTCTCAAATTTGAAATGTACTATGTAGCTTTTGGTGAGGTTGAGTTATGAGCTGCCCGAAATCCCATGCTATTCCTACAAATCTGAGAGAGCATTAGGCCAGTTCAAACTCACTGCGAGCTAGGTGGTGTTGGATAGAACAGAGTAACTATTCGAAAGGTGGCACCACACATGAGCCTACAGGGAATGTATGGGGTGTGGGAGAGCCAGCTTGAAGGGGAGGGGGGAGGGCAAGATGGTGGAAGTTCACAGGGTATCTGTTATTTTGTCCAATGATGGTCTTAGCTGTTATATTGAACTCTTGACACACTGATCGCCACTTGAAGAATAGTGAAGGTATTTGCCCTAGAGGACATGCATAAGACAAAATATATCATCAGTGTAAGTCCTAGTAGGACATTTCTTCTTGACATCAAGGACATTGAACATCCCAAATCAATTTACCCATCTTGCCCGCCTAAATTGATTGCCTTCCAAAACTACACAAGTCCCTATGGAGGCTACCTTTGACCGACAAATAAAAAAATTACATTGAAATTTTTTTTCATCAGCATTACGTGAGGACAAACACAATAAGAAGCTTGAATTATTTGTTTTTGTAAGTCAACTTATGCAAATTACTCTGCTTGTAATTTGGAATAACTTAATAAAAGTTTAATCTCTGTACTCATGTGTCTGTAGTTTCTGATGCATTTTTTTTTATTTGCATTTAGAAATGATTACATTCCCAGAAATAACAAGGAAAAAGGAGAGGGTGGTGGATGGTTGGAATGCCCTCCCGCGGGAGGTGGTGGAAATGAAAATGGTAACAGAATTCAAAAACGCGTGGGATAAACATAAAGGAATCCTGTTCAGAAGGAATGGATCCTCAGAAGCTTAGCCGAGATTGGGTGGCAGAGCCGGTGGTGGGAGGCGGGGATAGTGCTGGGCAGACTTATACTGTCTGTGCCGGGGCTGGTGTTTGGGAGGCGGGGAAAATGCTGGGCAGACTTATACGGTCTGTACCAGAGCTAGTGGTGGGAGGCAGGGCTGGTGGTTGGGAGGTGGGGATAGTGCTGGGCAGACTTATACGGTCTGTGTCAGAGCCGGTGGTGGGAGGCGGGGCTGGTGGTTGGGAGGCGGGGATAGTGCTGGGCAGATTTATACAGTCTGTGCCCTGAAGAGGACAGGTACAAATCAAGGTAGGGTATACACAAAAAGTAGCACATATGAGTTTATCTTGTTGGGCAGACTGGATGGACCGTGCTGGTCTTTTTCTGCCGTCATCTACTATGTTACTATATAAAGGAAAAAATAATTACATAACTTAGCAATAAAATTCTCTGGTACCCGGTCAAAATAACCCCGACAAAAAAGCTCCAAACAAAAAAAGCTCCTGACATAATAGTCCCTGACATAACAGCCACTGTCAAAATGGCCTGCCCACAATATAGCCCTTGACAAATTAACCCCCCCGACAAAAAGGCCAGATCAGGCTGCCCAGAATATGGGACTGCATTTTTTCCCTAATAATCTTACCTTGCCAAACAGGATAAGGTTGGTAAGACTATGAAAATGATGACAATATTGTTTGGTTTTTTTTAATTAGCATGTTGATGGAAGAATAGTTTCCTTAAACAGCAGAACAGATCATGAATACCAGTTGGTAGCTATAGCATTTTATTTATATACTAGTCAAAAAGGCCCGTTTCTGTTTGAAAGGAAACGGGCGCTAGCAAGGTTTTCCTCTGAGTGTGTATGTTTGAGAGAGTGACTGTGTGAGAGAGGCTTCTGTTCCTGCTGCTGTGCATTCCCCGTGTTGTGCTGATTCGCTGCTCCTTGTATCGTGGCTCCGCCCCTCTCCCTTCTACTGGCCAATCTGGTGTGGGTTGTGTGACATCACTATTATCTACTCCAACATGATCCACGGTTCCAGGCAGCCTCAGAATGTTGGAGGTGAGAATTATTATATAGGATGCTTTATGCAATTGAATGCTGGTAGGAGTCTTTATCAGTGAAGATTTCAGTTGTAGTTTATTATATTTTTTTGTGATGTGTTATTTTTTTCTTAGGGGGCTGTGTTGTGTAGAGGCTACTTTGTCAAGGGTTGTTTTGTGGGAGGGGCCCTTTTGTCAAGGGCTGTTTTGTTAGGGTGTGACATGTCAAGCGTTATTTTGTTACAAGGCTGTTTTGTCAGGGCTTTTTTTTCGGGGTTCTTTTGTCAGGGCTCTTATGACTGGGTGCCCAATTCTCTAATAGCCCACATCACAGTTTCTTAAGCATTTCTGACATTTATGTACATTTTCATCTGCTTGATTTTATCTAGTCACTTTGGGGTAGATTCAGGAAAGTGTGCAAAAAACAGACCCCCAAAAATATGGATGCAAAGGGCTAGATTCTATATGTGATGTCAAAAAAGCACTATTGTATAAGCCAAGCTTAAAGTTAGGCATAGTTTATAGGCAGTGGGTTGAGATCCTGGGGAACCAGGTTCAATTCCCTCTGCAGCTCCGTATGACCCTGGGTAAGTCACTTAACCCTCCAGTGCCCCAGGTACAACGGTAGTACAATGTACTACTTAGACTTTGAGCCCACTAGGGACAGACCCAGTACCTGTAAAATGAAACTGTAAACCACTTAGGTCTAATTGGTATATAACTACTAAAATTAAAATGAATGAATAGCGCTTATACCTGGGAATTGCACCTAACTTTAGGAATGGCCATTTGCACCAACTGAAATGTGGTGCAAATGTATACAAAGTACAAAAAGGGGGGGGGGGTCTGTTCCTTCCACAATCACGCAAGCAGAAAACAACACAGGGTGGAGGAAAAGGCAAATCCAAGTGACCAGCCAAACACTGAAATCTGTGGAAATGGACGCTGCCAGTCCAAAAAGTAAAACGAAGACCGCGAAAAAAAAAACGCAGGAAATAAAGGGAACCTACAGTGACGTCACCCAGCGTAGCTGTAGCTCGGAACCACAAAAACAAAAAAATATAATAAAATAAAAATGAAACAACTAAACACAAGCCCAAAACTAACAGAGAAAAAGGAAAGGTACATAAAACAAATGAAACCTTATAAACCATATACTTAAACCGGAACAAGAACGCATTGAAAACCGGAAGTGCAAATGTATACACCAAAATTATGTGCTAATTTTAGGAAGGCTCCCATTGCACTCACGCCCTCCCATTTCCGTGCCCTTTTTCGGATCATACGTAAATTTTTGGCGTGGATCCTGCACCTAACTTTATGCACATAGATGCTAATTAACTCTAATTAGTGCCAATAATTGCTTGTTAAAAGCCAATTATTGACATTTAGTTTGTTATTCAATTCAATTGGGTGCGCAAATAGGGCGCATACCCAAATTTGCACATGCAGTTCTTGGCAACTTGTAGAGAATTAAGGGGTAAGCATCAACTCTATAGCAGCAATTGAGCATGAAACTGTCGTTATAGAATAGAGTGTAAGTCGGCATTTACATGCCTAACTTTAGACACAAACACAGCATGTCAAAAGCTGGTGTAAATGGCCAACCTATGTTGGTGGTTGTACACGCGATAATATTCTATAATTTATGCATACAGTTGCAAGACACGTCCCTCCTTTTTCCTTCTGGTCATGCCTCTCTTTATGCACCCAAGCATCCTTCTGGTTTTGGCCATCGCTTTTTCTACCCATTTGAAAGCTTTAAGGTCATCAGACACAATCACTCCCAAGTCCCGCTCTTCCTTCTTCCATCATGCATAAAGAATCTAATCCAGCATATCCTTTCTGGTCTAACAAGTCATCTGTCCTGTAGCTCTGCTCTTTCATTGTCACTATTTCCTTAATATCTGCCTTCATACACTCTGTTCAGTCAGCCTTCTGTTCCTGGTTCCTGCTGTTTTACCTGCCTGGGCACTGATCCCAGCCTGCCTGCCCTGGAATTTTCTCTGCTTCCTACTTCTACTTGTCTGGACCACCCTGCCCTGGGCTTAGCCTCTCCACCATGTTCCAGCCCAGGCTAGACTGCAAAGTCTTTATAATGCAGTCCCATTCAGGGTGTTCACCGAAATAATTTGCTTTCAGATAACGCACATTTTTACCAATAGTTGCACTGAAAGCAACTTATTGGGTACTCCATAAGAGCAGCATAGCTGAAACAGGCATTTTGCAAACACAAAAAAAAATCCTTTGTTTCAGACAATGGGAATCAGATGAGGCTTTGGCACATCTCCAAGTTGCAGAGAATGAACAGCACATGAATAGAAAAGACTGATATGTGACAATGGCAACAGCCATGAACGCAGCGTAATCTGGCATCTTCCTCAAATTGATTTTAAATATGAAATTCATTTAATCCACCTCTTTATACTGATTCCTCATCAAACAATTTAAGGTTAAAATTAATTAAAGGTCTGCCATTCTCTGACTGCCTCATCTCCCCCCCCCCCCTTTCCCCTCAACACCATTTGTGCATTGTACATTTTACACAGTTGGAAGACGCAACCACTTTTCTTACATTCTGGATTTTCATACTGGAAAGATGCAGATTCTATGATATTGGTATGGGGACAACGCCTCCATTCAAGATAGGCAGATGTATATTTGAATTTACATAGTACTGTTGATTATTCAATATTCACCCTTAAGGCTCTAAAGTGGCACAAGACCCAACAATATTAACATTCACAATATTTAGCCTTGTGATATTGTATTAATAGTCTTTGAAGACCTGAGCTACCGGAGTCATAGGGCACTATATAGTTTAGGTGACGATTGGAGAAGTGGCGGCTTAAACTATATACTGCCCCATGACTCCGGTAGCTGAGGTCTTCAAAGACTATTCTTAATACAATATCACAAGGCTAAATATTGGTATGCAGTAATTGAAAAGGTGGTTGCCCTTTTGTATTGTGTTACAAAGTCAGCACAAATTACTTTTTCTGAGCACACAATATGAAGCAACAGGAAAAAAAGCACTATGGGCATTTGGAACTGTGATAGCAAGTGAATCTGTATTAAAAGACCCGACGTGGGCTGCGTTTCAGAATCAGCACTTGCATCAGGGGTCTGCACAGTTCACTTACTATGACTATCCACAATAATAAAAGTCCAAAAATTCTCTGTTCCGAGTTAATCACCACTTCATTCAGTAACTCACTGTAGCGATGCTGTTGAGGATCACTCGCTTGACACAGTTTTGAAAGAAGTGGTGATTCATTTAGGGTAATATGCTCAAACTTACTTGCTCTAGTAAGCCGTCGGGCTGCAGCATTGTGCGCCACCTGCAGAACTCACAATACTCCACGCGGTAATCCACACAGCAAGGCTTTACAATAATCTACTACTTATCATTTCTATAGCGCTACTAGACATACGCAGCGCTGTACACTTGAACATGAAGAGACAGTCCCTGCTCGACAGAGCTTACAATCTAATTAGGACAGACAAACAAGACAAATAAGAGATAAGGGAATAGTAAAGTGAGGATGATAAAATAAGGGTTCTGAACAAGTGAATAAGGGTTAGGAGTTAAAATCAAAGTGCTCTGACATTCTTTCCCAGAGGCCTTTGACTGACACTGAGTAGGTCCTGAAGCCTCAGTTAGGCTAACTTTCAGGTTAGGTAATATTGACAATCAATTCTTCCTGAGCACCTGTCCCTGTTCCCTATGCCTTGTGGGACTTTTACTGTTGGCTGGCCCTTTGTCCCCGTGTATGATGGGCTGTAGCATGCCCATTCTCTCTCCATTGAGTGAAAGGAATCTGTAGCATGCTTGTTACAAACCGTTTCAAATTTTCGCCATTTAAAAGTATTTACAGCATCCGTTCCCAACACAGAGCTGGAGTTCTCCTAGCCTCCGCGTATGCTAGAGGTCAGGGGCTAGTTGAGAACAGACTCCAATCTGCAGGGCAGAGACTCTTGTTCAACATTCCAAAACTGTGTTATATTTCCTTTGTTTGGTTTGCATTAAAGAAGATTTTGGTTCGAGAGTTTCGAGTCTTCACAGTGATAATCTATACTCTGGTTTAGATGACAGTCTAGCTTAGTGCGAGACAGCACTTTTGCAAGGACTGTTGTACACCCAAATTTGTGAGCTAGTCAGAAATGTATGCACAGAACTTTATAGAATCCGGCCCATAGTGCGCTGTTTCCCTAAAACATTGGAGGCCTCTTTCTACTTTTGCATCACTAACACTCAAGAAAATATGGCATGTATTCCAAAAAACAATTCAATGGTTCGTCCTTTAGTTTCAGTATATACTACTACTACTACTATTTAGCATTTCTATAGCGCTACAAGGCGTACGCAGCGCTGCACAAACATAGAAGAAGAAAGACAGTCCCTGCTCAAAGAGCTTACAATCTAATAGACAAAAAATAAAGTAAGCAAATCAAATCAATTAATGTGAACGGGAAGGAAGAGAGGAGGGTAGGTGGAGGCGAGTGGTTACAAGTGGTTACGAGTCAAAAGCAGTGTTAAAGAGGTGGGCTTTCAGTCTAGATTTAAAGGTGGCCAAGGATGGGGCAAGACGTAGGGGCTCAGGAAGTTTATTCCAGGCGTAGGGTGCAGCGAGACAGAAGGCGCGAAGTCTGGAGTTGGCAGTAGTGGAGAAGGGAACAGATAAGAAGGCATGGAGTGGAGTGCATGGGAAGGGGTGTAGGGAAGGACAAGTGTGGAGAGATACTGGGGAGCAGCAGAGTGAGTACATTTATAGGTTAGTAGAAGAAGTTTGAACAGGATGTGAAAACGGATAGGGAGCCAGTGAAGCGACTATAAGAATGCATTCAAAGACAAAATCAAATGGACACTTCTCTCTTTAGTCTAGGACTATGCAGTTGGTGGGGATTAATGGCGATTTAGACATTACTATACCTGAGTTTTCTAGAGCAGCAAACATTGGAAAAGCTGAGGAGCGGGTTTCGATGGCAAAAGCCAGAATGGATTTCTTGACGGGAACTCCAGCAGCATGGAAGTAGGGCAAGTGCAGGGCAGACTTTTTATGGTCCGAGCCTTGAAAATGGCAAGGACGGATCAGGATGAAGTATGCGTATTTTATACCACATTCATATCATATGAGTGTGGGTCTTGTATCTCTCAGTGGGAGAGGGGAAGACATGGTATAGTGGAACCTAGCAAGTAAAATATTGTAGCAATACTAAGAACATAGGTATTGTCATACTGGGACAGACCGAAGGTCCATCAAGCCCAGCATCCTGAGCTCAAAACAGTACAATAACATTTTATGCTGCTTATCCTAGAAATAAGCAGTGGATTTTCTCCAAGTCCATCTTAATAATGGTTTACGGACTTTTCCTTTAGGAAGCAATCCAAACCTTTTTTAAACCAAGCTAAGCTAACTGCTTTTACCACATTCTCTGGCAACGAATTCCAGAGTTAATTACATGCTGAGTGAAGAAATATTTTCTCCGATTAATTTTAAATTTACTACTTTGTAGCTTCATTGCATGCCCCCTATTCCTAGTATTTTTGGAAAGCGTAAACAATCGATTTACATATACCTGTTCCACTCCACTCATTTTATAAACCTCTATCATATCTCCCCTCAGCCGCCTTTCCTCCAAGCTGAAGAGCCCTAACCATTTTAGCCGTTCCTCATAGGGAAGTCGTCCCATCCCCTTTATCATTTTTGTCACCATTCTCTGTACCTTTTCTAACTCCACTATATCTTTTTTGAGATGCGGCGACCAGAATTGAACACAATAAACGAGGTGCGGTCGCACCATGGAGCGATACAAAGGCATTATAACATCATTTTTATTTTCCATTCCTTTCCTAATAATAGATAACATTCTATTTGCTTTCTTAGCCACTGCTGCACACTGAGCAGAGGATTTTGACGTATCATCACAATGACGCCTAGATCCCTTTCCTGGTCAGTGACTCCTAATGTGGAACCTTGCATTGCTATCTATAGTTCGGGTTCCTCTTTCCCACTTGCATCACTTTGCACTGGCTCACATTAAACGTCATCTGCCATTTGGATGCCCAGGCTCCCAGTCTCGTATTAGATTTTCGTTTCAATAGTGCTTTGATAACGAATATGACCGTTGGGCAGACTGGATGGACCATTCATGTCTTTTTCTGCTGTCATTTACTCTGTTACTAGGTAGTTAGACCAGGACAGGCGTGTACGAGTTGGCAGATGTACAGAAAGTGGTCTGGAAAAGTACACGGTCTGTCTGTGTGAAACCATCCTGGTTGTGGCTCAGCTTAGAGTCTTTTCCATTTGATAACTGCTTTCTAATCAGGCATTACATCTCAAAATAGGTGAAATGTTGCTTTAAGGCCCCACACTAAGAAAGATTAAAATGTTAGTACTCAATATATAGATTTCAATTTTTGAGATAAAACTTTAATACCTTAAAACATTCAATGTGACTGAGTCAAGTTGCTAATAACTTATACAGTAAGGGGGACCTGGGCCAGGTACTGTAGCTCAGATAAAGATCTGGTTGTATACCAAGCTCTACTTCTTAATTAAAGAAAGTCATCTGAATTTCAATGAGGCGCATTCATTACCCTCCATTAATTGCTCTCAACAGAACATTAGCCACGTGACGTGAGCCCCCATTCCCAGGAAAGCATGAAAGGATACTTAGAATTCTGAGCAGTAAACTTCACCACTGAACCTCATAAGAAGCAGGGCAAGGGACAACCCAGTGCAAGATACAACATGGAGCAGTGTTTTTCAACCAGTGCGCTACAGGCAGGGGCAGATTGACCATTTGGGCAACCGAGCACTGCCCGAGGACCCAGAGCACCAGGGGGCCCAGTGCCTCCCCCTTTGTGAACCAGCATTTGTCCCATTCTCCTCCCTCCCCCCTGCCCTGGTCTACGTTAAACAACATTTTCCAAGGAGGTTCTCCAGCTGTGGCAATAATTCATAGCCACTGCTTGGAGCCTCTCTTCCTGCCAAGTCCCCACCCCCTTCTGATACAACTTCCTGTTTACATGGGGGCAGAGTGGGACAGAAGAGAGGCTCCTGCTGCTGCAAGGGAACTGGACTAATGATTGATCTCTGTGGCACATTATCGGTGATTCCTTTTTCCACTACTCTTTGTCACCTCCCAATCAAACAGTTTCTAACCCAGTCATTCATGTTAGGGCTCATACCAAGGACACTCAGCTTTTTTTATGTCACCTGTGGAGAACCATGTCAAAGGCTTTGCTAAAATCTAAGTAGACCACATCTAATGCTCTTCTTCAACCCAACTCTCTGGTCACCCAGTCAAAGAAATTAATCAGATTCATCTAAGACCTACCTTTAAAATCGCTTGATTATATTTCTTTGGGGGGAGGGGCTTATTGGGAAGGAATGGGTTTACATTTTGAACTTTTGTTGCTAAAGAACTTATAGTTGTTTTGCCACCCAAAGGTTTGAATCCACCTCTGGTTGTCCGTTGCACTGGGTTGCCTCTTGCACTGGGTTATTCATTGCACTTGGTTGTGTCTTACACTAGGTTGTCACTGACATTGGGTCATCTCTTTCTCTGGGTTGTCTCTTGCACTGGGTTGCCCTTTGCATTGGTTTGTCCCTTATTCTGGGTTCTCTCTTACACTGGATTGCCTCTTGTATGGGTTTGAACCTTGTTCTGGGTTGTCTCTTGCAGTGGATTGTCCCTCTCTGTGTATTGTCTCTTACACTGAGGTGCCCTTTGTATTGAGTTGTCCCTTGCACTGAGTTGTCACTTACATGGAATTCTCCATTGCATTGGGTTGTCCCTTGCTTGGGTTGTCACTTACACTGGGTGGTCCCTTGATGTCGGGTGGCTCTTACACTGGGCAGTCCCTTGCTTGGGTTGTCATTTCCACTGAGCAATCCCTTGCTCTGGGTTGTCTCTTGCACCACTTCTTATAAGGTTAAGTGGTGAAATTTACTGCCTAGAATTCTAGGACTTTGCTGTACTGCCTTTCCTAAAATTCAGCAAGGTGGTTTATAATTCAAAAACTTTAACGAATCAGTAAAAAAATGAACAGAGAAGCAGGTAGGGAAAGGGGGAAGGGTGATTTCCCTCCAAATTCTACAGAAGTCACTAAAAATTACTCAAGCAATTTAATTTGAATAACAAGTTAGTGCCAATAATTGTCTTGTTAACAACCAACTATGACACTAATTAGATTTAATTGAAATATATGCACATAAATTCAGGTGCCTAAATTTTACGCAGAAGTTCAAAACGCAGGCACAGAAATGGGAGGGCCATGGCCGGAACAGGGGTGTTCTTAACATTTGCATGCATTGTTATAAAATGAGGGGGGGGGGGGAGGATATGCACCTAATTTAGGACTACATAAGCATCGCCATGCTGGGACAGACCAAGGGTCCATCGAGCCCAGCACCCTGTCACCGACAGCGGCCAAAAGAACAAGCAATTTGTCCCGCCCATCCTAGAAATACTGTATTCCCTCGTCCATTCAATAACATTCTATGGCTTTTTCCTCCAGGAAGCCGTCCAACCCTTTTTTTGAAGTCCGCTAAGTTAACTGCCTTAACCACCTTTTCCGGCAGCGAATTCCAGAGTTTGACTACGTGTTGAGTGAAGAAAAATTTCCTCCGATTCGTTTTAAACTTACCACACTTCAGCTTCATCGCATGCCCCCTTGTCCTAGTATTTTTGGAAAGCGTAAACAGACACTCCACATCGACCCGTTCCATTCCACTCATTCCTCTATCATATCTCCCCTCGGCCGCCTTTTCTCCAAGCTGAAGAGCCCCAGCCTCTTCAGCCTATCCTGATAGGGAAGCCGTCCCATCCCCTGTATCATCTTTGTTGCCCTTCTCTGCACTTTTTCCAATTCCACTATGTCTTTGTTGAGGTGCGGCAACCAGAAATGAACACAAAACTTGAGGTGCGGTCGCACCATGGAGCGATACAACGGCAGAATAATATCCTTGTTTTTGTTTTCCATCCCTTTCCTAATGATACCCAACATTCTATTTGCTTTCCTAGCCGCAGCAGCACATTGAGCAGAAGTTTTCAACGTATCATCAACGACGACACCTAGATCCCTTTCTCGGTCCGTGACTCCCAACGCTGAACCTTGCATGACGTTTGGGTTCCTCTTTCCCACATGCATCACTTTGCACTTGTTCACATTAAACGTCATCTGCCATTTAGACGCCCAGTCTCCCAGTCTCGTAAGGTCCTCTTGTAGTTTTTCACAATCTTCCCGCGATTTGACTACTTTGAATAACTTTGTGTCATCGGCAAATCTGATTACCTCACTAGTTACCCCCATCTCTAGGTCATTTATAAATATGTTAAAAAGGCGTGTACATTTGCATCATGTTTTGACTAGTACAAATGGCTGTGCGTAAAGTTAGCAGCAATTTCCAGGCATAGGTGCTATTCTGTATACTGTATCTAACTTTAAGCCTGGTTTATAGAAATTCCTTTTATTGGTGCAAATTTTTTTGGGGGGGCGCCATATATAGAAATCACCCCTTTGTGTCTTGGCTGAGGCCTGGGCGGAAGCAGAGGGGGCCCGCTCTCACCCGGCACCACTGACTTACCAACGTTGGTATGAGGTAGGATCCAGGTGGGGGTCGGAGGAAATAGAATTTTACATGGGGGAGCAGCCGCCTTTGCAGAGGGGTAGGGGGGGCTTGTGCGTGGATAGGGGGGCAGGATTCACAACCTGGGGAGTGGGACCTATAATGGGGGGGGGGAACAGGGGGAGGGGGATCAGGTGATTATACTGGGTCGAGGAATCTGGAGGGGTCGGGAAAGTGAGATCAGATGAATATACTATGCTAAGGGGCCAGATTTGCACTACTGTCTACCGTGTGCTAAACCCCACATTAATTGCTTAATGCAGCTTAGGTAAAAAAAATGCCCCTGTGTTTGTGAGAGACCATAGAAGGGGCGATGAGTCATTCACACTGATACAAAAAGACCCTTTTCAGCAACTGCTAGTGCTAGAAATTACATCTTAATGGCCGTAATGTCAAAATATTTAGGTTTAAATTCTCATTATGCCCTGGTGTTCACTGTTCATCTTTGCAACCTTCAGCAGGCTCAGTAAAAATAAAATCACATTACACATATTTTTCACCTCAATTATAGCAACTTAGTATTCCCTAGTTAGAAACAGGAAAAAAAAAAAAGAATCTCATTCCCTCTTTCTCAGCGTGTGTGCATGTGGAATCCAATTTTGGAGATGTTTCCCTCTCATCTTTCCTAAGGGAAGGACGCCAGCGCATTACAGGGGAGAATAAATGTTGACACTAAACAATTGATTGATTCTGTTCTGGTACATTCTAAGGCTTGTTTAGCTGCATTTTTTGTTAAACAGGAAAAAGTCCTAGAATGCTGTACAGTGGGATTTAGGATTAAACCAGTCTGCCATGGTTAACCTGGTTTTGGAATGAAAACATAATCACTGGCCTCTTTTTTTTTTTTTTTTTTAACAGATGGGCAGAAACCAACCAACCAATCATTTATAAACATAATACCTCTCAAGGTGATAGTCTGAAGCCTCTGACAGCAGGGGCCATGCTGAGAGACCTGGGTGCAGTTCTCATGTCCAGCTTTGGTTCCCCAGGCCAGTCCCTTAGGGAGAGCTGCAGGGAACCTCAACTATAGCACAACAGTGACACCTAGTGGCTAAACTTGGAATCCACATCAGCCAGGTTCTAGGAAGGTGCCACAGTTGGTGGCCCCTGGCTGAGGACTGTTGCTGCAATGGCTACCTAAGTAGGGAAAGGGATATACGAACAAGGGAAATTACTCCAGCACTTCAAGTGAAGGATCAATGTGCTATCCAGTTCCACCTGAGTAGCAGTATATTCCCAGGCCAACAAAATGAAAAGAAAACAGCAGGGTAATCGATCTGCAAACTCCAAGATGGAAACCAAACGAAGCAGATACGTATGTGGAAAACAATATTTAATAAATATAGATCAATAAAAAATTAGCAAGCCCCCGACACAGGCCATGTTTCGCCCAACTGGGCTGCATCAGGGGCTAATAAATATCTGTCTGATCATATAATCTCCACTTGAGTGGGAGGTGGTGGAGATGAAAACAGTTACGGAATTCAAACATGCGTGGGATAAACATAAAGGAATCCTGTTCAGAAGGAATGGATCCTCAGGAGCTTAACCGAGATTGGGTGGCAGAGCCGGTGGTGGGAGGCGGGACTGGAGGTTGGGAGGCAGGGATAGTGCTGGGCAGACTTATATGGTCAGTGCCAGAGCCAGTGGTGGGAGGCGGGGATAGTGCTGGGTAGACTTATACGGTCTGTGCCAGAGCCGGTGGTGGGAGGCGGGGATAGTGCTGGGCAGACTTATACGGTCTGTGCCAGAGCCGGTGGTGGGAGGCGGGGATAGTGCTGGGTAGACTTATATGGTCTGTGTCAGAACCGGTGGTTGGGAGGCGGGGATAGTGCTGGGCAGACTTATACGGTCTGTGCCAGAGCCAGTGGTGGGAGGCGGGACTGGAGGTTGGTGGGAGGCAGGGATAGTGCAGGGCAGACTTATACGGTCTGTACCAGAGCCGGTGGTGGGAGACAGGGATAATGCTGGGCAGACTTATACGGTCTGTGTCAGAGCCGGTGGTTGGGAGGCGGGGATAGTGCTGGGCAGACTTATACGGTCTGTGTCAGAGCCGGTGGTTGGGAGGCGGGGATAGTGCTGGGCAGACTTATACGGTCTGTGCCAGAGCTGGTGGTTGGGAGGTGAGGATAGTGCTGGGCAGACTTATACGATCTGTGCCAGAGCCGGTGGTTGGGAGGCGGGGCTGGTGGTTGGGAGGCGGGGATAGTGCTGGGCAGACTTATAGGGTTTGTGCCCTGAAGAGCACAGGTACAAATCAAAGTAGGGTATACACAAAAACTAGCACATATGAGTTTGTCTTGTTGGGCAGACTGGATGGACCGTGCAGGTCTTTTTCTGCCGTCATCTACTACGTTACTATGTTACTATTTGTTGAACTCGCAATTGAACTGCACACCTTGACAGATAGCACTTCACAAAAAAAGAATCACGGCTTATGAAAGATTCTTTTTCGTGAAGTGCCATCTGTCAAGGTGTGCAGTTCAATTGCGAGTTCAACAAATAGATACTCAAGTGGAGATTATATGATCAGACAGATATTTATTAGCCCCTGATGCAGCCCAGTTGAGTGAAACACGGCCTGTGTCGGGAGCTTGCTAATTTTTTTATTTATCCATATTTATTAAATATTGTTTTCCACATACGTATCTGCTTCGTTTGCTTTCCAACAAAATGAAAAGACATTTCTAAAGTGTCTGCCTCCTTATACATCTCACCATTATGCATTATCCTCTCACCTACCAACACCCATCCTGTTAGAATATCAATGAAATGCTTTGATGTCCCCATGCAAACCCCCACCCTCCCACTCTGTCAGACAGTCAAAGTAATGCTTTGATGTTTCTCTCATATATACTCTCTGCTACCACATTTGCTTATTTCCGATCTGACGAAGAAGGGCAACCTTCGAAAGCTAATCAAGAAATGTAATAAGTTATGTCCAATAAAAAAGGTATCATATTTTAGTACATAAGTACATAAGTAGTGCCATACTGGGAAAGACCAAAGGTCCATCTAGCCCAGCATCCTGTCACCGACAGTGGCCAATCCAGGTCAAGGGCACCTGGCACGCTCCCCAAACGTAAAACCATTCCAGACAAGTTATACCTAAAAATGCGGAATTTTTCCAAGTCCATTTAATAGCGGTCTATGGACTTGTCCTTTAGGAATCTATCTAACCCCTTTTTAAACTCCGTCAAGCTAACCGCCCGTACCACGTTGTCCGGCAACGAATTCCAGAGTCTAATTACACGTTGGGTGAAGAAAAATTTTCTCCGATTCGTTTTAAATTTACCACACTGTAGCTTCAACTCATGCCCTCTAGTCCTAGTATTTTTGGATAGCGTGAACAGTCGCTTCACATCCACCCGATCCATTCCACTCATTATTTTATACACTTCTATCATATCTCCCCTCAGCCGTCTCTTCTCCAAGCTGAAAAGCCCTAGCCTTCTCAGCCTCTCTTCATAGGAAAGTCGTCCCATCCCCACTATCATTTTCGTCGCCCTTCGCTGTACCTTTTCCAATTCTACTATATCTTTTTTGAGATACGGAGACCAGTACTGAACACAATACTCCAGGTGCGGTCGCACCATGGAGCGATACAACGGCATTATAACATCCGCACACCTGGACTCCATACCCTTCCTAATAACACCCAACATTCTATTCGCTTTCCTAGCCGCAGCAGCACACTGAGCAGAAGGTTTCAGCGTATCATCGACGACGACACCCAGATCCCTTTCTTGATCCGTAACTCCTAACGCGGAACCTTGCAAGACGTAGCTATAATTCGGGTTCCTCTTACCCACATGCATCACTTTGCACTTGTCAACATTGAACTTCATCTGCCACTTGCACGCCCATTCTCCCAGTCTCGCAAGGTCCTCCTGTAATCGTTCACATTCCTCCTGCGACTTGACGACCCTGAATAATTTTGTGTCATCGGCGAATTTAATTACCTCACTAGTTATTCCCATCTCTAGGTCATTTATAAATACATTAAAAAGCAACGGACCCAGCACAGACCCCTGCGGGACCCCACTAACTACCCTCCTCCACTGAGAATACTGGCCACGCAATCCTACTCTCTGCTTCCTATCTTTCAACCAGTTCTTAATCCATAATAATACCCTACCTCCGATTCCATGACTCTGCAATTTCTTCAGGAGTCTTTCGTGCGGCACTTTGTCAAACGCCTTTTCTTTTCCAGGTTTTATTTTGTTTGATTTCTATTGATTCTACATGGAATGTTGCTATTCCACTAGCAACATTCCATTTAGAAGTCGGCCCTTGTAGATCACCAATGTGGCCGCGCAGGCTTCTGCTTCTGTGAGTCTGACGTCCTGCACGTACGTACGTGCAGGACGTCAGACTCACAGAAACAGAAGCCTGCGCAGCCTTCTACATGGAATGTTGCTAGTGGAATAGCAACATTCCATGTAGAATCTCCAATAGTAGCAACATTCCATGTAGAATCTCCAATGGTATCTATTTTACTGTCATAGTAATGCTTGAATGTTTTCACTTATATACACTGTCAGCTAGCACATTTGCTTATTTCCGATCTGAGGAAGAAGGGCAACCTTCGAAAGCTAATCAAGAAATGTATTAAGTTATGTCCAATAAAAAAGGTATCATCTTATTTTCTTTTCCAGGTTTTATTTTGTTTGATTTCTATTGATCACCATTATGCAGAAATTACAAGGGTGGTGGGCAGGAGGGTGGCAACATGTCATCTCTCGTCATAAATCCATGCCAGCATCCAGGGTTTCATTTGTGGGGAGTGGGACAGCCTAGAACACAGTTCTTCCACTTCTTTTTATACTCCAAGGAGGGCCCCCGCCTCCTGAAAAAAAAAAAAAAAAAGAGGACAGATTGAGCCAGTCCAGGTTTTACTTTCGTTGTGGAAGTAAAACCCGGACTGGCTCAATCTGTCCTCCTTTTTCTGGAGACATAGGGTAAAACCCTAGGGAGGGGGTAAGCCTGGAGCAAAACGGAGAACAGTCCCTTTCCTCTGTTGCTCCTGCCACCAGGGTCTCCTCAGGTCCCAGAATTCCACTTGTCTACAAATGAAGCCCTGTCAACATCGCACTGATACATATGCACGTTCTATGTGACCAAAGTTGGCCTGGACATGGAGGAAAGGGATTTTTAAAAACAGGAGAAGAGAGGAACCGAGCCTATACGAGAATAAAAACAGATAAGTTAAAGAGAAGATAACACAAAAGCTTACAAATCCAGCTAGCAGAACAATTTTTGGAAGCCTGAAGAAAAAAATTATACTTTCAGATTAGAAAATTGTTCTTTGCTTTTGGAACATAAAGGAAACAGGTTGACATTTAGAACTCAATGGCTTGCATCCTCTCATCCTTGGGCATCAAAACACAAAATTCATCCTGTGAGTGAGGCTGAGTGTAGACACAAACCGAGACGGCAGGAAAGTCTCGATTGTAGACGCTCTGCTCTCTCTTTCGGCAGCCATCACCCTCTCCCTTTTCCTAGGTATAGTCTTGGTTGAGGAACTTGCCAGCTGCACACAGGCCGGAGCTGCAAGTGACGTGGAGATGCTCCAGTCTGCAAATGGCTTCATTGTCCTAAAAGAACATTTTATCAACACTGTTCTGCGGTGGAAGCAAAATCTCTCAATTAATCCTTGCAGCCCAATAGTTTCATAACATGCTCAGATGCAGAAAGGCTAGTGTTTCTAAGGTAGAAACAGATGACACAAAAAAAAAAAAACTATAAATCACTTCCAAAGAGTTATGATAATGGATTATTGATTAATAGCAGAGAGTAGAGAAAACATTTAATGTGCTTCAGGGTCTTAAATCCAGTAAATTAGTTAACTCTTTGTTGCCTTGTGATTCCTTGTGTTGTCTGAGGCTGGACTGCCCCATTACTCTGGGCTGATGCTCAGTTCTCAGAGTCACTAGAAATACAGGAAGGGTTGCACGCTACAAATCTTTCCAGGCAGTAAAAGAATAAAATCAAATGAAATGGCATTTTCTTAATCTATACTGTATGTTTTCTCTTGACTTCTAGCTTGCATCTCAGAATTATTCTTTGTCTCTAAACGTGGCTAGTCCTAGCGCTCTGCAAACTAGGCAACTCTCTAGGGCACCAAAAGTTTAGGGGCAGCAATCTCTTCCAGTTTTCCTGTCTGCTTTCGAGCATCTCTCTATCCCCTGTCCCCTCCATCCCACTCACTGGAGGATGTGGTAACAGCAGTTTAGCGTAGCTGGGTTTTAAAAAAGGTTTGGACAAGTTCCAGGAGGAAAAGTCCACAGTTTGTTATTGAGACGGACATGGGGGAAGCCACTGCTTGCCCTGGGATTGGTAGCATGGAATCTTGCGACTCTTTGGGATTCCGGAATCTTGCGACTCAGATTCTGAGCCAAAAAAGGGGCAAGTGGCAGTTCAAAACTAATAAACTTTACTAATGACAGGACACAAAGCTAGGAGGCATCAGAAAAGTATATGAATGAGCTATTGTGTCGCTTCTAGCCCCAGCTATTTCAAACCCGAGCTCAATCATTTGCCTTCAAAGTTTAAAGCACCCATTTCAATTTTTATTCCGTTTAATACTTTAAAAGATTTTATCATCAAAACCTCACCACACAACATACGATATGAAAAGCAGCAACTACTTACCTCACTCCACTCAAGTGGATACAGCACCGTATTTCTCTTGAGCAACTCCCGATGCCTCCTGCATAAAAAAGGCATTTCGGTCAAAGCAGACCTGCCTCAGGGGATTAGCAAGCAGCCGAGAAGCTAAATTTTAATATTTCTATTGCCCCATGTAAGCCGCATTGAGCCTGCCATGAGTGGGAAAGCACAGGGTACAAATGTAACAAAAATAAAATAGATACTATTGGAGATTCTACATGGAATGTTGCTACTATTGGAGATTCTACATGGAATGTTGCTATTCCACTAGCAACATTCCATGTAGAAGGCTGCACAGGCTTCTGTTCCTGTGAGTCTGACGTCCTGCACGTACGTGCAGGACGTCAGACTCACAGAAGCAGAAGCCTGCGCGGCCACATTGGTGATCTGCAAGGGCCGACTTCTACATGGAATGTTGCTAGTGGAATAGCAACATTCCATGTAGAATCTCAAATAGTAGCAACAGTAGGAGTGGCCTAGTGGTTAGTGTGGTGGACTCTGGTCCTGGGGAACTGAGGAACTGAGTTCGATTCACACTTCAGACACAGGCAGCTCCTTGTGACTCTGGGCAAGTCACTTAACCCTCCATTGCCCCATGTAAGCCGCATTGAGCCTGCCATGAGTGGGAAAGCACGGGGTACAAATGTAATTAAAAAATAAGCTCTGGGCGTGAGTATTTACACCAACTGAAACCTGGTGAAAATCCTGGCACATAAATTAGGCACGGAAGCCCGGTATTCAGAAATACTGCATGCATCTTTATTCAACGCCGGTGACCCCTCCCACATCCCCTTTTCATTTGCACATGGATCTTTTATATAATTTTTTTATTCTTTATTTATAGGTTTCGTTACTACATTTACAGAACATAAATGTTTTAAAGAAAAAAAGAGAAATAAAATATACATGGAAATTCAAAAAAACAATTTTTGAAATTACAAAAAAATTTGTCCACCATATAATTGGACAAGATACTAGGAAATCTAATTAAAAAATAAGAAATTATTATCTAAACTAAGAGGGGGGGATGCAAAAAGTCCGCTAGCGATTTCCAGCATTTAATTTAAACGTGATGGATTGCATCAAAAATAGGCACCAGCGCAAGTCCGCTTGGGAGAGCAGCCGCTCCCTTGGCGACCCACATAGCTACGCCTCCGATTGTCCGTAGAAGCGTAGCCATGTTGTGATGTCGTGGGAAGTGGAGAGCGAACTGTGTAGGTGAGTGCACGGGCCGTGTGAAAAATAAGCACTGGTGCCGTCGGAAATCCATTTGGGGGGAGCGGTCACGCCCCTTGCGCCCCCTAGCTATGCCACTGGTTGTACGCACCGAGCAACGCAGGAGAGGATTGAGTGTGGGTTATAACTTATGCAGAATACATAGATGTACATTGCATGAAAATGAATGCTAATGAGGCCATCGAGTATCCTGTGGGAATGCAGAGAGGTGGACAGGGATTTCAGACACATGGTTACCGCGAGAATTTTTCCGCCAGGTCCGGGGCAGTGCGCAAGGCTTTGCGGAGGGGATTTCCTGCCAGGTTTTGAAATTTAACTGCCAACTTTGTTTCATTTTGCAAACAGAAGGAAGCCCCTGCAAGGTTCAAACGCAAATGGGAGGTAACAGACAAATGTGCGTGTCTGAATTAAACCGAAAGTGAAAGCACACATCTGCCAATGTTGCCAGGGCTCCTTTCCGCGAGCCATTGCGGCTTTTTCACGCCGCGTGCGGGTTGCAGGATTTTGGGTGGCTTTTTTTTAAGCCCCACCGGCGTTTTTTTCACCCACTGCGGTTTTTTTCCCCGCGGCCACTGGCCGTGGGTTGGCTGGCTTTCCCACGGCCGGGGCCAGTAGAAGCCCCACGGAGGCGGGCTTAATGACGTCATTTATTATTAATGATGTCACTCACATGCAAATTGACTTTTATGCGGTTTTGGGTTGGCTTTGGGCGTGACAAATTTTTTTTCCATCTGGCAACGCTGACATCGGCGTCTGCTCTTCTGTACCTAAATATTTAATTTTTCTTTGGCCACGCACACAAAAGCCACACTTATTGCGAAACCTTTGGGCGCATGTGTCCGGCACAATCCCCCTCATTACCGCAAGTTTTCCATACGTAACAGTTGCAGGCCATCAGCTTTTTTGCATGATGTGATATTATGCTCACGGAAGAAGCCACACGCTCAGAAATCCACGCGTGGCTCTACTGCAAGTCTTTGGCCCCTCGGTCAGTGCACACATCTGCTCGCCTGAAATTTGGATCACTATGACCTCCCCAGCTTTGGGTGCGCTTAAAGAATTCCCAGCGTCTCACTCAGCCATCAGGTTTTGGAAGCTACGCGTGCCTCTGGAATTCGTTGCCAGAGAACGTGGTGAAGGCGGTTAGCTTGGCAGAGTTTAAAAAGGGGTTAGACGGTTTCCTAAAGGACAAGTCCATAAACCGCTACTAAATGGGCTTGGGAAAAATCCACTATTCCAGGAATAACATGTATAGAACGTTTGTACGTTTGGAAAGCTCGCCAGGTGCCCTTGGCCTGGATTGGCCGCTGTCGTGGACAGGATGCTGGGCTCGATGGACCCTTGGTCTTTTCCCAGTGTGGCATTACTTATGTACTTATATGTACTTATGAACTCATCCGAATACATCTGTATTATTTGCGATTCAGATTCACACTGCATGGAGGCAAAATGATCGCCCAAGAAAATTCATGTCACATAGCTACAGATCGTAACCTGGATTCATAGCAGGCTGGAGGAGCTGTTACCAAACTTGATTTTTCAGCAACATCTTTAAGCAAAGACGTCTTTCAAAGATTTGTTTTTAATGTTTTTTTTTTTTTAATATTACACTGCCACCTTGTGTTTTAAAAAGCAAGCATTTCTCTGCAGGGACCTTTATCCTGTCCCTGAAAATCTATCCTGTTACAACAAGATGGTCGTTAGGTCCTGCTCGCTTTAACTTTCCAATCTTCACGAAAGCTCACCAGAGACTTCGCAGGAGCCAACAGGGAAAGAAACCAATTACAGGAGTTTTTTTTTAAGTGACAAGAAATCTCCAAAGGTTTCTCCCTCAATGAAGGACAGAAATGAGAATGCAGTAACCAACTTCTTACCCAACCATCTACCTGACTATCCCCAATTATGGCAGCTGATGTCCC
Source organism: Microcaecilia unicolor (assembly GCF_901765095.1). NCBI lineage: Eukaryota > Metazoa > Chordata > Amphibia > Gymnophiona > Siphonopidae > Microcaecilia > Microcaecilia unicolor. The sequence continues at coordinate 13,018,488 of NC_044042.1, forward strand.
AAGATCAGATATGTCCCACTAGCGCCCTCTTTTGGATCATAGAGGCTTTTGTCCTCAGCCTCTCCATTTTCCTCAGACCTGCTTCTGCTCCCACCGCCTAGACAGAAACTTGACTTTTCCCATCATCTGCTCAACCCAAAGGTGATCAAATAATCGCAGAGCGCGACGCGAGGTGAAAAGCAGCAGCAAGGCAGGGAATGTGGCGGAGAACAACGCTGGAGGAAGACATCTGCTGGTGGGGCTTGGGAACCCCCACCAGTCAAGGTTTGTAGAGTTGTGGCAGGGGGCAGGGAGGTGGGGCAAAATGTGCCTCCCCACACCACTTTAGGCTCCGTGCCCCCCCCCCCCCCAATTTTTATAGTCTGGCTATGAGGCAGTGCCTGGGGGGGTGGCAGCGGCGGTCATGGGGGGGTCAGGCATTGGTGGCCCTGCCCCGGGCCCAGTTCAGTCTGTTGGTGGCCCTGGACCTGATGTAAGTGGTTGAGCCTAAATTTTGGTATATCAAATTGGATTTGTGTAATTATTGTCTAACAGGTTAGATCTGCCCAGAATTCATGCTGTGTTCCTTTGTGGTTCCTTAATTAATGAATTTATTTGTAACATTTGTATCCCACATTTTCCCACCCATTAGCAGGCTCAATGTGGCTTACATAATACCGTCAAGGCGATCGCCAAGTCCAGTAGATATTAAATAAATACAGTTTAAAATAAGGGTCAGGTAAGGTTAGGATATACAAGTACAACAAGGGTCAAGGAACTAAGGAATATACAATGTCCATTACAATGTGAGGTTTTGATGCATTACGGAGTTAAGGCATTTAAGCTGGATCAGTAGAGTAGGCCTTGCAAAACAGATAGGTTTTTAATGATCGCCTGAAGTTCCTATGACAGCAAAGACAAGACAATGTCACAAGTTAAAAAAAAATTGAAAAGGTAGAAAATCAATTTATATTAATACAGAGGTTTTTTTTGACCAATGAAAGAGAATTTTAGCCTACAAGTTGACCCATTTTTAATGGGCTCGATAATCAGCGCGATTTAAGCAGGCAGAAGATGCTCCTGGCTGCTTAAATTCCCTGGGGCCACTTAACCCCCTGACATTCAACGGGGCTAAACTGGGAAGTGCTGCTGAATATCGTTTCTGAGTGGGCAGGTCAGGGGCGGTACTGGGGGCGGTGTTAGGGAGGAGCCCAGGGTTATGCGGGTGCTGGCAATATTCAGTGCCGGCATCCACATCGCTAAATGGCTTAATTTAAGACATCTCCCTGCCAGTATCCTGTTTCCAGCACAATCCAGGTCACAAGTACCTGTCAAGATTCCAGAATAGTAAAACAGATTTTGTGATTCTTATCCTAGAAATAAGCAGTGGATTTTCCCAAGTCCATCTTAATAATGGCTTATGGACTCTTCTTTTAGGAAATTATCCAAACCTGTTTTAAACCCTGCTAAGCTAACTGCTTTTATCACATTCTCTGGCAAAACAAATTGCAGAGTTTAATTACACATTGAGTGAAGAAATATTTTCTTCAGTTTGTTTTAAATTTACTACTTGGTTAGCTTCATAGAGTGGATACCCTGGAAGGAGTAGAAGCAATGAGAAAGGATCTCCAAATGTTAGAAGAATGGTCGAGGGTCTGGCAGTTAAAATTTTATAACTCTCGTCCATGCTCTCATTACCTCTCGTCTCGACTACTGCAACTTGCTCCTCACTGGCCTCCCACTCAGCCATCTATCCCCCCTTCAATCCGTTCAGAACTCTGCCGCACGTCTCATATTCCGCCAGAACCGTTATACTCATATCACCCCTCTCCTCAAGTCGCTTCACTGGCTTCCGATCAGATACCGCATCCAATTCAAGCTTCTCCTCCTTACTTACAAATGCACTCACTCTGCTGCTCCACCCTACCTCTCTACCCTCATCTCCCCCTACGTTCCTGCCCGTAACCTCCGCTCACACGACAAATCCCTCCTCTCAGTACCCTTCTCCACCATTGCCAACTCCAGGCTCCGCTCATTTTGCCTTGCCTCACCCTATGCTTGGAACAATCTTCCTGAATCCCTACGCCAAGCCCCCTCCCTACCCATCTTCAAATCCTTGCTTAAAGCTCACCTCTTCAATGCTGTATTCGGAACCTAACCTTTCGAACATATAGGTTGCCCCAATCTGTCTGACCTATCAGATTAACTGTACATTTGTCTTTTTAGATTGTAAGCTCTTCGAGCAGGGACTGTCCTTCCATGTTAAATTGTACAGCGCTGCGTAACCCTAGTAGCGCTTTAGAAATGTTAAGTAGTAGTAGTAACTATATTTCAGGGGTGCCAAATCGATCAGTTTTCAAAAATTGTAACAAAAAAAAAAAAAAAATCACACAAACCATGATAATCCAATTATCAACTGAAATATAAAATAATAAAAAATAATTAATTATAGCGCTCAGACCCAGTGCATAATGATTGATGGAAAAGCAGCTCCTAAACAAATACACTATCCACCATCATTGCACCAGTCCACCTTGCCTCCCTAACACTTCTAAAATAAAGTGCAAATATCACAATACAGATCAGGGACGGGAAAATGATAGTTATGGTTCAAAAACCTGAAACCTGGTGTAAATCCTGACACGTAAGTTAAGCGCCAATCCCCAGTATTCACTTCTATAGCGCTACAAGGCATACGCAGCGCTGTTCACCATTCATGAAAAGACAGTCCCTGCTCAAAGAGCTGACAATCTAAATAGGACAAATAGACAGAACAACTAAGAGGTAAGGGAATTAAAGAGGTGGGGATAAAAGGGTACAGGGCAAGTGAGTAGTGGTTAGGAGTCAAAAGCAGCGATAAAGAGGTAGGCTTTTAGCCTGGATTTGAAAACGGCCAAAAACGGGGCAAGACGTACAGGCTCGGAATAGTGTAGAATCTCCAATAGTATCTATTTTATTTTTGTTACATTTGTACCCTGCGCTTTCCCACTCATGGCAGGCTCAATGCGGCTTACATGGGGCAATGGAGGGTTAAGTGACTTGCCCAGAGTCACAAGGAGCTGCCTGTGCCTGAAGTGGGAATCGAATTCAGTTCCTCAGGATCAAAGTCCACCACCCTAACCACTAGGCCACTGATTTAAAAAGTACCAAAAGTGAGGAATGTGACTTATTCATACTACAAGACAGAGGGAAATCAACTGCGTAATCCTGCAAAATTTCAGCCTCTGGTATGGATTAATTATGTCTTTAATAAATGAAAAATGTTTATCAATAAAATATGCTTTCAGGTACTTTTTATTATTAACTAGTAAAAAAGGCCCGTTTCTGCCTGTCATGAAACGGGTGCTAGCGGGCACGGGACTCCCTTCCCCTCCCCTTACGCTAGTATCCGTGGTGGTGTAGAGGTACCTGTTTGCTCAGGGCAGGAAAGAAAGAGCCCCCTCTTTCCTGCCCATAGCGCTTCTGGTAGCTGCCCTGCTGCATCGTGTGCGAGTCCGGCTCTCGGCGTTTCAAAATGGCCGCCGAGAGTTGAAGTCTCGCGAAGCTGCTTCAACTCTCGGCGGCCATTTTGAAATGCGGAGAGCCGGACTCGCACAGGATGCAGCAGGGCAGCTACCAGCAGCGCTATGGGCAGGAAAGAGGGGGCTCTTTCTTTCCTGTCCCGAGCGAACAGGTACCTCTAGACCACCAGGGATAGTAGCGTAAGGGGAGGGGAGGTGATGGGGGGAAGAGGGGGGAACCGGGGGCAGGGTGCTAGCAATAAAGGGGTGGGGCGATGGCACAAAAGGGGCGGGGTGATGGGCACATCCTCGGCGACTGCGATTCGTTCATTTGTGTGGTTGTGTACATGTTCCGCCCTCGACGTCATCACGTGTGACGTGAGGGCGGGGCATGGAGACATGGTGAGTGTTCTGGCTTCACCACCATGAACTTACGAACCGGTGTCTGAGTGCCTGCAGTGACGTCAGTGTCTTCAGAACGTTGAGGGTACGTTTTATTATAGTAGATTTGGATTTTGCTAACACCTTTTTCAGTAGTAGCTCAAGGTGAGTTACATTCAGATACACTGGATATTTCTCTGTCCCAGGAGAGCTCACAATCTAAGTTTGTACCTGAGGCAATGGAGGGTTAAGATCACAAGGAGCAGCAGTGGGATTTGAACTGGCCAACTCTGAATTGCAAGACCAGTGCTCCAACCATTAGGCCACTCCTCCACTCCATTTTTAGGCTGTAGAACATGAAAAAGAACATCAAAGTTGTGAAGACAAATTGCATAGTCCCATTCTACTGACCCTATGATACACGAGGCTTTCAAAAATGGAAATTATCCCTCCAAAATCTTTTATAGCCTTTATCTCTTATTTGTAACCCCAACGTTTGGTTCCTTTTCACTCATCAGGTCACAAATAATCTCCAAGTCCAGCAGCTGCAGAATAGCCAGCTCCTCCACAAGCCAACAGAAATTAAAACCCATGGAAACCCTCGCTGACAGCTTCAAGCAACCTACCCACTATCTCTCAATGTGCTCTCTCAAATCATTACAAGTAATTAACAGAGGCCAAGCACTGCGGGGTGAGGTCCCAGAATTAAGCTTAATAATTGTGCGGCACTTTGTCTGGGAAAGAGGCAGACCTTTCAAGGTAATGGTCTTCTTCCCATTACTTCTCTCCATGAGTCGAAAGGGACTTATTAACACAAGTGTGTTTTCTAATTATATTTGTCCTGACTCTTCGGCTATTCATTAAAAGTACTTAAAGTCAGAGCTGAGCTGATCCGAGTTCACAGAGAGGAACAAAACCGTAAGCCTTAGCTAACCTGTGAGCTGAGGGCAACTGACGGCTAAAGCCATAGAAAAATATTCAAACATTCCAAAAAAGATGTATCAGAAAATCATTCATATTTGCTCCATTAATCTGGACATTACTGAAACGCTAAACAATGCTTTGTTTCATCATCTGATTTAATTTAATTTAGATGACTTGGGAGAACTCAGAACCAGGGACAGATCAAAGCGGCACAGGCTTAATGATTGTGACAACCAGCAGAGCAGCCTTTCAACGCAGGCTCTTAATGTAATCAGGGCACATCCTAGTTTATATCACTGGGGTCCTTTCCAAAAACCAGACTGCTTGAACATGTATCAAGCAGTATCAAAGTCAGAAGGACCTCCCCAACACCAGCTGTGTTGCTAAAAAAAAACGCTGTATCAAGGGGAATCATCTCTCTAAAGAGACAAAGATGAATTTCCAAAGCGAGCAGCATCAGGACACTTAACAAAATTGTTCTTATATTTAGTAACGCTAGTCATTTCCACAATCGTTCCAGCAAAAGCCTTTCTTCCCTGCAACACTCATGAATAATACTAATAATAAAAAAATATATAATTCCTCTGCCATGTGCCGATATGGAAATGGTTCTGAAAATTGCTCTCCCCCCACCCCCCAATGACTGTGGAAGCGCATATACCCTCGGATTCTATATAGCACGCGTAGGCGCATTTTTACAGAGCGGCGGTAAGCCTAACGTGGGCTTACCGCTCGCTCTTCCGGTAGTCCCACCCTGAGCGCATGCCATTTCCAGGGGAAAAAGAACCCCCCCCCCCCCAGAAATGGCTTGCATGGTGGTAACCCAGCAGTAATCAGGCATCACTGCGCACTGCCCGGTTACCGCTGGGTTAGTGCGGGAGCCCTTATCAGCACCTCAATGGGTGGCGGTAAGGGCTCCCTGTCGCATGGCCATGCGGTAAGAGTGTGTCTGGGGGCTTTTTACCTGCTGCGGTAAAAAGGGCCCTGGTGCATGGGAAAAACGGCCCCAGCCGCTAGCACAGGGCCCTTTTTCATGCAGCTTGGTAAAAAAGACCCCTTAAAGATCTGTGCCAAAATCTAAGCATATTCTATAATAGCGTGCATAACTTAATTGGCTTAACTCCAAACAGCCCAGAATACAGCAGCCAGACTCATCTTAGGAAAACCAAAATATGAAAGTGCAAAACCCTTACGAGAGAAGCTACACTGGCTCCCACTTAAAGAACGCATTACTTTTAAAGTATGCACATTAGTCCACAAAATCATTCACGGTGAAGCCCCAGCCTACATGTCGGATTTAATAGACTTACCACCAAGAAATGCCAAAAGATCATCCCAAACTTTCCTCCACCTCCACTTCCCTAATTGCAAGGGCTTGAAATACAAAACACTGCACGCGTCAACCTTTTCCTACATGAGCACGCAGTACTGGAATTCATTGCCACGCAACCTGAAAACGATCCACGAGCAAAAAACCTTCCGCAAACTACTGAAGACCCACCTCTTTGAGGAAATTTACGGAAAGAACCAAAACACATAAAACCGCACTCACTGTTCAACAATGCATCACTACAGCCACTATGAATTCCCATCCCCTACCTCACCTTCTCATCTCCCGCAAACTTACCACACTCATACCTTACTCACAGAAAATGTATACCAAATGCTTGCCTGTTATTATATACTGCCCCTCCTGTTTCCCGCTGGTTCCCTCCAATGTATCGCCCCTTTTAGTTTCCCGTTCTTTCCTTCCAATGTCTCAATGATCTTTTCCATTGTTATATTCCTTGCTACAAGACTTGTCTCGCATAACGCTTCATAATGTAATCCATAACTGAGCTGTAACAAAATGTACTTCCAGTTTTCACAACGTATTGTAAGCCACACTGAACCCGCAAAAAGGTGGGAAAATGTGGGGTACAAATGCAATAAATAAATAAATAAGCTAATCAGCGTTGATAACATCACTTAAGTAATAAGCACTAATCTCTTTATATAAAAATTGGTCAATCTGCATCCCTGGATGGCTGGCTTCGTAACCGTATGCTAATGAGCTTACTTCAGCTCGCCTCCAGCTTTCCCTTCCCTCTCAGTGTCTCGCCCTCATGGAAAGACGAAATGATGTCAGAGGAGGGCGGGACACTGAGAGGGAAGGGTGGAGGCGACGCGAGCAGAGCCGAGCCTGCCGCCGCTGCGACCTCAGGTATGGAGGGAAGGGGAGGGGAGGATCGCTGGACAGGGAGGAGAGGGGAGAATCGCTGGACGTGGAGGGGAGAGAGACAAGAAAATGATTAGACGATTGCCTTCCTAGGGCCCGTTTCATTCGTTCCAAAATGGGCTTTTTTTGTTTGTTGGTAATAATTAGAATTTAAGCGCACAACTCACTAAGCATATTCTGTAATGAACTGCGCCTAAATTCAAATGTGTGCAGTTCAAAAGGGGTGTGACTATAGGCGGGGAAATGGGTGGATCATAATTCACGCGCGCAGTTATAGAATATGGTCCAGTACGTGTAAATCTACACACAGTGATTTATGCCACGTTTTCGTTGGTGTAAATGGAGGTGAGTAGTTTTATACGCTGGGATATCAACTAAGCATATTCTATATTCTGCACCTAAATCTAGGTGCCACTTATAGAATACACTTAGGCGCAAATGTTTACCGCGTGGATTTTTTGGCACCTTATATAGAATCTGGCCCATAACCTATGCGAATGTGACCCACTGAGCAAAAAGGTACAAAAGTAGGGTATGTGACTTATTTATACCACAAGATAGAGGGATATCAACCGCGTAGTCCTGCAAAATTTCAGCCTCAGGTTTGGACTAATTACATCTTTAAAAAATAAGAAATGCTTATCAATAAAAAAATAATAATTAAGTAACTTTTAGGCACCTTCAGTTTTCGGCTGTAGAACATGAAAAAAAATTGCTTCGTTCCATTCTAGAGAGAAGACGGCTGTCTTGATACACGTAGGTACCAATGACATAAGAAAATGTGGGAGGGAGGTTCTGGAAGCCAAATTTAGGCTCTTTGGTAGAAAGCTGAAGTCTAGATCCTCCAGGGTAGTATTTTCAGAAATACTCCCCATTCCACGTGCAGAATCTCAGAGAGTAGCAACATTCCATGTAGAACCCCAAAGAATAGCAAGATTCCGGAATCCTAAAGAGTGACAAGGTTCTATGCAGGATCTCAGAGCAGCAACGTTCCATACTACAAATCCCAGGGCAAGCAGTTGCTTCCCATGTCTGTCTCAATAGCAGACTATGGGCTTTTCCTCCAGGAATTTGTCTAAACCTTTTTTAAACCCAGATACACTAACTGCTGTTATCACATCCTCTGGCAAAGAGTTCCAGAGCTTAACTATTCATTGAGTGAAAACATATTTCCTCCTATTTGTTTTGAAAGCATTTCCATGTAACTTCCTTGAGTGTCCCCTAGTCTTTGTACTTTTGGAACGAGTAAAAAATTGATTTACTTCTATTTTAGTTACATTTGTACCCCACGCTTTCCCACTCATGGCAGGCTCAATGCGGCTTACATATACAGGTACTTATATTTGTACCTGGGGCAATGGAGGGTTAAGTGACTTGCCCAGAGTCACAAGGAGCAGACTCACAGAAACAGAAGCCTGCGCAGCCTTGTACATGGAATGTTGCTAGTGGAATAGCAACATTCCATGTAGAATCTCCAATAGTAGCAACATTCCATGTAGAATCTCCAATAGTATCTATTTTCTTTTTGTTACATTTGTACCCTGCGCTTTCCCACTCATGGCAGGCTAAATGCAGCTTACATGGGGCAATGGAGGGTTAAGTGACTTGCCCAAAGTCACAAGGAGCTGCCTGTGCCTGAAGTGGGAATCGAACTCAGTTCCTCAGGACCAAAGTCCACCACCCTAATCACTAGGCCACTCCTCCACTCCATACTCATTCTATACCACTCAGGACTTTGTAGACCTCAATCATATCCCCCCCTCATCTGCCTCTTTTCCAAGCTGAAGAGTCCTAACCTCTTTAGCCTTTCCTCATACAAAGTAGTAAGGAAAGTCCATGCCTGATTTAAAGTCCTAACCTTTGTAGCTGATTCTTTTAGCTTCTTTTTAACTATTTTTCTCAAAGGCTGGTGGAAATGTAGACACCTAAGTCTGCCAAATTCTTGCATAAATACTGGTATTCTGTAATCTACGTATGGATATTCTGGATACGCCCATGACCCACATCAACGCCCCCCTTTGAAAATGCTTGCCTAGAATTTACACACCCAGGTTATAGAATAGTGACTAATGGGGGCAGTTGACTAATGTCACTACACAGCAGATGGATGGGGGGAGGGGTGACAGCCCTAACGGCAACTATCATAAAAACTAGAGGGGAAAAAAAGCATTTTTTGGACTAAAAAAAAACAAAAAAAAAAACTTCATCACCTGCAAAGAGATAGTTATAATATTTATAGGAGAATAAGATGTGCAATCAACACCTTCCTCTCTGCACATTGATACACACTAGGACTAGGAGACGTGCAATGAGTTACAAAGTAATACATTTAAAATGAATCAGAGAAAATATTTCTTCAATCAACGTGTAATTAAACTCTAATTCGTTGCCGGAGAATGTAGTAAAAGTGGTTAGCTTAGCGGGGTTTTAAAAAAAGGTTTGGATGGCTTCCTAAAGGAAAAGTCCATAGACCATTATTAAAATTGAGTTGGGGAAAATCCACTACTTATTTCTAGGATAAGCAGCATAAAATGTATTGTACTGTTTTGGGACCTTGCCAGGTACTTGTGGCCTGGATTGGCCACTGTTGGAAACAGGATACTGGTCTTGACGGACCATTGGTCTGTCCCAGTATGGCAATACTTATGTTCTTAACACTCTATTCACTCAAACACATAAAATAAATTGATTTATCTATAAGGTGTCACCAGCCTCTGTCATTTTTACTATTCCAGACCAATACAGCACTCCATCCCCTGTGGAAACCTTTTATTTGTCTCTAAGAGGCCTAAAACATATGTATTCATTCCTAATCTTGGCTGTCTTGAGTCTGGAACAAAGTGCAGACACTCAGCTTCCATTACTCCCTATGGAAATAATTTTGACATGCTTAAAACCTTTCAACACTTGGAAGGCAACATCTGAAAGCTGCAATACATTTTCCAATTTTACCCCCTTGGATAATAGTTTCAACAGTGAAGAATAATTTTTTTTTACTAACTGGCTAAAGATCCTTTACATGACAGAATCTCTCACCCCCCCCCCCCCCCCCCCCCCCGTCTGTTATATCCAGAAACAAGGAATGTGCCCTGTCTAATGGTTGTATGCCAGCCAGGTCTTTGGAAGAAACTGCCTTTAGAAGGAAACTTAGCTAAATAATTTAGGGGCCCTTTTACTAAACCGCGTAGGCGCCTACGTGCGTCCAATGCACGCCGAATTGGAGTTACCGCCCGGTTACCGTGCGGCCCTTGTGGTAATTTCAAATTTGGCGTGCGCCCGCTACGCACGTCTGAAAAACTATTTTTTTATTTTCTGCCGTGCCTAGACCATTACCGCCCCGTTACCGCGTGAGACCTTACCGCTAGGTCAATGGCTTGTGGTAAGGTCTCAGACCCAAAATGGACGTGTGGCAATTTTCATTTTGCCACACGTACGTTTTTGGCAAAAATTTAAAAAAATAATAATAATCCTGCGCACCTTAGAGGTCCTTTTACTAAGCGCTAGCTTGCACTTACCACACCTTAAAATAACAAAAGTAGGACATGGTCAAATATCACAGTAACATAGTAGATGACGGCAGATAAAGACCTGTATAGTCCATCCATTCTGCCCAACAAGATAATCTCATAGCATAACATATGTCTATCTAACCTCATCCTCCCCCTCCAACCACCCCAATGTATCTGCTCTGGCCCCACCTAGCTTCTGACTAAGGTAGACTAGAAGCCATGATTACCTATATTAGATCAATACCTTTAGCCACTGAGCCACCAGTAAGTTCCAAAATTTTTTTTTTTGTTACATTTGTACACCGCGCTTTTTCCCACTCATGGCAGGCTCAATGCAGCAGGCAATGGAGGGTTAAGTGACTTGCCCAGAGTCACAAGGAGCTGCCTGTGCAGGGAATTGAACTCAGTTCCTCAGGACCAAAGTCCACCATCCTAACCACTAGGCCACTCCTCCACCATTGAAATTGGAATGCTAAAGCCACTTTCTATCACAGCTTATCAATAGAAATCAAACAAAATAAAACATGGAAAAGAAAATAAGATGATACCTTTTTTATTGGACATAACTTAATACATTTCTTGATTAGCTTTCGAAGGTCGCCCTTCTTCGTCAGATCGGAAATAAGCAAATGTGGTAGCAGAGAGTATATATGAGAGAAACATCAAAGCATTACTTTGACTGTCTGACAGAGTGGGAGGGTGGGGGGTATGCATGGGGACATCAAAGCATTTCATTGATATTCTAACAGGATGGGTGTTGGTAGGTGAGAGGAGGGTAATAAACAGAGAAATAAACAGAGAAATACAGCTTTATGTTTTATAATGAGTTAGAAAACCCAGATCCTTATTAAGTCCTGTTTGTTGGTGTCAAAATATTCAATCATTCTTATTTCAAAGGTCTTACGTTCCTGTGTTGTTTTAAAATTACCTTTCAGTATTCTTACTGTGAAATCAGTGGTGCAGTGTTCTGGTCTTGTGAAGTGTTGGCCCACAGGGGTAGGGGCTTGACTGGCACCGGCTATTTTCATGTGATGTCTGTGCAGATTGAATCTTGTCTTAAGCATCTGGCCTGTTTCTCCAATATAGCATCCTTCGTTACATTTTTTAAACTGAATGATATATACTACATTGGAAGATGAGCATGTAAAATAGTCCTTTATGTTGAATATTTTTCCTTTGTGAATGACTGTGGGGTCTTGTGAAATGTTTTGGCATAGTTTGCAGCTGGCTGTGTTACACGGAAATGTGCCCTTTTCTTTTTCCGCCTGTGTTGGAAGTTTACTTCTGATCAGCTTGTGTTTTAAGTTGGGTGGCTGTCTGAAAGCTATCACTGGTGGGGACGGGAATATCTCTTTCAGTAATTCATCCTCTTGGAGTAGAGGCTATAGGTCTCTTATGATTTTCCTCAGTTTCTCCAGCTCTGGGTTGTATGTCACTACAAGGGGGATTCTGTCTGTGGCTTTTTTTTTCTTTGTACTGTAGCAGATTTTCCCTGGGTGTTTTGAGGGAGGAGGCAATATTCTTGGAGATTATTTTGGGGTTGTCGCCTTTCTGTTTGAAGGATGCAGTCAGGGTTTCAAGGTGTCTGTCTCTATCCCCTGGGTCAGAGCAGATACAGTTGTATCTTGTGGCTTGGCTGTAAATAATGGATCTTTTTGTATGTGAAGGATGGAAGCTGGAGTTGTGGAGGTAGCTGCACAACTCCAGCTTCCATCCTAGAACTACCTGGCACAGAAGGATCTCCAGAACCTTTCTTCGGCAAAGGTTTTACAGTTGTTGTCGTCATATAATCTATTAACTTTCCATTACTCAATGATTTATTCACAATTCAGTGCAACAGGGCGAAAAAAATAGGTGCCAGCACAACTCCGTTTGGGGGAGCGGCCACTCCCCCTGGCGCTTCAGCTAGCTACGCCACTGCTTTATCCAACACAAAAGAGCTTCATGTTTGCCCAGTTGGTGCACGCTGAACAGTTACCACGTGGGCAACATGTGAGCCCTTACTGCTATGTCAATGGATAGCATTAAGGGCCCAGGCCGTAAATAGATGCGCGCTGGTTTTAATTTTGCCGCACATCCATTTACCAGCCCACCCACCCCCCCACCCCCAAAAAACCCCTTTTTTCCAGACGTGGAGGAGAAATTGTCCAACACGCATCCAATACACGTGCCCACACTACTACAGTCTTGAAGGTCTCCGCTGTTTGATTAGGCTTGATTCTCACATCAGAGCTTTTTCACAAAGGACAGTCGACTATGGAAATCAGGTTCTTGGGACCTTTTGATTTTATTCTCCCAACATTCTAGCACTGCTGTGGATAGCTTTTAACACTCATGGGATAATTAATTGTGTAGCATAGTCCCCACATGGGGTATAGGAGGTATCTGGGCTGGGGGGAGGGGGGTGTACTGCTGCTAAGGAAACAAGAATTTGGCAGTTCACTTGCACTTTGCAAAATAAGAAAAAAAAATGACACCCCTCTTCCAACTTTGATAGAAGCAGCAACACCTGCGACATGAAAAAGTGGCACCGTGTTTTCAAGATCGAACTGGATTTTAATTTATGCTCATGCAAATGGCTCAGGGAGCTGCTCTCGTTACAAATGTTGATCGTCAAGATGATGAAGCCGGAGAACTGCCTGCAGCTTCAATCATTTTTGTTTTAAATACATTTCAAGAACTGCCTTGAGGCAACTGCTCTGTAACTCAGTCGTAGGAAACATGCCTTATTCTATAAAATGCACACTCAAATTTCAGAGTGAGCATTCCGAAGGGGGCGTGGCCATGGGAGGGGCATGGGCGGGTCACAGGCATTCCCAGAATTTAGGTGTAATGTTAGAGAATACCTGGACTTGTGCGTCTAACTGCCATCAGTTGGGCATGAGCATGCCAGGGACCCAACGAGCAGCAGAAGAAGACAGCAACCGTGACTGTGATGAAGAGAGTGGCACCAGAGACCCACCCCTGGTGGTAGATGGAGAGGAGCAGCAGCCAGGCAAAGATATGTGCAGGCTGCCGCTGGGAGACCCAACTCCCCACAGCACAAGAGAAGAAACCAAGCCAGGTACTAGGAATGATGGGGAGAGGGGGAGGGGTGTATGAAGAAAAGAGTGGAAGGATGAAGAGGGGAGGGAAGGGTGAGTGCAAGGAAAGAGAGAGCAGGGAGAGGGAGAAGAAAGAGTGAAAGTCAGCAAGCAGGAGAGAGGGAAGGGGGAAGGAGGGATTTGGGTTTTGAATCTAGGTGGTTTATTTAGCTCCATTCCACTGTCCAGAGCCATGATTTTCAACCTTTTTCATCTCGTGGCACATTTAACAAGGCGCAAACATTGTCAAGGCACAGCACTGGAATCTAATCTACAGGATGGTGTGGTGACCAGCAAAGTTTGGGCAGGGTGCTCATTGAAGTTGGTGCACTTAGGTGACAAGTCTATAAACTGGCTCCTCGGTTTAGGTATCCCAGTGCCTTGCCCAATTGCATAAAAGAGTGGAGTGGAGGAGCAGTCTAAAAGCTGGAGCAATGGGCTGAAGAACTGGATTTACCAATTCCCACTATGGCCCCTTGTGATCCTGAACAAGTCACTTCGCCCTCCATTGCCCCAGGTACAAAAACTTAAATTATGAGCTCACTAGGGACAAGGTACCTGCATATAATAAATATAAGCAGCTTTGGTTGTACCACAGAAAGGCAGTATATCAAATCCATGACCCCATTTTCCCTTTAATGACATATTGGCGTCAAGATTCCATTTAGTAAGTCAGCACTGGCGCGCTCTCTTACGTCATGTCAAACGCAGATGTAAGTTAGCGAGCCCACGTGACACATACAAACCCACAAACATTAACACCCCAGGTTACACCCTCCCTATCTCAGGCACCCTGAAAATTCTCGGAGTAACAATCAACCAAAACCTCTCACTAGAGACCCAAGCGAAATCCACCACAAAGAAAATGTTTTTCTCAAAGTGGAAATATTTCGCAATCTGATACAGTCAATGGTACTAAGCCACGCAGATTACTGCAATGGAATCTATGCGGGATGCAAAGAACAAATCATAAATAAACTTCAGACCGCCCAAAACACAGCAGCTAGGCTCATATTTGGGAAAAACGCATTTTGACAGCACCAAACCACTCCGTGAAAAACTGCACTGGCTCCCAATCAAAGAACGTATCGCTTTCAAAATCTGCACGACAGTTCAAAAAATTATTTACGGCGAGGCCCCAGGATACATGACAGACCTCATCGACCTGCCAAACAGAAGCACCATAAAATCAGCACGATCATACCTAAACGTCCACTACCCAAGCAGCAAAGGACTCAAATACAAATCCACTTATGCATCCAGCTTTTCCTGCTTAAGCGCACAACTATGGAACGCACTGCCAAAAATAGTAAAAACTACGCTCGACCACCTAAATTTCCGAAAAGCACTAAAAACAGACCTGTTCAGAAAAGCATACCCCACCCACCCAACTTAAAAAACCTGGATACCAACAACATAATGTAACCAAAGACCGTAATGGACATATCCTAACTCTTCCTCTCCCTCTCTAAGTTCCCCCAATTGTATTTACCATACATGTACCTCATTCTACCACAATATCACATGGTATTTGTTCATACCTTGCATTTGTTCATACCGGAACCGGCTAACACCATTTACGGTACTATGTAAGCCACATTGAGCCTGCAAAAAGGTGGGATAATGTGGGATACAAATGTAATAAATAAATAAATAAATTTACAATATTCTAGACACTCTGCGTGTAAGGAGAGGCACAACCATGCTTACCCCCCCCCCCCCCCCATGCTCTGCCTACATCATGCCCTTTGCAGTTAGGTGCTGAGGCAACTACCTTATAGAATAGCCCTAGTGAACACAGGTGCCTGTCGATTAATAGCACCTCTGATGCATGTAAGTGACGCCTACCTCAAGGCACCAATGTACAGAATTGCCACAGATGGGCCAGGGCCCACCCACTTAGGGCTCAGGCCCACCCAACAGTAGCACACATTTATAGATCCCAAGCTCTACCAGCTGAAGACTTCCCCCTGATGGTAACAAAAATGCTAGTCTCCACAATAACAGCACATGCGCATGCTCAGTTTTCAGCGCATGCCTGCTGCAGACTGCCAAGGTGGAAAGAAGCGTTTTCTCACCAGCTGAGATATTTTTGGGTTGGGGGGGGGGGGGGAGAACACTTGGTGCCCACCCAGTCCTTGCCTAGACCCACCCAAAATCTATTTTCTGGCTACGCCCCTGTGTGTCACACACGTAATGTAAGTGACTTGCTATCTCTGTTCTTTTCTCTGCTGGTGCAAAGAAAAGCTACGAGAATGGTATGGGATTTGCGTTACAAGACGTATGAGGAGAGACTTGCTGAACTAAACATGTATACTCTGGAGGAAAGGAGAAACAGGGGTGATATGATACAGACGTTCAAATATTTGAAAGGTATTAATCCGCAAACTAATCTTTTCCGGAGATGGGAAGGTGGTAGAACGAGAGGACATGAAATGAGATTGAAGGGGGGCAGACTCAAGAAAAATGTCAGGAAGTATTTTTTCACGGAGAGAGTAGTGGATGCTTGGAATGCCCTCCCGCGGGAGGTGGTGGAAATGAAAACGGTAACGGAATTCAAACATGCGTGGGATAAGCATAAAGGAATCCTGTGCCGAAGGAATGGATCCTCAGGAGCTTAGTCAAGATCGGGAGGCGGAGCTGGAGGTTGGGAGGCGGGGATAGTGCTGGCCAGACTTGTACGGTCTGTGCCAGAGCCAGTGGTTGGGAGGCAGGGCTGGTGGTTGGGAGGTGAGGATAGTGCTGGGCAGACTTATACGGTCTGTGCCAGAGCCGGTGGTTGGGAGGAGGGGCTGGTGGTTGGGAGGCGGGGATAGTGCTGGGCAGACTTATACGGTCTGTGCCAGAGCCGGTGGTTGGGAGGCGGGGCTGGTGGTTGGGAGGCAGGGATAGTGCTGGGCAGACTTATACGGTCTGTGCCACAGCTGGTGGTTGGGAGGCGGAGCTGGTGGTTGGGAGGTGTGGATAGTGCTGGGCAGACTTATACGGTCTGTGCCAGAGCCGGTGGTTGGGAGGAGGGGCTGGTAGTTGGGAGGCGGGGATAGTGCTGGGCAGACTTATACGGTCTGTGCCAGAGCCGGTGGTTGGGAGGAGGGGCTGGTGGTTGGGAGGCGGGGATAGTGCTGGGCAGACTTATACGGTCTGTGCCAGAGCCGGTGGTTGGGAGGAGGGGCTGGTGGTTGGGAGGCGGGGATTGTGCTGGACAGACTTATACGGTCTGTGCCCTGAAGAGCACAGGTACAACTCAAAGTAGGGTATACACAAAAAGTAGCAAATATGAGTTATCTTGTTGGGCAGACTGGATGGACCGTGCAGGTCTTTTTCTGCCGTCATATACTATGTTACTATGAATAGTTGATCTTCAAGCATAATTTATGCAAATCATCCTTCTTCTTAGAACAAATGCATACAAAATACATCTGAATACGCATTCACTTTGAATATGCTGAAAACCAAGCCTGGTGATGCTTCTTATCAATATGGCAAAAGAATAAAAAACAAATAGAGAAAAGAACAAATAAAGCAAGATCTTTCTGGAGTGCTGTTAGCAACTACCGAAGCTTCTGTTTTCCAGCAAGCAGTCATCCATTACCCTTCCCATGATGCATTATGTACTTTAAACAAACACACTCCATCCAGGGCCTCATCCAGATGCTTCCTGATTTAGTCCAAACCCCCTCTCCACCCTCAAACGAATCAAATTGAATTGTACTCAAGTCATTCAGAGAAAGGTCAAGTCTTCTGCTACTCTGCACTCAGTACTTTATCAGGGCCTCCATGGAGCTGACGGGAAGGCAAGCTATCTGCCAAGAGTCGGCAAAACTGGAGTCTGAATCATTATTTCTGGCAGAGATGGGGGGAGTGACACTATTTCTCAACTAGCTACACATTATTCATTCTCCAGAGCTGTCTCGAAAAGGGACAAGAGCTTTAACCTACACAAGTAGCACAGGACAGTGTGATCAAAAACCAGACATCAACAAGAGACGAAAATCGCAACCAAGTACCTGACCCCAGCTTTATCCGACCAGACTAGAAGAGACAGATCCCAACACCTACCGCCAGATTCATGATGTAGATATAGGGCATTTTCATTAATGCCATCAGAACGGATCATCTTCAAAATCTGCACTCTAGTCCACAAAATTATATACGGCGTAGTCCCAGGATACATGATAGACCTTATAGATCTATCAGTAAGAAACAGAGTCGTATCGTCAAGATCATACCTAAACCTTCACTACCCAAATTGCAAGGGACTGAAATACAAAACAACTCACGCATCCGGCTTCTCCTACATAAGCGCACAACTATGGAATGGCCTCCCAAAAGCGGTGAAAACAATCCATGATCACCTGAACTTCAGGAAATCACTAAAAAGCAACCTGTTCAAAAAGGCCTACCCCAACGACCCAACGTAAACCTCTTCACCCAGGAACATAACATTACTAATGATCGTACTGGACATCATGCAATCTTCATCCCTTCCGATCCTCCACATATACCTCATTCGATCACTTTACAACCTTGTATTTGTTATCAACCGACTGGACAAGCGCCTTTGACGGTACTATGTAAGCCACATTGAGCCTGCAAATAGGTGGGAAAATGTGGGGTACAAATGCCACAAATAATAATAATATGGATCTGGTTGCTCTCCTAAAAAAAGGAGCATGTCTTTAAGAATAACAAGATGTAGGAATCCTCTCCTAGGCCGTCGCCCTGCTGCCAGTGGCTTCCATGCTACATGATTCAGGCTGGCAAAGGAGTTGTGATTCTCTACCAGCGGCAGACTGAGCATTGGGACAATAAGGCATTGCCCAAGAACTCACAACAGTAGGGGGCCCAAACTCCTCTAGCCTCCATCTACTTTAATCACTTATCTATGACCACCCAAACTTCAGGAAATCACTAAAAACCAACCTCTTCAAAAAGGCTTACCCCACCGACCCATCGTAAATCCCCACACCCAGCAACACAGCATAACCAGTGACTGTACTGGACAACGTACAATCTTCACTCCCTTGACCCTCATAGTGCCTGTTACTCATCTACCTCATTCGACCACAATATAACCTTGTATTTGTTATCAACCGACTTGGCGAACGCCTTGACGGTACTAGGTAAGACACATTGAGCCTGCAAACAGGTGGGAAAATGTGGGGTATAAATATAACAAATAAATAGAATAAATAATAGGTGGTTAGGAATCCATGACCCTTAGGGCCCGGTGGCTTAGACCACTGTCAATCCACCCCACTTAGTTCTAAGGCAGCTGAGTGCCAAGGTGGAAAGAATCGTGTCCTAGGAAGGGATATGCATTATACTGGTGCACATTTGTTGCTTCCGTGTACCTAAAAAACTGTAGAGCATGCAAAATCAAGTCAAAGCGCACTGGCCTGTGAACTAGAGCAATTGGCGTGCATACGTTAAAAAGCTCTAATGCGTGTTAAAATATGCTATTAAACCAAATACACGAAACAAACAAAATAAATATCCAAAAATCTGGAAAGATTCTAACAATTCGGAAAGCAATCCAAAATGTTTGCTCTCTCCATACACACACTCACTCACACAAGGAGTGACACTGACTGCACATGTCCAGTCCTACCCTAGCTGACAACATTTAACCAGCTCTCTGATCTCATGTGCAACTTTTTTTAAATTAGTCACCTTACTTTCTAACTCTCTTACCTATCTATATGCAGTGCCGTAGCGAGGGCGGCTGACACCTGGGTTGGTTCGCCGCTGCGCACACCCGCCGGGTGCAGCACGGTGCACCCCCCTTGGCGCACACACGCACCCCCCCTCGGTGCACGCACACACACACCCCCTCGGCGCGTGCACACACCCCCCGGAGCGCATTCTTACCAAAGAGGCCAGGCGGGAGGGCCGCTCCGTCCCGAGTGCACGTTGCTGGGAGCTGCGTTGGCTCCGCTTGTTCCCTGCTCTCTCTGCCCCGGAACAGGAAGTAACCTGTTTCAGGGCAGAGAAAGCAGTGAACCAGCGGAGCCGACACCCCCCCCCAGTGGCGTGCACCAGGGGCGGACCGCCCCCCCCTTCCTACGCCACTATCTATATGTTCCTTCTTTGCTTATACCCTACACTGTCAATTAAAATGTAATATTACGTATTGTGTTGATGTTGTAAGCAGAAAAGGTCATTGGGGCCCAGCCCCCGGTCACTGCCCCCTCCCACACACTACAGCTCCCCACACCACTGCCGCAGTTGCCGACCCCCTCCCACACATTATAGACCCCTGAGCCAAAGTGAGCCCTCCCTGGTCCCGGATGGTCTAGTGGCCTCTGTAGGGGCAGGAAAGCCCCCCCACTCTTTCTTGCCCAGCGCTGTCGCTATTCTGCCTGCTGCCTCTATGTTTTCAAAATGGCTGCCGAGACTTCCCACTGTAGGCTCGCACGTCTCGGCAGTCTCACGACACTGCCGCAGGAAGTCTTGGCAGCTATTTTTAAAACACAGCTTCGCCGGACAGAGTAGCGGCAGCAGGCAGGAAAGAGAGTGGGATTCTTTCCTGCCCCCCCAGAGGCCACTAGACCAGAGAGAGGGCCCACTTTGGCTCAGGGGTCTATAAGTGTGTGGGAGGGGGTCGGCAACTGCGGCGGTGGTGTGGGGCACTGTAGTGTGTGGGAGGGGGCAGCGGGCAGTGGCCGGGGGCTGGGCCACTTCGGCCCCACTGAGGCTCAGGGGGAGCCATAGTGTGTGGATGGGGAGAGAGCCTCTGGGCCCTGGGCACTGCCCGGTTGCCCGAATGGCCAGTCCGCCACTGGTCTCAAGAGCACACACTATTATCAGCAAACGATTAAACATTCATTTTCATGTTTTTCTGCTCCTTTTCGTTTGGTAATGGCATACAGTGACATGGGATATGCTGTTGGTGTTTCTACTACTACTACTACTACTACAACCAGTTGTACGCAGCGCTTCACAGTTGAACATGAAGAAAAAGACAGTCCCTGCTCAAAAGAGCTTACAATCTAAATCAGGAACAGACAAATTTCCCATATCTTTGCAAACGAATGCCCATCCCTAGTATCAAATAGTCAGGAGCCAGGAGGCCTGTAATTTCCCCATTTAAGGGCTGTTCAATTTGTTCTGGGAGGTGGTTTCGGAGGATTTCCTTTCCTAACGCCGACGACTAGTGCAACACTGGGTTTGTATTAAATTCTTAATAAGCCAGTGTAAATGAGGTCGAACTCACCGAGAAACATTTTTGGCCCCCTACTGGGAGTGAGGCCCCTGCCGAGTTGATGATAGTAAAGCCTCCCTGCTAGCTCAGCTGCTCAGCACATTTGCTGAATTTATGGTTTCCAGCCCAGAAAATCTCACATTTAAATTGTGTTAATAACTCTTTCAGGAGGCTGCGGCGGGAAGTCTCGGCAGCCATTTCTACTGGAACTGACCGTGCACAGGAGTGGGGTGGCTCCTGCCCCCACAAGCACAAGGTAGGTCCAGGAAAGGGCCGCAGCCAGGAGGGTGGGCTCAGGAAGGGAGCCTTTCGGTTGGGTGGGGGGATGGAGTGGGGGCTGTTCTAGGGGGCAGAGTTATTCTCGGTTGTAGTCGAAGATTCGGTTTGGGCAGAAACCGAAAGTCCTGGTTTCAGTCAGGCCGTCTCTGTCGTCCTTTTAAATGCGTAAGTTACGCATTTAGAGTCGTATACGTTTTCAGCTGCCCTATCCGTCCACATGGTGCTGCTGAAAATTCACTTGTAACTTTAAACAGATAACTTATCCATTTAAAGTTATACATGTAATTTGTGTGGTTCTACTTGGATGAATAATAATGTCTAGAGGCTGAATAGCATTATTATTTATTATTAGCACTTGTATAGCGCTACCAGGCGCACGCAGCGCTGAACACCTGACACAGAGAGACAGTCCCTGCTCAATAGAGCTTACAATCTAAAAATAATACAGACAGACAAGACAATTAAGGGCGCGGGAAGTACTGGGTGAGAAAGGAACAAGGGGAGGGCAATTGAGTAGTAGTTAGGAGCCAAAACATTCCATCTAGAATCTCCAATAGTAGCAACATTCCGTGTAGAATCTCCAATAGTAGCAACATTCCATCTAGTAGCAACATTCCATGTTCCACTGCACTAACCACTAGGCTACTCCTCCACTAGCAACATTCCACATAGAAGCCTGTCCTTGCAGATCAGCAATGCAGCTGCGCAGGCTTCTGTTTCTGTGAGTCTGACGTCCTGCACGTACGTGCAGGACGTCAGACTCACAGAAACAGAAGCCTGCGCAGCCGCGTTGCTCATCTGCAAGGGCAGGCTTCTACATGGAATGTTATTATTATTAACATTTGTATAGCGCTACCAGACGCACGCAGCGCTGAACACCTGACACAGAGAGACAGTCCCTGCTCAATAGAGCTTACAATCTAAAAATATATACAGACAGACAAGACAATTAAGGGCGAGGGAAGTACTGGGCGAGAACGGAACAAGGGGAGGGCAATTGAGTAGTGGCTAGGAGCCAAAAGCATTGCTTAGTTGTATACTTTTTGAAGAGGTATAGAGGGGCATTTTATATATGAAGTCTAAGTCAGACTTTGGACATTTTGCTTTAAACATGCCAAATCCAAATAGGAAATATGGCCATTTTCAAAACAGCAAAATGTCTTTTTTTTTTTCCCAAAAATGGCCACATGCAAGATGTTTTTGTGTTTTCTGCATTTATCTTTTTGGGCCATTTCTGAAAACAAAAACAACAAAAAACGGCCAAGTGAAAAATATTGAAAATGAAGCCATTGGGATGTAGGAGGAGCCGGCATTCTTAGTAGACTGGCCACACAGACATCCCAGGAGAGCAATGGGGCACCCTAGGGGGCTCTGCAGTGGACTTCATATATAAGCTCTCAGGTACACATCTCACCGTTACCCCCTTTATACTGTATGCTGAGCCCTCCAAAATCCACCAAAAACCTACTGTACCCAACTGTACAACACTAGAACAGCCCTTACGGGTGAAGGGGTCACCTATACGTGGGTACAGTAGGTTATGGGGGAGTGTGGGAGGGCTCACACTTTCCTCCACGTGTAAGAGGTAGAGAGGGATATGGGCCTGGGTCCTCCTCTCTATAGCAGGGGCGTAGCCAGACTTCAGCGGGAGGGGGGTACAGAACCCGAGGTGAGGGGGCACATTTTACCCCCCCCCCCCCCGGTGCTGCCGACCCCCTCCCGCCATTGCAGACCACTGCCACCACAACCACCACCAACAACTTTGACCCCCCCCTGCCGATGACCCTCTCGACCCCCCCTCTCAGCCCCATCCCTCCCCCGCCGCCTACCTTTGCTGGCGAGGGACCCCAACCCCCGCCAGCTGAGTTCCTCTTCTTCCAGCGCAAGGCTTCCTTCTGTTTCTGACGGCGGCGGCAGCGTGGGGGGCCAGGACCAAATCTACGGGGGCCCATGCCCCCGAGGCCCCATATAGCTATGCCCCTGCATTAAAAGTCACTCTGCTTGGGCCTTCTGCACATCATCGTGTTCTTTCTCTAACCCCCTTCCACCTTCACCCCCCCCAAACTGAAACCCTCTCCAATTCTATGCATTCCCCTAGTCCCCAGCACTCCCTGGATCCCTCGCACTTACCCTCATCAGCCTTCAACTCCTAATGGAATAGGAGCAATCTTCAATCGCTCTTGCCCTATCAGCGCCATAATTGAAAACGTGCAGCTCTGGCATTTCACTTGTTCTTGGGTTATTAGCATGTTGGCTAACGTCGCCCACAAAATGAATTTTTGCATTCTTCTTTCAGGAGATGTGTGGCTAGAGAGGAACTTGATTCAGAATGCCCACCCAGTGCCATCATTTCGTCCTTGGCTTTTCTGTATGCTCCTCCATGCCTCACCTTGCCTGCAGCAGCCTGAATGTCCATGATTAACTTGTCTTTCACCATTACCCCCAGGTCTGTTTCCTGATTTCATTTGTCAGGCACTCATTCATCCAAAATGTCCTTCCTAAAGTGACTTTCCATGCATTTATCCACTCATCTGACAGCGTAACAGGGTGCTGTATCCTCTGCAGACACCTGCGAATTCTGTACCTCTGTAGCCAGTCCATATTATGAATTTATTTTTATCTGTGAAGGTCGTGATAAACAATACCCTAGGTTTGTTATTCTTTTCATGAGGCTAAATCGGTCGTGACAGCCTGCGAGACTTTTCCCCGGAGGATCAGACTTTGAAGAGGCTGGATTCAGTGCCATCCTTAAATGCTGAGCTGTCTGGATGGAGTAAAGAGTTTGACCAGGAGCATCCGTGATTGGGTGATCCATAGTGTCTCTGCTTTAGAATTGCAGCCCGGGGGAGGGTCTCCATTGATCTGAGAGCTCAGGGGTTAGAATTGCTGGCAGGTGGAAAAAGACACACATTCTTCCACGTGGACATGAAGGGGGAGGGGGAAATCTATATTGGGCACCTGGTAGAAGTCTATTCTATGAAGAAATATCGATGCCTACCTTCATTTATAGAAAACTAACAAAGCGTAGAAGTTGGACGCAAGCACTTAAGCCAGCCATAGTGCGCGCCCGAGTGCTGGAGATATCTGCTTAACTCATAACGTTTCACGCGTAACTATGAGTCCTGCCCAGACTCCGCTTATGTGAACATTCAACTGTAAAATACACATTTATTTACAGAATAGTGCTTAGATGGAATTTTGACATTTTATTTATTTGTAACATTTATATCCCACATTTTCCCACCCGTTAGCAGGCTCAATGTGGCTTACATAATACCGTAAAGGCGATCGCCAAGTCCAGTAGATGTTAAATACAATTTAAAATAGGGTTAGGTAAGGTTAGAGTAAACAGGTACAAAAAGGGACAAGGAAATAAAGGAATATATAATGTCCAATGTGATGTAAGGTAATGATGCATTGCAGAGTTGAGGCATTTAAGTATTGAGAAGAATGAGGGAATTGCTTTCTGTATCTAATTTTCATACAATTCTGCACAGTTTGGTGTTACCAAAATGTATTGTACTGTTTTGCCAGGTACTCGTAACCTGGATTGGCCACTGTTGGAAACAGGATACTGGGCTTGATGTCCCAGTAAGGCAAACCTCGTGTTATTTGTGTGCTTTGCATCTCCTTATTATGCAACCTGTGTTGACTTGTTCTAACGTACTACAGTAAAATAATAATAATTATTATTTATTACATTTGTACCCCGCACTTTCCCACACATAATGCACAATTTTGCCATTTAATGCCTGTTAAGAGGCATTTAATGCATGTTAAGAGGCATATCAAGTGACATCAAATTCAACTACATGAGCTACATGGACACCGGAATGCGGAGTCCCACAGGGATCCCCCCTTTCACCGACCTTATTCAACCTAATGATGATACCCTTGGCCAAACTACTATAAAACAAAAACCTCAACCCCTACATATGCGCTGATGACGTAACGATCTACATCCCATTTCAACAAGACTTAAAGGAAATTTCAAATGACATCAACCAAAGTCTCCATATCATGCATTCATGGGCAGATGCATTCCAGCTGAAACTAAATGCAGAAAACCCCCAATGCCTAATACTCACCTCTCAACACAACACAGACAAATTTACCACCATCAACACACCAAAGCTGAACCTACCAATTTCGGACACCCTAAAAATTCTTGGAGTAACCATTGATCAACACCTAACTTTAGAAAGTCACGCGAAAAACACAACCAAAAAGATGTTCCACTCAATGTGGAAATTAAAAAGAGTAAGACCATTCTTCCCAAGGACCGTCTTCCGTAACTTGGTTCAATCATTGGTACTCAGTCATCTAGACTATTGTAATGCACTTTACGCTGGCTGCAAAGAGCAAATACTAAAAAAAACTCCAGACAGCCCAGAACACTGCAGCCAGACTCATATTCGGAAAATCAAAATAGGAAAGCGCTAAACCCCTACGAGAGAAGCTACACTGGCTCCCACTCAAAGAACGTATCGCGTTCAAAGTGTGCACCCTAGTTCACAAAATCATCCATGGTGATGCCCCAGCCTACATGTCAGATCTGATAGACCTACCACCCAGGAATGCCAAAAAATCATCTCGCACATTCCTTAATCTTCACTTCCCTAACTGTAAAGGTCTAAAATATAAACTAATGCACACATCAACCTTTTCCTATATGAGCACACAATTCTGGAACTCGTTACCGCGCAACCTAAAAATGATTACTGAACTAGCCAGCTTCCGCAAACTATTGAAGACCCATCTCTTCAACAAGACATATAACAAAGATCAAGACATGTGAAACCCCACATGTATCCAGAACTGTCTTATAATGCTTTCTTGCTATTTCACTACTATGCTTTATCATTATCATGTAACCCAAAATCCTTCTGTAATACCAATTGTTCATTCTCTTCTCATTTCCAGTACCCATGATGTATTGTTAGCCACATTGAGCCTGCAAAGAGGTGGGAAATTGTGGGATACAAATGCAACAAATAAATAAAATAAATAAATAAATAAATAAAATATGCATTATTCCCTCAATTTACATTAATAACGACCCCTCTCTAATGCTCTCTGATAAGTAAGTCCTTGAGGCCAGTCTGTCCTCTCATATTAATATGCTTTCCATGGGATCTCGCTCTCTC
The DNA here is from genome assembly GCF_901765095.1 of Microcaecilia unicolor. Lineage (NCBI taxonomy): Eukaryota > Metazoa > Chordata > Amphibia > Gymnophiona > Siphonopidae > Microcaecilia > Microcaecilia unicolor. The sequence continues at coordinate 13,044,712 of NC_044042.1, forward strand.
TTAGCAGTCAATGAATAGAAATCCACGTACAGAATTCTGGTTGATTTAGGAGCTTATCTTTCCTAACTGGAACACAGGTTGTTTGATAATACCAATATGTTCTTGTTTAGGGAAACCGTTTGCCTTGTGCTAAATTTAAAATAAATTAAAATGTCGAAAGTCAATCGCCTTAAATTTCTCAATCACAAGGAAAGAAATTAGGAGGCATTTCATCCTTAATGTACATGTAGCAGTTGCTTTTTCTGTGGGGGGGGGGGGGGGGGGGTGCAGACAGTTTGAGTGATCCTATGTAAGTTGACCGGGTGATAGTGGACACGTATAGACCATGTATGGATTTGTATGTCTGTGAGGGGAAAGAAGCCAGATGACCAGTGAGAACTGCAGGTGATACCATGCTTCTGCAATGTGAAATCCTATATAATAAAACGCACCTCCAACGTCCTGAAGCCGAGAAAGTGAAGCCTTCAAGCCTTGAATCATTCCTGCAACGTTCCGGAACTACGTGTCGTCAATTGAGGAGATGGAGCCTTACAGAGCGCAGGAATGCTTGAAGGCTTCACTTTCTCACACACACACTCTCTCTGTCTCTCACATACACTCTCTCTCACACACTCTCTCTCTGACACAGACTCACACACTCTCTCTGACACAAACACACACACACACACTCTGTCTGTCTGTCTCTCTCACATACACACCATCTCTCACCCACACACACACTCCCAGGAAAGGGGGGCATGGAACACGCTGGGGAGGAGAGGGAAGGGGGGGCCAAGAGCTCGGACGGATGGGAGGAGAGGGAGGGAGAGGAGAGGAGAGGGAGGGAGGGTGGCCTGCACCTTGGACGGAAGGGGGGGCCTGGAACTCGGAGGGCAGGAGAGGGAGGGAGGGAAGGAAGGAGGGGGTCATGGAACTCGGAGCCCCACACACACACACTCTCTCACACACTCCGTCTCTCTCTCACTCACACACACTCCATCTCTCTCACACTCACACACACTCCATCTCTCTCACACTCACACACACACTCCATCTCTCTCTCTCACACACACACTCTCTCTCTCTCTCTCTCTCTCTCTCTCTCTCTCTCTCTCTCTCAAACATACACACTCCAAGGAAAACCTTGCAAGCGCCCTTTTCATTTGTGTCAGAAACGGACCTGTTTTACTAGTGTATTATAAATTCCAAAAATATGCAGATAATGTCAGGAGATAACCACTGAGAAAAGGATTTTCAAAGCCATAGATAAAAGCAACTAGCAGTTTACATGGCTAAATTAACTTAGCTGAAGAAAGTGTCGTTCTTTGCCCGCCATGCACACCTTTAGCAGTGCAAAAGGATGGATTCCTGGGGGTGGACAGAGAGCAGGTTAGCAAATGATTCAAGTAGATTGATTTTTCAGATCTAAACAGGCTATTGACCTACATATTTCTGCCAATACAGATCATAGGTACAAAACCGTGCCATAGCCTATTGACATGGGCTGTTTGAGAAGCAACCCCTTGGGAACCAGTGTAATAAGAGTTGTAAGCTCTCATCGAATTGCCAAATAAATATGGACAGAAGCTGCTGCACATCAATTCATTTATCAGATCTGGTGACTCACCAATGGGAAAGGAGGCTAAAACCCCCGGGTCTAGGCCGGTTTAAGCATTAGGGAGGAGACGGAAGCCCAAAACAGCAGCTTCTGAGGAACTACAAAGAGCAACTGCAGCTGAAGCAAAATAATAACTCCAGACGGTCAAAGAAGCATCAGTGGGTACTTCAGTCTGCAGGGAGAACCGGCAACTTTCAAATGTCCCATTTACACAGGTAAATGACTTTTGGAAACTGCCCTTTTTAAGGTAAATTTTATAACAAAGTGCCCATATAAGTACATAAGCATTGCCACACTGGGACAGACCAAAGGTCCATCAAGTCAAGCATCCTGTTTCCAACAGTGGCCAATCCAGGTCACAAATACCTAGAAAGATCCCAAAAAAGTTCAATACATTTTATGCTGCTTATCCCAGAAATAAGCAGTGGATTTTCCCCAAGTCATTTTAATAAAGGTCTATAGACTTTTCCTTTAGGAAGCAGTCCAAACCTTTTTTAAACCCCGCTAAGCTAACCACCCTTACCACATTCTCTGGCAATGAATTCCAGAGATTGATTACACGTTGAGTGAAGAAAGATTTTCTCCGAATCGTTTTAAATTTACTACTTTGAAGCTTCATCGCATGCCCCCTAGTCCTAATATTTTTGGAAAGAGTAAAACAATTCACGTCTACCCTTTGCACTCCACTCATTATTTTATAGACCCTCTATCATATCTCCCTTCGGCCTCATATGAAAGTCACCTATTTTACAAAGCCAATAAAGGAGCTTCTGAGTCTTTGGGCACTGAAATGGCGCTATTCTATAAAATGGTGCATAATGTTTTGGAATGTCCCTGCCCCTCCCATAGCCACACCCCCTTTGAGTCACATGCTAGGGAATTTAGGCACCCGATCTTATAGAATACCATACAGACAGATGCGTACTTCACACAATTCACAATTACTGCCAATTAGCCACAATAATTGATTGTTAATATCAATTGCTAGTTAATAGCTCATTGAACAATTGATTTGCATGCACGTCTTCGCTCCACGCTGAAATTTCAGCACACAAATTTGGATGTCATATATAGAATCCAGGGGATTGTGTGTATTTATTTGCATAAGCCAAAAGGTAGTAGTGAAAGTGGGACTGTGTGTGAAAACACAGTCACTGAATGACCCTGGTAAGAGAGTGGGAAAGAACCTGGGATAATCACCGAGGATCCCCAAATGCACAGAAGTGATGAAATCTTCTCGAGCATCTCTCAATCTTCATCTTCCCAACTGCAAAGGCCTCAAATACAAAACCTACTATGCGTCCAACGTCTCCGTTATAGGCAGCCAACTCTGGAACGCAATGCCCCGTCACATCAGAACAACCAATGAACAACTACCCTTCCGAAAGTTGCTGAAAACTTACCTCTTCAAACAAGCTTACCCTACAACCCAACTCAATTCTTGAACTTAATTCCTCACCATCAGCACTACCTATAATCCAATCCTATCCCCCCACATCTCTTCATATTGTTTTACTCTTTATAACTTGAATATCTCTTGATACTTTGTACCATACGATTTGTGTCATCTATGTGAATCCTTGTACTGTAAGTGTGTAACCTCTGTGATACTTTGTAACACAACTTGTAAGCCGCACTGAACTTGCTATTGAGCGGGAAAGAGCGGGGTATAAATGCTATAAAATAATAAAAATAATAAATAAATAAAAACAGAGCGCAACTGGGTTCTGCGTCATTGCACTAGCAAATAGATGGGCAAACGGGAGGGGGTTTACAGTCTGCGGGAGGGGCTTTACAGTCTGCTGTCATATCTTCTCTCTTGCCTGTGCTGTATGCCTGATTTTATCGCGTAAAACAAGTTCAGTCTCCGTGCTCTGTAAAATGTGATTAAAGCACAAGTATCCCAAATTAAATTTCATTAGGCTGAAGGGAGCTCTGAGCGCTACAGATAACAGTGACCTAAGCATGCACAGATCTCAGGGGTGACATGACAAATGTCCCTGTGTTTGGTTCCATACTGCAGCTCAATTATGACAGACGGAGGCTGCAGGGCTGCTTCTCCTTTGGAATAATGCCACGAGAAGAGAGGGGAAGTGCTCAGCGCTTGGACAGGGGCAAGCACTTTGCTTTCATAATATGAAAAAAAAAAAACTGAAAAACTGTCTCCAATCCAGATTGGCCTGCAGCTCCTCATTACCTTTCCTTTCTTACATCTGCTACAGTGGGGGAAATAAGTATTTGATCCCTTGCTGATTTTGTAAGTTTGCCCACTGACAAAGACATGAGCAGCCCATAATTGAAGGGTAGGTTATTGGTAACAGTGAGAGATAGCACATCACAAATTAAATCCGGAAAATCACATTGTGGAAAGTATATGAATTTATTTGCATTCTGCAGAGGGAAATAAGTATTTGATCCCCCACCAACCAGTAAGAGATCTGGCCCCTACAGACCAGTTAGATGCTCCAAATCAACTCGTTACCTGCATGACAGACAGCTGTCGGCAATGGTCACCTGTATGAAAGACACCTGTCCACAGACTCAGTGAATCAGTCAGACTCTAACCTCTACAAAATGGCCAAGAGCAAGGAGCAGTCTAAGGATGTCAGGGACAAGATCATACACCTGCACAAGGCTGGAATGGGCTACAAAACCATCAGTAAGACGCTGGGCGAGAAGGAGACAACTGTTGGTGCCATAGTAAGAAAATGGAAGAAGTACAAAATGAGTGTCAATCGACAAAGATCTGGGGCTCCACGCAAAATCTCACCTCGTGGGGTATCCTTGATCATGAGGAAGGTTAGAAATCAGCCTACAACTACAAGGGGGGAACTTGTCAATGATCTCAAGGCAGCTGGGACCACTGTCACCACGAAAACCATTGGTAACACATTACGACATAACGGATTGCAATCCTGCAGTGCCCGCAAGGTCCCCCTGCTCCGGAAGGCACATGTGACGGCCCGTCTGAAGTTTGCCAGTGAACACCTGGATGATGCCGAGAGTGATTGGGAGAAGGTGCTGTGGTCAGATGAGACAAAAATTGAGCTCTTTGGCATGAACTCAACTCGCCGTGTTTGGAGGAAGAGAAATGCTGCCTATGACCCAAAGAACACCGTCCCCACTGTCAAGCATGGAGGTGGAAATGTTATGTTTTGGGGGTGTTTCTCTGCTAAGGGCACAGGACTACTTCACCGCATCAATGGGAGAATGGATGGGGCCATGTACCGTACAATTCTGAGTGACAACCTCCTTCCCTCCGCCAGGGCCTTAAAAATGGGTCGTGGCTGGGTCTTCCAGCACGACAATGACCCAAAACATACAGCCAAGGCAACAAAGGAGTGACTCAGGAAGAAGCACATTAGGGTCATGGAGTGGCCTAGCCAGTCACCAGACCTTAATCCCATTGAAAACTTATGGAGGGAGCTGAAGATGCGAGTTGCCAAGCGACAGCCCAGAACTCTTAATGATTTAGAGATGATCTGCAAAGAGGAGTGGACCAAAATTCCTCCTGACATGTGTGCAAACATCATCAACTACAGAAGACGTCTGACCGCTGTGCTTGCCAACAAGGGTTTTGCCACCAAGTATTAGGTCTTGTTTGCCAGAGGGATTAAATACTTATTTCCCTCTGCAGAATGCAAATAAATTCATATACTTTCCACAATGTGATTTTCCGGATTTAATTTGTGATGTGCTATCTCTCACTGTTACCAATAACCTACCCTTCAATTATGGGCTGCTCATGTCTTTGTCAGTGGGCAAACTTACAAAATCAGCAAGGGATCAAATACTTATTTCCCCCACTGTATATCCCTCTTATCTGTGCCCTTCTCCTCCACCTTACTGTGCTGTACACCTGGAAAAGACTTCCTCAGTCCTTGGGTCATGTTCCCTCTCTGGACCTATTCAGATCAAGCCTAAAAGCTCCCCTTTTTGGAGCTGCTTTAAATCTTCGCACCTATGTCATTTTTAATCACTTCTCATAATAAATTAAAATCCCTAATTCTCCTATTTGTCCAGTTTGACTGTCTTGAATATATTGTAAGCTCTACAAGGAAAGAACTGTCTTAAACTCTGGAATTCATTGCCAGAGAATGTGGTAAAAGTAGTTAGCTTAGCGGGGTTTAAAAAGGTTTGGATAGATTCCTAAAAGAAATGTCCATAAGCCATTATTAAAATGGACTTTGGAAAATCCACTGCTTATTTCTGGGATAAACATCATAAAATGTATTGTACTGTTTTGGGATCTTGCAGGTACTTGTGACCTGGATTGGTCACTGTTGGAAGCAGGATACAGGGCTTGATGGACCTTCGGTCTGACCCAGTATGGCAACACTTATGTACTTGTGTGTATATGTACAGCTCTGTGTACGTCTAGTAACTGTAAAAATAATAAGCACTTGTAACACTAGTCCAGGTTTTGCCCCAGTGCATGTAGGAAAGTGCTGGTCTGATTTTCCCAGAACCCAGGACCGCAAATCCATGCAAATCCTGGATTTAGATAAGGTTTGGACAAGTTCCTGGAGGAAAGGTCCATAAAATGTATTTGGTGAGAAACCCATTATTAAATACCTTGAAACATAGATCTACATTTTGGTACTTGTGAGCCAAACTGGACATGGACAGGACACTGGACCTTCACAGGACTCAGCATGGCTTTTCCTGTTCTTATTAGGATAAACCACAGCAAAAATGTCCCAAATAACGAAACAATTCAAAGCACAGGGTGCCACAGTAGTTCAGTATGAACTGATAATTGCTGAGAACACACACTGCAAAAATAAAATTAATAAGAAGTGATTGAGGGGCATTCAGAAAATGTGCTAAACCCTCATGCAGTTAATTAGCACAGTTACCTCATAGGGTTGCTATTTTTCAATCAATGGTATCCGCTCATATTCCACAAATGGGCAAAAATGTGTGTTTTTGTGCTCCTAAGAGTTGCCCTAATAAACTTACCTCAAAGAAACAATAAATATGAGGCAAGAAACTATCTCAGACTACACCTCCCAAATTGCAAAAAAAGTGACCTACAAAACTGTCCACTCTGCAGACTTCACTTACCAATAAACCAAATGGTGGTACTCCTTAACACCCAAAATAAATAATATTCAGGAATATACTAGATTCCGCAAAATCCTCAAATCATTCCTATTCAAACCCTCACAAAGAAACAACCATATCTCAAACAACTAATTATTACCTGAATTGGTTACTACTCTATTTACCATTAACCTTTTCTTTGCTTCATGTACAATTTCTCATTCATAATAGATTTTCTAAATGTTAAATATCCATAGCTATCCCGGTACGTTTATGATACTGTATTGTAAAATTGGATTCAGACAACAAATTACTTTCTTATGCATTATTCTTTGTTATGTATCCTATACTGTTTATTGTAAGCCACATTGAACTCAAACTTTTTTGGGATAATGTGGGATATAAATGTCACATAAATAAATAAATAATGGGTCAGACCAAGGGTCCATCTATCCCAGTATCCTGTTTCCAACAGTGGCTGTGCTCTTTCGTAATACCCACGATTGAAATTAGCAGCAGGGCTCCACAAAGCTAAAAATTGTCTCAGAAGGAAATCTGAACCATATTACTTATTTTCAATCCAGTCAGCTTAAAGCTGCTTTTCAATTGCAGTTCATCTTCCCTCTATCACCCGACTTCACGCGGGTTTCAATGTTCCTGCATCAGGGATTTGAGTTGAATAGTGGCCAAAACATTTCAAATATTTAATATTCAACCTGACAACAGTTTGAAAATATATTGTACACCACGTGTATGTCTCTCACAGTGATTGGAGAATTCAAAGAATTCAAATTTCTTAATCAAAAGGGAACCTCAAAGCTCCTCATAGGCTGATCAGCAGCAATGTTTATCATAACCCTATATATAATAGGAGTAGAGTAATATCATAGGTCCCGATGTAAAGAGGAAACAGGAGAAAAACAGATCAAAGTAAAAAAAAAACTCACACTTATGTGAGGAAAACCAATTGATCTAAAAAAAAAAAAACTCACTGTCTTCTTTACTAACAAAACCCAATCACCACAGGGAGACTAATACACAACAGAAACTACAGCCAAATTCTTTGAATTCTCCAATCACTGCGAGAGACATACACGTGGTGTACAATATATTTTCAAACTGTTGTCAGGTTGACTTGTTAAAGTGTGAGTTTGAAATTCCCTGGTTTTGTTTAGAGTTTCTCAAATATTTAATATTCTCAGTTCGGTGCTGCTCTCCCTACTATCAACTTTTTTCCACTCCCTCTACCATGACATCACAACAAAGCAAACTTTATTTGTCAAACTGAAAACAAAAATATAGCTTTTTTTTTTTTTTGGAGTTATTTGTCCAGCTATAGTACAGTTTGCAATAGTCACTGCAGGCCACATTATAGAATTTACATAGTAATGAGGTATTTTGCAGCTCTGTGCAAGTCACTTAACCCTCTATTACCCCTGGTCCAAAATAAGCACCTGAATATATGTAAACCGCTTTGAATGTAGTTGCAAAAACCTCAGAAAGGCGGTATATCAAGTCCCATTTCCCTTCCCCCCCCCTTTCCCTTATGACATCACAATATCAGAAGTCAGCCAAGTATTGGGCAATCAAGCCATTGTGACATCACTGATGAGGTTGGCTCTTATCGGTGGAATGAGTGGAGGAGTAGCCTAGTGTTAGTGCAGTGGACTTTGATCCTGGGGAACTGAGTTCGATTCCCACTGCAGCTCCTTGTGACTCTGGGCAAGTCACTTAACCCTCCATTGCCCCTGGTACAAAATAAGCACCTGAATATATGTAAACCGCTTTGAATGTAGTTGCAAAAACCTCAGAAAGGCAGTATATCAAGTCCCATTTCCCTTTGTCCCTCGTTTCTATGTGTTATGGCAGCACCGAAACTTGCATTAGCCCTTTAACCCACATTGAGCAGCAAATAACGCGTCTTATAGCCATAATGACTACCCTATAAGGAAAGGCTGAAACGGCTTGGGCTCTTCAGCTTGGAGAAAAGACGGCTGAGGGGAGATATGATAGAGGTATATAAAATACTGAGTGGAGTGGTGCGGGCAGACGTGAATCGTTTGTTTACTCTTTCCAAAAATACTAGGACTAGGGGGGGGCACACAATGAAGCTACAAAGTAGTAAATTTACAATTAATCGGAGAAAATATTTCTTCATTCAACGTTTAATTAAACTCGAATTCGTTGCCAGAAAATGTGATAAATGCAGTTAGCTTAGCGGGATTTAAAAAAAGGTTTGGCTAGCTTCCTAAAAGAAAAGTCCATAAGCCATTAATAAAACGGACTTGGGGAAAATCTACTGCTTATTTCTGGGATAAGCAGCATAAAATGTATTGTACTGTTTTGGGATCTTGCCAGGTACTTGTGACCTGGATTGGCCACTGTTGGAAACAGGATGCTGGGCTTGATGGACCTTCGGTCTGTCCCAATATGGCAACACTTATGTACTTAGAATTCTGAATGGAATCTTGCTACTCTTTAGGGTTCTAAATGGAATGTTGCTATACACTTTGAAATTCTGCATGGAATCTTGTTATTCTTCAGAATTCTAGAATCTTGCTACTCTTTGGGGTTCTACATGGAATGTTACTATTGTTTGGGTTTCTGCCAGGTACTTGTGACCTGGATTGGCCACTGTTGGAAACAGGATGCTGGGCTTGATGGACCTTCGGTCTGTCCCAATATGGCAACGCTTATGTGCTTATGACAATTAACTACCAATTATTTTTTTTAATCTGTAGAAATTCTTTCATGTAAAAAAAGAAAAAAAGCCCCAGCACAGAGGAAAGAGCAGAAATTTGTTCGGAAATGTCCAGCCTTGCTTCCTTTCGGAGATGTCACACCTCCTGACTTACTGCTTCTGGCTTCATTACTGCCTATTTATTCTTTGGATTATCCTGTGCTTGTGCCTATGTCTCTGTCTTGCCTAATGCAGCCGGAGTCTCTGGGATCTTATAAATAGATAATTCACAATTGTTAATTTCCACTGAGGAGCCCTGCATGTTTTCAAATATTAATCGCACAGCCTTCGTGGTTTCAAAAGTTGAATAATGAAAGGTATATTTGGCAGGAGGGGTGCCGAAGCTTTTTATGAAACATTGCGCTGTTTGTTTGCTGAAATGTCTGCAATCTTTCTTTCCAATCTCTTGTATATTTGAGCTATAGATGTGGGGGGGGGGGGGGGGGGGGGGGAGGGGTATCACTCCAGTAATTTCCTCCTGCTTCTTTGCGATGAGTTTCTATTTGTTTATGACCCACAAGCTACCATATGCAATCGCACAAGGTCTTCATTCATATTTTATTTATTTATTTATGCACATTTATACCCCACTTTTTTCCACATGCATGCGGACTCAAAGTGGCTTACAATGTACCAATAAGGCGATCGCCAGACCAGTGGATATACAATTACAATTACATAAAATAGGATAGAAGGAACTGGGAAGAAGGGAAAGGGAGTTAGAGACTAAAAAGGTCCGTGGACACGTTAGGATGGACTGTAGGTAACATAGTAACATAACATAGTAACATAGTAGATGACGGCAGAAAAAGACCTGCACGGTCCATCCAGTCTGCCCAACAAGACAACTCATGTGTGCTACTTTTTGTGTATACCCTACTTTGATTTGTACCTGTGCTCTTCAGGGCACAGACCGTATAAGTCTGCCCAGCACTATCCCCACCTCCCAACCACCAGCCCCGGTAGTATGTGGCAGTCCTGTAGTTGGCTTTCCGAGAGAGGCCAGTCTGAGGGAAATTCCAGATTCACCCGGATTCTATATATGACGCCCAAAATTGGGCACCAATATTTGGGCACTGATCCAAGATGTCTGCCCAACTAAATTGGCCAAGGTGCCAATTAGTGCTAATTGAGTTCTAATTAGCACTTAGTACCAGTTTGGATTTGCGCACATCTTGCTTTGCGGATTAACAGTGATTTGGGCCCCTGGGCAATAAAGGTCATTAGCCCCCCCCCCCCCCCCCGGCCATGGCCGCCATCCCGCCTCCCACACACTACAGTTCCTCCTACTGCCGCAGCTGCCACTCCCCTCCCTCACACTACAGTCCCCTGAGCTTCAGTGGGCCCTTCCTGGTCCTACCTTGAAGGGCCCCTAGTGGTCTAGTGGCTTCTTCAGGGGCAGGAAAGAACCCCATTCTTTCTTGCCCACTCCTGCTATTCTGCCCAGGGCCATTGTGTTTTCAAAATGGGTGCAGAGACTTCCGGGGTAGTCTTGCGGGCCTTGACAGTCTCACAAGACTGCTGCAGGGAGTCTCAGCAGCCATCTTTAAAACATGGCGGCATGGCGCCGGGCACAATAGTGACAGCGGGCAGGGAAGAGTGTTGTTCCTTCCTGCCCCACAGAGGCCACTAGACCACCAGGGCCCTTCAAGGTGGGAGCGGGGAGGGCCCACTGAGGCTCGGGGGGATGCAGTGTGTGGCCGCTGGTGGCAGCAGGGGGATGGAGATCCTCTAGGCCCCCTAGAATCTCTGGACCCTTGGGCACTGCTCAGTTGCCTAATTGGTCATCCCCCCCCCCCCTGTTCTATAACAATGTGTGCCCAAATTCCATAGCATGCAACCCAAAAGGCAACATGTCCATAGGCACCACAATCGTCCCCCCCCCCCCAAAGTAGAGTTCCCTTCTATGTGCCACTGTGCCAGGGGCATAGCCAGACCTCGCGGTGAGAGGGGGCCAGAGCCCGAGATGGGGGGTACATTTTAATCTGCCACCCCACTGCCTCACCACTCCCCCGCTGCCCTTCCGCACCCCACAGCAGCAAATACCTTTGCTGGCAGGGGTCCCCAACCCCCGCCAGCTGAAGCCTTCTTCAGCGCCGGTCTCTGGCGCTGCTGCGTTCCCTGCCCTTTCTTCCTCTTCACGTCCTGCACGATCCTTTAAGTGAAACTGAGCATGCACGAGTGTGCAGGACGTGAAGAGGAAGAAAGAAGGCTTCAGTTGGCGGGGGTTGACCCCACCAGCAAAACCAGGGGCCTAGATGAAATTTGGGGGGGGGGGGCTCAGGCCCCCGTGACCACACCTAGCTACGCCACTGCACTGTGCTTTGATTGAGATTTCCTCTCCCAGTTCCTCTCCTGGGGACTGTGAACACTGTTTTCACAGCATTCCTAACCACGGCTGAACTGAGGAGCAGCAGCAGATCTCAGTTGGGAGTCCTGTCCTCCAAACTATAGCACTTCCACTGATCCACCAAACCAGCTGTCAGCTACGAACTGTATTATACACACACACACACACGTATTCATACATATATTTATTTGTTGCATTTGTATCCCACATTTTCCCACCTATTTGCAGGCTCAATGTGGCTTACAGTATACCGTAGTGGCGATCGCCATTATCGGAATGAGAAATACAGAGTGGTATTTTTTGTTGTTGTTGTTACATTTGCACCCCGCGCTTTCCCACTCATGGCAGGTTCAATGCGGCTTACGTGGGGCAATGGAGGGTTAAGTGACTTGCCCAGAGTCACAAGGAGCTACCTGTGCCTGAAGTGGGAATCCAACTCAGTTGCTCAGTTCCCCGCACATTCCATGTAGAAGTCGGCCCTTGCAGATTACCAATGTAGCCGTGCAGGCTACGTGCAGGATGTCAGACTCACAGAAACAGAAGCCTGCGCAGCCTTCTACATAGAATGTTGCTAGTGGAATAGCAACATTCCATGTAGAATCTCCAATAGTAGCAACATTCCATGTAGAATCTCCAATAGTATCTATTTTATTTTTGTTACATTTGTACCCTGCACTTTCCCACTCATGGCAGGCTCAATGCAGCTTACATGGGGCAATGGAGGATTAAGTGTCTTGCCCAGAGTCACAAGGAGCTGCCTGTACCTGAAGTGGGAATCGAACTCAGTTCCTCAGTTCCCCAGGACCAAAGTCCACCACCCTAACCACTAGGCCACTCCTCCACTGTTGCTACTATTTGAGATTCTACATGGAATGTTGCTATTCCACTAACAACATTCCATGTAGAAGTCGGCCCTTGCAGATCACCAATGTGGCCGTGCAGGCTTCTACATGGAATGTTGCTAGTGGAATAGCAACATTCCATGTAGAATCTCCAATAATAGCAACATTCCATGTAGAATCTCCAATAGTATCTATTTTATTTTTGTTACATTTGTACCCTGCGCTTTCCCACTCATGGCAGGCTCAATGTGGCTTACATGGGGCAATGGAGGGTTAAGTGACTTGCCCAGAGTCACAAGGAGCTGCCTGTACCTGACGTGGGAATCGAACTCAGTTCCTCAGTTCCCCAGGACCAGAGTCCACCACCCTAACCACTAGGCCTTCCTCCATTAAAGTTCGTAAGTGACAGAGTACTTTAAGCAGTCAGGTATAGAGAGTTTGTTTCCGGAATGAGAAATAAAGTGGTATTGCGTTAAAGTTCAATGGCGACAGAGTAAATTAAGCAATCAAGTATCGAGGATTCAGTTTTGTCCAGTTCTGGTATAAGTTTCGTTATCTGGAATTTAGGAGCGATCATTGTGGTATGCCTTTTTGAACAGGTTGGTTTTTAGCGATCAGACTGTTATGACTGTTGGAAGGGGTTGGGGGGAACAGGCAGGGGATAGGGAAGCCTTGTGGGGCCCTTATCCAGGTATGGGCAGCTCCTTGAAGTCACCTATGTGTGACATCAATTTTTCAAATATCACTTAAATGTTCGGCGTCTGGTTTTGTTTCATTTCCAGCAGAAGTGCTAGTATAAATCAGCGGGGGTGTACTCTGGCGCCCCAGGGTCCGTCCTGTTCACATTACCAGAATCACCACATACAATGCCCATTCCCATAAATGACACGAGATGAAAATATTCCGACTGCTCATCTCTAATACAGATAGCGGCGGAATATTACCAGTCTCCACCACTGTTCCCTCTAAGCTGAGTGGGAGTTCCTCCACCTACAGTCCTGCCAGTAGGTGGAGCTGTTCCACTATCGCATTTTCAATAGTGAGGGACAGGCGAGCTCTGCAGGACTTCAGGGAACCTAGCGATTGAAAACTCGATATTGAAGCACCACTCCCTGCTGGCGGCAGTGCAGTTGCAGGAGTCCCGCTCAACTTAGATGGAACAAGGCTCTCCACATATATACAACACCGAGTGACAATAGTAAGCTGAATTCGGCGTTTGAATATTGACTTGTATGTTACTGAGGCAGCGACAGCTTCCACCTGTGTGGTCTATTCATAAACTAAGCCTTCCCCTGCTTTCTTTTTTGTGCCTATTTCCATGAAATAAGGACATCAAACCATTCTAGACAAGGCAGCCCTTTATACTCATAAGATCTTGACGGGAAATGCCAGCACAATGGAAAGAGCTTTCATTTTACTCAGAGCAGGATTAGCAGGGTTTTAAATTACTTTGCTTTAATATTATTTCACAAGTAAAGCAGAAAAAAAGGCTGCGTCTGTCTTTTTTTTTTTTCCCCCTGTAATGTGCTGTACTGATTTTTTTTTATTTTTTTTTTGTCCATAGAATTAAAAATGATCTCGGCTTAGTCTCTCAAATCTATGAAGCTGTCATTTCTAGACAGCATACAGAGCTATCTGGCTAATCCCACTGTAGCATGCTGAAGACCATTTACACTACTCATTTGTATGTAGGGAAGAAGTTGTTAAAAATGTTAAGATGGTGATTTTGGGGGATTAGAGGCCAAGATATTAAAAAAAAAAAAATACTGATAAGGGCCATGAAGATCCCACTGCTTGTATTCTTCACAAATTCAGAATGGAGGTAATTTTGCTGGTGGTTGGGAGGCGCAGAGCAGAGGCGAACCAGGCACTGAATACAAACAAGATACCAGATATGGCAAATAGACACACTCAAGACAAGCAACAAGCACCACCAGAAAAGGGAGATAGACCACTCAGGTGGGCTGCAAGGCCGATCCAGAACCCACTCGTACAGAGTCCAAGTGTACAGGCCTCACGGCCGAACTGAAACCGAATAATACCAGAAGGAAGGGAAAAGAAACAGAACGGAATCTCTTGAGCAAGTACTACGCAAGCAGTGCACACACACTGCACTAAACAGAGTCACAAACAAGGGGTCAAAAGATCCTACACACAGGCACAAAGAAACCACAAGTAAAAGATAAGAAAACCACACAGGAAGGCAGCACAGGACTGGGCTTAGAACCACAGCTATAAATGAATAGACCTAACCAAGTCAAACAGAAATCACACAAAGAGGTAGCTCAAGGCTGAGCTAGTAGTCCCAGCTAAACGGAAAAGCTGACCACCCACCCATGCCACACAGAAGGCAGCTCAAGGCTGAGCTAGTAGTCACAGCAAAACAGAACAACCACCCACGCAAACACAAACAGAACCAAACAGAGAGGACGCTCATGGCTGTGCTAGTAGACACAGCTAAATGGAAGAACAGCCCACTCGTGCCACACAGAGAGACCGCTCAAGGTTGAGCTAGTAGTCACAGCTAACAGGAAGAGCAGCCCACTCAAACTCAAAACAGACACCTCACAGAGAGGACTCAAACAGAAATCACACAGGGAAAACTCAAGACAAGGCTACATGAAGGAACACTCACGGCTGTGCCTTACAAAACTCAAGGATAAGGGAAGCCACTCATGAAGGAACACTCTAAGCTGTACCATACAGTACTCAGGGAAGAGGGAAGCCACTCAAAGGAATAGTCAAGGGTGTGCCACAAGCTACTAAAGGGAAAAAGGGAAGCCACTCATAGGAATAAAGGCTGTGCCACACAGCACTCAGGGAAAAGGGAAGCCACTCAAAGGAATACTCAAGGCTGTGCCACACAGTACTCAAGGGTAAAGGGAAGCCACTCAAAAATACACAAGGCTGGGCCAGAGTGTCAAATAACAGACACTAGAGACAAAGGGAAACACAAGCAAACAGGGAAAGCTGTCTTGACATACACAAATCAGGTAAGGAGCAATGCTCACAAGAATCAGGAGGCAAACACAGCAGACAGAGTTAAAGCAGGCTAAAGGGAAGGGCTGCTTCTAAAACAGAAAGAAGCTTTACACTATAGTCAAAGGTTTAAAGCAAACAAAGAGAAACAAATAATGTTCTTACCAGAACTCAGCCAGCACCCACAGCCAGGTACGGAAAAGAAAGGAAAGGCAGGCAGAGACACAGCAGACAGAGCACACACCGCTGCATGGAAGCAAGATAATAAAGGAAAGCAGCTAGGCTGGGGAAGCAAAGTAATCAAGAAAAGCAGCTGGGCTGGCAACAACCAGCTCTCTGAACAGTGAAACGTAACAAGGGAAACCATACAAGGAAACAGAACAGACTTATGCTGGAGAGCCTAGATAACAAGGAAGTAATCCATTCAGGTTCAAACCAGAACCACACACACACACACACACACAGAAAACCAGAAAAGGGTTTTGCTTGGGAGCAAAGTTAACAGGTAAGTAATCCATAGAGATTCAAACCAAAACCACACACAGGGCTCAGGGCTGTGCCCAGAGACACAGCTTAACAAGACCAGTTCCCTCAGAATCAAACAACAAGAAAAAGGAAAATAGACCTGTTGCAAAAGCAATGCAGGAAAGCTCCCTGGGTCCTTCTAAAGGAGTAGGCTGATGTCACAAGTAGTAAATGAAGCAGGGAGACCAAAGCAAGGCTTGGCTTCAGGGACACCAAAGCGAGGCTTGGCTAACAGGAAGAACAACAACAGGAAAAAAGCCAGACTAGAGAGGTCACAGAGCTAGATACAGAGAAACAGTAGGTCTGAACATAAGGGCAGGGCCACAACCATGACACATCCTATTCTATAACATGTGCACCTAAATTTCAAAGTGCAACTAAAAAGGGGGCGTGGCCATGAGAGGGTCGGGCGTTCCCAGATATTTGGGGTGATATATAGCACTGGGAGTTGACAGGTGTAAGTCCTCATATCCAAAGTTAGGGCGGAAAGTGTGCTTTGCTAGCACAGTAGTCTCGATTATCCAACCTTTGCTGATCCGACCATCCTGCATATCCCAATACCCTGGTGATGTCACCGCATCACCGTTAAGAAGCATGCAGCGCCTCTGTCCGTTTCCCGGAGTAGCACAGAGGGAAGTTTTGAACCCGAGACAATTAGTTTTGAACCCAGGGCCCTACTTTTAACCGCAGAATTGGGAACTCTGTGCCTTTGTTTATGCATTTTCTTGAGGCGTTACCATTGTTTTCCGTATTAACTGACTTTTCACTTATCCGACAATGAGACAGTCCCATTTACGTCAGATAATCAAGACTTTACTGTATTCTATATAGGGCTCTCTGAGCAGAGCACCCCTTACGGAATACTAGATTATTTATTAATTTAGATTTTGCTCACACATTTTTCAGCAGTAGCTCAAGATGAGTTACATTCAGGTACACTGGATATTTCTCTGTCCCAGGAAGGCTCACAATCTAACTTTGTACCTGAGGCAATGGAAGGTTAAGTGACTTGCCCAAGATCACAAGGAGCAGCAGTGAGATTTGAACCGGCCACCTCTGGATTGCAAGACCGGTGCTCTAACCACTAGGCCACTCCTCAGCGCAGATCTTAACAGAACCTGACTTTGGGAACCATCTACTGAATCTAGCCCCATGTGTGTATTACACTGAACTATTTATAGCATGGAATGGAATGGGTAGATGTGAATTGTTTGTTTACACTTTCCAAAAATACTAAGACTAGGGGGCATGCAATGAAGCTACAAAGTAGTAAATTTTAAATGAATCTGAGAAAATATTTCTTCACTCAATGTGTAATTAAACTCTGGCATTTGTTGCCAGAGAATGTAGTAAAAGTGGTTAGCTTAGCAGGGTTTAAAAAAAGGTTTGGGTCGCTTCCTAAAAGAAAAGGCCATTATTAAAATGGAATTGGGGGAAAACCCACTGCTTATTTCTTGGATAAGCTGCATAAAATGTATTGTACTGTTCTGGAAACTTGCCAAGTACTTGTGACCTGGATTGGCCACTGTTGGAAACAGGATGCTGGGCTTGATGGACCTTCACTCTGTCCCAGTATGGCAATACTTATGTACTTACTAGTAAAAGAGGCCCGTTTCTGAGCAAATGAAACGGGTGCTGGCAAGGTTTTCATCGGCAACACCCCCCCCCCCCCCCCCCCGCCAACCCCTTCGTTGTTGTGGCATTGCTCCGCCCTCAACATCATGACGTTTGACGCGAGGGCGGGGCCCGTAGCGATTTCTCCCCCCCCCCCCCTCCCTGCCTCCCTCCCTCCCTGCCAACCCCTTGGTTGTTCTGCCATTGCTCCGCCCTCGAGGTCGGGGCCCGGAGCGATTTTGGTGGCTTCACCACGAACCTTCGAACCTTTTTGAAGGAAGTCAGGGCTTGACTTCACTGACGTCACTGTCTTCAGAACGTTGAGGGTGAGTTTTATATATATAGATGACATCTGACATGCAGATCCTCATCAGGACTCAGTGAGGATATCACACTGAACTATTTGTAGCATGAATATAGCACAGGCACCTGAAGAGTGGATATTCACTGGAGTCACATGTGGGCATCAAACTGATTTTCATAAAGCAGGAACACAACACAAGCATCTGAAAAGCAGATCTTCATCAGAGCCGTCCACTTACTCAACACCTCTGAAATTTATACACCCAGCTCCTCACTCAATCAGCCTTTCCGCCATTAACCCTTCTCCCCTCCACTCACCCCACCAATCGTAACCCTTCTATCCACTTACCCGTTAAAAATATAAGAATAGCCATACTGGGTCGTACCAAAGATTCATCTAGCTCAGCATCCTGTTTCAACAGTAGCCAATCCAGGTCTCAGGTACATGGCAGGATCCCAAAAGTAGGGTTCAGTACCTCAACCATTATCTCCCCATCCAGTCACTGATTAACTCCAACTACTCTCCCAACCTAGCAGCCTCAAGAGCTCATAACCGGCATCCACTCCTGAACTACTCTACCCTTATAACCCTTATGCACTCAATCAACCCATCTATGACTCATTAACCCCATCTGCTGACTAACTCATTCAGCTCATTCCACCACTATTAACCCTCTCATCCCCCTGCCACTCATAACTTATCATAAAGTCATTCTCTCAGCTTTCTCATCCACTCAATCACTTCTCCCCCCCCCACTGAACTACCAAGTTTTGTTTAATTAGAAACATACCCACTTCCCCCACCCCATCCCCCCCCCCACCCCCTTATTCAAAACTATTTAACCAGACAGAAATGGCTCCTGGAGTGGAGGAGTAGCCTAGTGGTTAGTGCAGTGGGCTTTGATCCTAGTGGTTAGTGCAGTGGACTGTGATCCTGGCTAACTGGGTTCAATTCCCACTACAGCTCCTTGTGAATCTGGGCAAAATAAGTACCTGTATATAATATACTAGCTGTTAAGCTCATTAAAACAGGCGAGATTTGTGTTTTGCAAAATGTAATAATTCTCACCTCCATCCATCCATGTCCAGCAAACCTCCTCTCTCCCCTGCCCTCCCCCCCCCCATGTCCAGCAGCCCTCCTGTATCCCCTGGCCTCCCCCCCATCCACCAACCATCCTCTCTCCCCTGCCCTCCCCCCATATCCAGCAACCCTCCTCTCTCCCCTGCCCTCCCCCCCATGTCCAGCAGCCCTCCTATATCCCCTGGCCTCCCCCCCCCCATCCACCAACCATCCTCTCTCCCCTGCCCTACCCCCATATCCAGCAACCCTCCTCTTTCCCTTGGCCTCCTCCCCCCCCCCCCCCCCGTCCACCAACCCCGCTCTCTCCCATGCCCTCCCCCCCGTCCAGCAACCCTCCTCTCTCCCCTGCCCTCCCCCCATATCCAGCAACCCTCCTCTCTCCCCTGCCCTCCCCCCATATTCAGCAACTCTCCTCTCTCCCCTGCCCTCCCCTCCATCGATCCATGTCCAGCAACTCTCCTCACTCCCCTGCCCTCCCCCCATGTCCAGCAGCCCTCCTCTCTCCCCTGGCCTCACCCTGTCCACCGACCCTCCTCTCTCCCCTGCCCTCCCCCCATATCCAGCAACCCTCCTCTTTCCCTTGGCCTCCACCCCCCCCCCCCCCGTCCACCAACCCTGCTCTCTCCCCTGCCCTCCCCCCATGTCCAGCAACTCTCCTCTCTGCCCTGCTCTCTTCCCATGTCCAGCAACCCTCCTCTCTCCCCCCCTGCCCAGCTACCCTCCTCGCCGCTCCCTCCCCCCTCCATGAGAGGCGCTGTCATGTCAGTGCAGGGGGCTCAGCACGGAGGGGAGCGGCGGCGGTGGCGACGTCGGGGATGGGGGGGTGAAGGTTGGTGCGCTGGCGATGTTGCTTCATCTCCAGGCTCCAGTGGCAGCGTCAGTTTCCCTCTCTGTTCTGCCCTCTGATGTCATCACGTCTTGATGTGAGGGCGGGACAGAGAGGGAAGTCTCTACTGCGCATTTGCGGGTGAGTCGGTCACTTGTCATTTATATAGTTAGATAAACCACTTTGATTGTAACCACAGAAATGTGGTATATCAAGTCCCATCCCCTTCCCTTAAATAGTGCTTAAGATCCTAACCATGGATCCTCAGCTGGAGACAACTGGCTAACTCCTGCTGAATATCCAAGCTAGTTGCTAACCAGCTATATCACATGACCAACCTGATTAGGGGGTCCTTTTACTAAGGTGTGCCGAAAATGACCTGCGCTGGTGTAGACGCCTGTATTGGACGCACACAGGTCCATTTTTCAGTGCGCTTGCAAAAAAAGGCCTTTTGGGGGGCTGGAAATGGACATGTAGCAAAATAAAAATTGGTGCGGGTCCATTTTGGGCCTGAGACCTTACTGCCACTCATTGACCTAGCGGTAAGGTCTAATGGTCTACTCGTGTACAATGCCGATTACCGCTCGCTTAGCACCGCGCGCAGGAAAATTTCCGGTGTGCTTAACGGACGTGTGTAAAAAATGAAATTACTGCCCGGGCCACACGGTAGCTGGGCAGTCGTTCAAAATTCACGCATGTAGGACGCGCGTGCGTGCCTACGCAGATTACTAAAGGGGCCCCTAGATGTGGATATTCAGTGCCTAACTGGCTACGTTGAATGGTCAAAATAGGCTGCTTAAATAGAAGGCTTATCTTTCACTGCTAAAAAAAAGTTAATTTGTTACATTTGTATCCCACATTTTCCCACCTATTTGCAGGCTCAATGTGGCTTACATAGAGGGGCATAATTGAACAAAAACGTCTATCTCCATGGGCGTTTATCTCCGAGAACGGGTCCGTGAAGGGGCGGACCGAACCGTATTTTCGAAAAAAATAGACGTCCATGTTTTATTCGACAATTTGTGAGCTGGGCATCTTTGTTTTTCAGTGATAATGGAAAATGAAAGCGCCCAGCTCAAAAACGAATAAATCCAAGGCATTTGTTCGTGGGAGGGGCCAGGAGTCGTAGTGCACTGGTCCCCCTCACATGCCAGGACACCAACCGGGCACCCTAGGGGGGCACTTTTACAAAAACAAAAAAAAGGTAAAAGAGCTCCCAGGTGCATAGCACCCTTCCCTTGGGTGTTGAGCCCCCCAAATCCCCCTCAAAACCTACACCATTACTATAGCCCTAAGGGGTGAAGGGGGGCACCTACATGTGGGTACAGTGGGTTTGGGGGGCGGTTTGGAGGGCTCCCATTTACCAGCACAAGTGTAACAGGTGGGGGGGGGATGGGCCTGGGTCCACCTGCCTGAAGTCCACTGCACCCCCTAATAACTGCTCCAGTGACCTGCATACTGCTGCCAGGGAGGTGGGTATGACATTTGAGGGTGAAAATAAAAAGTTGTGAAACGGCATATTTTGTGGTGGGAGGGGGTTTGTGACCACTGGGGGAGTCAGGGGAGGTCATCCCCGATTCCCTCCAGTGGTCATTTGGTCATTTAGGACACTTTTTGGGGCCTTATTCATGGAAAAACAGGGTCCAGGAAAAGTGCCCTAAATTCTCGCTAAAAACGCATATTTTTCTTCCATTATCGGCGAAAGGCGCCCATCTCTGATCGCCCGATAACCACGCCCCAGTTCCGCCTTCACCACGCCTTCGACACGCCCCCATCAACTTTGTCCACATCCGCGACGGAGTGCAGTTGAAAACGTCCAAATTCGGCTTTCGATTATACCGCTTTATTCGTTTTTGTGAGATAAACGTCTATCTCCCGATTTGGGTCGCAATATAGGCGTTTTTCTTTTTCAATTATAAGCTGGATAGTAACTTAGTGGCAATCGCCAGTATCGGTAGAACAAATACAAGGTGATATGGTAGTAGAGTAAAAGTTCATGTGTGACAGACACATTGGGGATTTATCAAGAGGAGGTTAAATTATGCCCAGTATGAGCTTTGGTTTCGTTATGTTGCAGGGTTCAGGCGTTTAAGATGGATCGTTAGGGTATGCCTTTTTGAATAGGTTACTTTTCAGTAATTTCCGGAAGCTTGGGTGGTCATATGTTGTTTTCACGGCGGACGGTAACGCGTTCCATAATTGAGTGCTTATATAGGAGAAGCTGGATGCATAGTTGATTTGTATCTGAGACCTTTGCTACTCGGATGGTGGAAATTTAGGTATGTTCGTGCGGATCTTGTGTTTCTGGTTGGCAGGTCTATAAGGTCTATCATATAACTCAGGGCTTCGCCGTATATCATTTTATGGACCAGGGTGCAAATTTTAAATGCAATACATTCTTTTATTGGAAGCCAATGCAGTCTTTCTTGAAGGGGTTTGGCGCTTTTGAATCTCGGTTTTCCGAATATAAGCCTGGCTGCTGTGCTTTGAGCAGTTTGGAGTTTCTTTATAAGTTGTTCTTTGCATCCCGCATCGATTCCATTGCAGTAGTCTAGATGGCTTAGTACCATAGATTGTACTAAATTTGCGAAATGTTTCTCTCGAGAAGAAAGGTTTCAGTCGTTTGAGTTTCCACGTTGAGTGGAACATTTTCTTTGTGGTTCAATTCACTTGATTCTCTAGTGTTAGGTTCCCGTCTATTATAACTCCGAGAATTTTCAGATTGTCTGACCGGTTAGCACTGAATGTTGGCGTAGCCAGTTAGCTTTTTAGCAGCCAAAATAAACCCGGATAGTCAATGGCAGTCGCCGGATACAGCCTGGCATTGAATATCTGGGTTTAACACGGGCAGCAGACGGCAAACGAGCCGCCCGTCACCAGTTGAACATTGGGCCTATAGAAAATGATGGCAGAAGACGACCAACTAATAGCTCTACAATTCCTTCCTCTCCCTTAGAGATCATCGGTGTTAGTCCTTTATTTTCTTTCATTCAATTACTGTCCTTGTCTTCACCATTTCCACCTGGGAGGTCTGTACTACACTTCCACCGCCCTTTCCATAAAGAGACATTTCCTTAACTGGGGGTGGAAAGGGTCAACTCCGAGAAGAAAAATAAAAGTTTGGACTGTCATTCATAAAGGGCAGAAAGGGTGACGATGCAGCCAAAGTTCGCTGCCTATTATCTGGCATTTAATATGCTTAGAATAATACGTAAAACAATAATTGGAGCCTCATTAAGGCATTAGATTTGCATAGCACATAGAGTCATCTAATTGGCATTTAACAAGGCAGTCACAGGACAGCCTCATTTGAATAAAACCAACCTATTAAACATTTTTAAAACAGAATTGATAGAAAAGTTAATTGCTATAAATTGCCAATTTTTGTTATTTTTGAATGCAAGAAACTCTTATTGTGCGAGTAATTGCCAACTTGCTACACAGGGCCGAATTTACATATAAGCTGGACAAGCTACAGCCTAAGGCCTCACACTCCACTAGCAGGGAAAATATTAAACTAACATTTACTTCCTTCTTCATTGCGAGGGGAGCCTCTTAAATGATACAGCTTAGGGGTCCCAGTTAGGGTTACCATATTTTGTCCTCTAAAAAAGTGGACACTTGCCCCGTCCACTGTCACATATTCCCCTCCCCTTCCCCTCCCCTGGGTCACTTCCCCTCCCCTTACTTACTATCTACTGCCCTGGTGGTCTAGTGACCTCTTCGGGGCAGGAAAGAGCCCCCTCTTTCCTGCCCGGACCTCTCTCCTTACCCTGCATCCTGTTGCTGTGACGGTCTCGGGATTCAAAATGGCCACCGAGAGTTGAAGTCTCACGAGGCCGCTTCAACTCTCGGCGGCCATTTTGAATCCCAAGACCGTCACAGCAACAGAATGCAGGGCAAGGACAGAGCTCCGGGCAGGAAAGAGGGGGCTCTTTCCTGCCCCGAAGAGGTCATTAGACCACAAGGGCAGTAGATAGTAAGGGGAGGGGAGGTTAGGAAAGGACCGCCGCCCGCCCATTTGTCCAGAAATCCGGACAAACGGGCGGACTGGCAAAACCCGTCCAGATGCCTGGACATGTCCTCAAAAAGAGGACATGTCCGGGTAAATCCGGACGTATGGTAACCCTAGTCACAGTACTCATAAACCCAGCCCTGGTTATAACAAAGCAAAGTGCACAGTAATTCCTGGGAGCCCAACAGGAGGCACCATGAACAGGATTTGGCTGAAATAGGGTCACGGACTTGATATTCTGTCTCTCTCTGGTACAACCAAAGTGGTTTACCTATTCTCTGGGCAATGGAGGGTTAAGTGACTTGCCCAGAGTTACAAGGAGCTGAAGTGGGAATTGAACCCACTTCCCCAGGTTCTCAGCACACTGAACTAACCATTAGGCTTTGTGTCTGCCTGTACTGAAGCTATTTATTGGTTTGTTTGGATTTAGTTCACACTTTTTTTCAGTTGTAGCTTATGGTGAGTTACATGTGGGTACATAAAGTATTTCCTGTTCTGTGAAGGCTCACAATCTGTTTGTACATGAGCCAACAGAGTATTCAGATACAGATGATCAGAAGCCCCGCACTGTTCCAAACAGCGCTCTAAAATTAGTAGAGGAACAGCACGGGGCATTAACGCCCCTATGATCAGAGCTAATAGCAAGCAAATTTAGGCACACTATTATCTCTGAAAATAGGGGACGAAACAGTGTGACAAGGCGGTGGCCATAACCAGAAGGTTGTTAGGCTGTATAAAGAGGTGTGACCAGCAGAAGAAAGGGGGTGTTGATGCTAATCAAGAAATGTATTAAGTTATGTCCAATAAAAAAGGTATCATCTTATTTTCTTTTCTACTAGCTGTTGAGCCCGTTAAAACGGGCTAGTATGGGGTTTTTCCAAGACCCCCCACCCCCCCCCGCTACCGGTCCCCCCCCCCCCCCCCCCCCAGAGTCGCCGCCGCCACCCCTCCACCCGGCCCGGGCCCTCTCTTCGCTATTGAACGTACATAGCTGAAAACGCAGCAGGGCAGATCAGCTGAGCTGCCGTCGGCCTTCCTTCTCTGCCTGTGTCCCGCCCTCGTGTGACGTAACGTCGGCGAGAGCGGGACACAGGCAGGGAAGGAAGGCCGACGGGAGCTCAGCTGATCTGCCTACTGCGTGTCGGCGATGTAAGTTCAATACCGAAGAAGAGAGTGCTCGGGCCGGGTGGAGGGGGTGGCGGCGGCGACTCCGGGGGGGGGGGGAGCGGTAGCGACGTCGGCAGTTCCCTCCCTCCCCTTCGCGCAGTTTCCCTCTCTGTCCCGCCCCCACGGGGGCGGGACAGAGAGGGAAGTCTGTACTGCGCATTTGTGGGTGAGTACGGTCACTCGCCATTTATATGTTTGATGTTTTATTTTGTTTGATTTCTATTGATTACCTATATGGCTAGAAAATCAAAGCAGCCAAAGAGCTCTCAACGAATTAGCTAAGCCTTAAGCAATATTCCTGCCAATTTTTCCATTTTATCTCCATTAGGTTTCCTAAAATTAGGGGCTCTTTTAGTAAAGCTTAGTTTGTGCTAAATGCTAACAAGCTTTAACAAAGGGGCTCCTTAGTTCAATTTCCTCTGTTTCTTACATGTTTGCACTGGCTTAAGTTTTCCGTACAAGTTTTTACTTGATTTGTAATTACGATACTTTGAAAGATGACTGAATACTACTTTATTCGTAAGAGCAAAACCATACTGTATACCCAAATAAAGTTTTCAAAGATGCTGGCTAGAGCATATGGATTGTTAGGTCGATAACATGTAGCCATGCGATGTGTTAATGATTACCAATAGCGAAGCTCTGTTGGTTTTAATTAAGCGAGATTGCAAATAGTTAGATTCTCATATTGGACAGACGAGAATTCTCCAACATTGAGCGTTCCAGACGTTATAGAAGTCTGCTAAAGAACAGACAGATTCACACATCTGCAGATGAATTTGTACGCTTAATTTGTATACCTAGTCAATACCCCAGTAACAATGATTTGACATCTTTAAGACAGGGAGAATCTCAGGGCTCAGGTGGCTCCTCACGAGAAATGGATGTTTTCAATGTCTCTGCATTATCAGTGGCCAGTCCAGGTCACAGGTGTCTGGCAGGATCCCGACAAGGACCTGCCTGCTGGATCCCAAGCTACTTAACCCCAGGGATAAGCAGTAGCTATCCCCAGATTTACCTTTATAATGGCTTATGGACTTTATATATAGGCAGAAACACGATTTGAATATGGAAAGAATTTGAAAAGGCCGGGAAGCGCAGTAAAATGAATCCAGAATAGATGGGGAGAAATGCAGTCTATCCCACTGAAATAGCAGGTAGAATGCACATATTATGAGCAAGATGTAACTAGGAACAAACAACATAGTTTGAAATGTCTATATGCGAATGCCAGAAGCCTAAGAAATAAGATGGGAGAGTTAGAATATATTGCACTAAATGAAAAATCAGATATAATAGGCATCGCTGAGACCTGGTGGAAGGAGGATAACCAGTGGGACACTGTCATACCGGGGTACAAATTATATTGTAGTGATAGGGTGGATCGAATTGGTGGAGGGGTAGCTTTGTATGTTAAGGAGGGCCTTGAATCAAATAGATTGAAAATTCTGCAGGAAGCAAAACACATTTTGGAATCCCTATGGATTGAAATTCCATGCGTAAAGGGGAAAAGGATAGTGATAGGAGTGTGCTACTGTTCGCCTGGCCAGGAAGAACAGGAAGATATAGAAATGTTATCAGAAATTAAGGAGGCTACTTAACCCCAGGGATAAACAGTGGCTTTCCCCAGATTTATCTTTACAATGGTTTATGGATTTTTCCTCCAGGAATTTGTCCAACCTTTTTAAAACTCAGTTCCACAGCTTTTATTGTTGGATTATTTGTAGTAAATAATTAGCAGATTTTAGTACACACAGCTTCAGCTTTAGAAATGTTAATTTCTTTCTTCATCTCTCTCTCATTCACCCCTGAATAATTCACTGCTGAGTCACTTTAAAGTTGAAGTAACAAAACATCTGTTTACTCACAGTTTGCAGTTAGATTATAATCAGACAGGCTTATATATACATATTACTATACATTTGTATTATCAGCTCCTTCCATGTGCTTAGATGGTAATGGATGCTCACACCACCATAGATCCTCTCAGGTTAGGAGAGATCATGAGCTCCATGTGCTCCATGTGCTGCATGTGCTGCATCTGCCCCCACAGGAAGTTACATAGCTGTGTGACCTCTCTAAGTAATTCACATCAGAGGTCACAGAGTAATCACAGAGAAATAATAGGTGACAGGCAATGCATGCAAAATACAATACATTCCAACAAACCCCTTCTCATGCATAACTGTCATGCAATTATTTATTCATACAAAGTCCAAGCTTTATACGCAGATTCACAAAATGTTCTCTGAGTAACGGTTTGGTCATGATGTCAGCTGTCATCTCACTGGTGTGACAATAGTGTAGACTGATGACCCCTTCTTTCGCCAACTCTCGCACGTTGTGGTATTTCGTTGCGATGTGCTTGGTGCGTGACTGAACCTTGTCATTCTGTGACAGTCGGATGCAGCTCTGATTATCTTCCATTATCTGGATTGGTCTCTTTTCAGCTATTCCGAAATCCAGCAAAAGTTTTTCAATCCACATCAGTTCTCTGCACGCTTCCGATATGGCCACGTATTCAGCTTCTGTAGAAGACAAACTCACAATACTTTGTTTATGACTGGCCCATGAAATTTGTACATTTCCATACATAAACACATATCCACTTGTGGATTTATAATCAGAATGATCCCCTGCCCAATCTGAATCACAGTAACATATTAGTTTTGGATTACTATTGGCTGAAATCTTTAATTTACAATCAATGGTACCCTTTAAATACCTTACCATCCTTTTAACTGCAGTCCAATCTGATTTGGTAGGTGAGCTGACCCTTCTGCTCAAAATTCCTACTGCATTTGCTATATCAGCCCTGTATGTGGTAGCTAGGTATATAAGCTTACCTATGGCTGATCTATATTGGATGTTATCTGGTAAAGGTTCTCTTACTGTTTCATCCTTCAGAAAATCAGTGATCATGGGAGTGCTTACAACTTGGGCATCTTGCATACCTAAACTTTCAATAAGCTCATTTATTTTCTGCTTCTGGCTTAGAAGATAAGAACCATCATTTTGTTTCTCAATTTCTATACCAAGATAGTATGACACATTACCAAGTTCTTTTATCTCAACATTGAGGTTTAAACACTTTACAATGTCCTTGTACTCTTGCTCACTTTTGCTTGCAATGAGCAGATCATCAACAAAAGCTAAAATGTATGCATATTGTCCATTTGTGCACCTAGTGTACAAACATTTATCTGCTTCACCTTGCTTAAATCCTAAATTTGTCAATATTTCATGCAATTTTTCATTCCAACATTCTGCACTTTGCTTTAATCCCCAAAGACCTTTGTTTAATTTACACACTAGCTGTCTTTGTTTTGTATTTATGAAACCTGTTGGCTGTTCCATGTACAAGTCTTCAGTTATATCTCCGTGAAGAAACGCTGTTTTCACATCAACGTGGTTGACTTGCATGCCTTTTGAGACTGCAATGCTCAGAAGTGTTCTGATTGTCGTGTGTTTCACTACAGGTGCAAACACTTCATCAAAATCTTCTCCATATTTTTGAAGATATCCCTTTGCCACTAATCTTGCTTTATACCTTTCCACTTTTCCTTGTGCATTCCTTTTTAACTTGAATACCCATTTGCATCCTATAGCTTTCTTGCCAGGAGGTAATTTTGTAAGAATCCAAGTATTATTTTTATCCAATGCATCAATTTCTTCTTGTGCAGCTTTATGCCATTCAGCAGCTTCTTCTGCTGGCATTTTCTCAATCTCATCCCATGTTAAGGGCTCTTGAGCTTCTGCTGACTTTGTTAGGTAAGACAGTCTTGGGGGTGGAACACCTTTGTTTTCCCTGGATGAGCGTCTGACAACAGGTTGGTCTGACCTTTCTGCATCCTCTATATCTGAGAGTCCTTCTCCAATTGATTCCCCTTCTCCAACTGTACTGTCTTCTTCAATGATCCTTTCTGTGTCTGCTTCCTCTGCCTGTTCCTCGTTAGATACAGATGAGTTGCTTTCAGACATCTGCCTTGGTATGGCATTTATATACACTGGCATGTCTATTATGGTTCTAGTTTCATATTCTGGATGATAAGGCTCATCTGGGATAATCCAGCCTTTATCAACCCTTTTGTTTTCATCAAAATATGTAACATGTCTTATGCCAACAATGCCAGTTTTCAGATTCAAAATTCTATATCCTTTGTGTCCTGGAGCATAGCCAACTAAAATGCCCCTTTCTGTTGTGGAATCCAGCTTATGCCTTCTTTGCTTTGGTACATGAGCATATGCTGTACTTCCAAATGTTCTTATGTGTGACAGGTTTGGCTTCCTACCATGCCATGTCTCATGTGGTGTGCGCTCAGCGCCTTTAGTTGGCATTCTGTTTTGTAGGTACACTGCTGTGAGAATGGCTTCCCCCCATAGTCTTTTAGGGAGATTGCTATCTGACAGCATACATCTGGTCATTTCCACAATTGACCTAAATTTTCTCTCTGCAACAGAATTTTGCTCTGGTGTATAAGCTACTGTTGTGATATGTTGAATGCCTTCTTGTTCTAGAAATGTGCGCATGCTTTGTGAAGTGAACTCACCACCATTGTCGGTCTGAAGAACCTTTGGTTTTCTTTCAAATTTATTGCTCACCATGGCTACGTATTTCTTCAGCATGTCTGTGACTTGACTTTTCTCTTTCAGCAAATAGACCACACAGTATCTAGAGAAATCATCCAAGAATATTAGCACAAATCTGTTATTTCCCAATGATGGGATATTAAACGGTCCACATAAGTCACTGTGTATTAAGTCCAGCACTTTATTACTCCTATTTCCTGTGTATGCAGGAAATGAGGGTCTCACACCTTTTTGAGTAACACAGTCTATGCATTTCTCCATTTTACCAGCATCTGCACTTATCTGAATGCCGGTGGCCAGTTGCTTACTGTAAAGATCCTGGATCACCTTAGAATCACGATGTCCCAGGCGGCGATGCAAGATTTCCAGACTACATTTACCATCATTCTTCCTTACTTGCGCCATATGTGAGGCTTCACCTGAAATGTTCAGCTTATAAACATCATTATGCATAAAAGCTTCAGCATACACTTCATCATTTTTAGAGATTGTGCACTTACTGTTTTCAAAATGAATCACAAATCCCTTCTTATCTAATGTAGATACACTAAGCATATTACAAACTGCTTGGGGAATATACAAGACATCACTTACAGGAATTTCTTTAACTTCATTAGACACTTTGCATTTTAAGAATCCAATGCCTTTTGCTTGGATCTTAGCAGTCCCTGCGTTTGCAGTTTTAAGAATACCTTCCTCTGGACACATTTCCTGAAAGAAATCTTTACAATTGGTTAAATGGCATGTACTCCCCGAATCCAAAATCCAAGTACTTTCATTTGAATTATTATTTACCATAGTCAAAGATTTTTCTGTCATTAGAAAGCCCTTGTGTTTATCTTTGTCCTTCATACATTTCCTGGTTTGAAAATTCTTTAGTTCCATTGGCTTAGGTGAGCTAGAGGGAGTGTTTTGTGTTTCCTTACACCATTTAGATACATGTCCCTCCTTTCCACATGAGTAGCAAATCAGCTTGCCCTTGGGTGGAGTTTTCCCATAGCTCCGCCTTCCTCTGTTCTTTGCCAAGAAATTTGTTTCATTTCTCTCTGACTTGCTTTGAGAACATATCTCCTCAGAATCATTTATTATGCATTCCTGCCTTAGTTTTGATGTTGCCTGTTCAAAAGATTGCCCTTCAATGGCCTCATTTACAGACCTAAAAACATCAAACTTCTTTGATAGTGAGGTAAAAAGAAATGCTCTTTTCAATGCATCACACATGGGAATTCCAGAAAGTTCTAGCTTTTGAAATGAAGACATAAGATGCATAATGTGATCATTACATTTACTTTTATCCCTTAATTTGGTTTCATTCAACTCTGCTAACCAAATTGGTTGCTGCTTTGCATATGTAGTTGCATACATAGTTCTCAGTTTATATAAAATGTCCTTTGGTGTATCTTTTCCCTCCACTAATATGGCTTGTTTCTCTGAGAGAGCTTCCAAAAGCATGCACTTCACATAATAGTTTGCATTGTCCCATTCAGCCATATTTTCAGCTGTTCTGTCTTGGTCTAAGCATATATTTAATCCTTTTGCTCGAAGGAGACATATAAATCTTAGTTCCCATTGCTGATAATTAAACTCAGTTAATCTAGGCACCTTGAGAGAATAGAACAATGGTGAATTTCTTCCCTCAGCCATTTTCTTAGCCTTCTGTCTGCTGTGTGGGGGGAGAGAGAGACAGACTGAATCTTTCCTTTAAAACTTAAGAGAAAAATGTGGCCTTTTTTTCTGCCTGGTAATATTTCTCTTCTTTTTCAATTCCTGGACCCTGGGCCCATAACCCTTTTGTTGGATTATTTGTAGTAAATAATTAGCAGATTTTAGTACACACAGCTTCAGCTTTAGAAATGTTAATTTCTTTCTTCATCTCTCTCTCATTCACCCCTGAATAATTCACTGCTGAGTCACTTTAAAGTTGAAGTAACAAAACATCTGTTTACTCACAGTTTGCAGTTAGATTATAATCAGACAGGCTTATATATACATATTACTATACATTTGTATTATCAGCTCCTTCCATGTGCTTAGATGGTAATGGATGCTCACACCACCATAGATCCTCTCAGGTTAGGAGAGATCATGAGCTCCATGTGCTCCATGTGCTGCATGTGCTGCATCTGCCCCCACAGGAAGTTACATAGCTGTGTGACCTCTCTAAGTAATTCACATCAGAGGTCACAGAGTAATCACAGAGAAATAATAGGTGACAGGCAATGCATGCAAAATACAATACATTCCAACATTTATCACATCATTTGGCAATAAGTTCCAGACCTTAATTATGTGTTGAGCAAAAAACTACTCTCTCAGATTTGTTTTGAATGTACTACTTAGCAGCTTGATGGTGCGTCCCAATTGATTTCTGTTTGCCCACTCCATTCCATGCACCTCTCATCTCTCTTCATCTGTCTTCTCCAAGTTGAACAATCTTAACCTCTTTAGCCCCCTCTCATACAAAAGTCGTTGCATCCCCTTAATCGCTTTTTCTCTCTCTGTACCAGTGGCATAGCCACAGAAGGGCATTGGGGGCCTGCCCCGTCCCATACACAGGGCTCCAAACTACAGTACCCTGAATGGCTGATGGGGTGGCCCCAAGCCTACCCAACCCAAACCTCCCCTAGTGTGAGGAAGTCAACAGCATGCTTTCTAGCCCCCGATGCTGGTGCTCCTCACACATGAACTGAGCAAGCACGAGGAAAGCACACTGCCAGGTGCTTGTGACCTGAATTGGCCACTGTTGGAAACAAGATACTGGGCTAGATGGACCACTGGTCTGACCCAGTCTGGCTATTCTTATGTTCTTATGTAACTTCTTTGCATCGGGGGGAGGGGGGGAGGTCAGAGCCATGGAGCTGTTCTGCTGGTGGGTCATGGGCATCCCCGCCAGCAAAACTAACATTTTTAACATCTGAAAGCATAGAGGAATTGGTGCCCCCCAGTCCATCCTGAGCCCCCCCCCCAAAAAAAAGGGCTGCTAGCTATGCCCCTGCTCTTTACTGCTTTCTGCTATTCCTGATATTCCGTAAAAATGTAAGAACTTCCTGCTCCAGAAGAAACATGTTGCTTCTGGAGATGTCTCTTACGATTAGGCACAGTTAAATCTGTTCTGGTTTGAGGATTTTATTTTTAACAAAGTCGGGTGCTGCCTTGGAACATTTAATTAAACCTTCCTCCGTGGGTTTTTAACTCAGTTGGAGAGAAGATGCGCCAGTCTGCTGTCTAAGCAAGATAATGGAATGGTCCTGACCTGCTGATATTTCTGACCACCATTAGAGGGCAGTGTAGACTGCTGCATGGCAGCAGAGTATGGAACTGTAAAGAAAGTTCTGTTATCCCATTCTTATACCCCAGGCTTCCCAAACCTGTCCCAGAGACCCCCATTGCCTTTGGGTTTTCAGGCTACACACTAGTAATATGCATGAGATAAGATTGCACATACCATGACTCAAGTGTATGTGCATTTATCATGGTGCGCGTTGATTAAGGATATGTGCTGTCCTGCCTTTATCAGGTCAGTAAAGAAAAAAGATCAAATAATTTCCAAGACCTGGTCATTCATGTACTAAGTCCCATATAAAGATCTCACCTCAGAATAAAGAAAAAACCTTTCGTGGTTTGCAAACTCGTGTTTTTCCAGATCTAGCGAGGGAAACGCAAAGGCGACGACAAAAGTTTTTACAGATGAGACAGGAGACGCTTCAACTTGGCGCAACTTTTTACCTTAAATATCCTTGTAAATGTTTAATCTCCTATCAAGCCGTGAAATATGTTTATTTTGATCCTGACCAATTGTTCCTAGTTAAGTAAAGTCGAATAGAAACTCGTCTGTATCTCAAAATTTGATTTATAAAGTTTATTACCTGTTTTCTCCTATTTAGGAATCTTGGACTCCTGTTGTGGACTTTAAATGAAGCTATAATACTTAATTTGTGTTATGAATAATATCTTTAGATTTAATTGGAATAGTGGATTTTTCTTTACAAGTTTATACTTGTTTACTATGTATAAAAAAGAAAAATAAAATATTAAAAAAAAATCTCACCTACAGTGTGTTGAGCCTTGTCCCTCAATAAACACTTTACAAGTTAATATACCTCTGAAACCAGCATGCAGTCACCCTTGGGGTGGAAAGGCAGGGTGGCAACAGGGTTGCCGAATTTGTGTAAAACCATGGCTCTCCACTCAAATGACCCCTGATGTTCTTACTTAAGGAGCGTTTCTTCCTTTGTTTGCAGAGCTTTTTGGCTTGGTACCAAGTCTGTTCTTCCTGTACAGTTCAGATTGTGGTGGCAGATTGCAAAATCCCACTTGCTTTTTCGTCACAAATGTGCTTCTTCTGTGCTTCCAGATCTGTTTTTATCTCACCCTTTTGCTATCTTTGTCCAGTACTATGAAATGCTGGGGTTTGGTTCTCAGAGTTGACCGCCCCTAATGTGGAGGAGGAGTGATCTAGTGGTTAGGATGGTGGACTTTGGTCCTGAGGAACTGAGTTGGATTCCCACTTCAGGTACAGGCAGCTCCTTGTGTGACTCTGGGCAAGTCACTTAACCCTCCATTGCCCCATGTAAGCCGCATTGAGCCTGCCATGAGTGGGAAAACGCAGGGTACAAATGTAACAAAAATAAAATAGATACTATTGGAGATTCTACATGGAATGTTGCTACTATTGGAGATTCTACATGGAATGTTGCTATTCCACTAGCAACATTCCATGTAGAAGGCTGCGCAGGCTTCTGTTTCTGTGAGTCTGACGTCCTGCACGTACGTGCAGGACGTCAGACTCACAGAAGCAGAAGCCTGCGCGGCCACATTGGTGATCTGCAAGGGCCAACTTCTACATGGAATGTTGCTAGTGGAATAGCAACATTCCATGTAGAATCTCAAATAGTAGCAGCAGTGGAGGAGTGGCCTAGTGGTTAGGGTGGTGGACTTTGGTCCTGAGGAACTGAGTTCGATTCCCACTTCAGGCACAGGCAGCTCCTTGTGACTCTGGGCAAGTCACTTAACCCTCCATTGCCCCATGTAAGCTGCATTGAGCCTGCCATGAGTGGGAAAGCGCGGGGTACAAATGTAACAAAAAAAAAGAAAATTGTAAACCTAACAAGGATTAGGAGCACATGACATACACATGGAAATTCTAACTGCAGGCTTGATTATGTCGAGGGTCACTGGCTTTCTTCACTACCCACATGCTGCTAGTCTCCAGAGATTAGCCAGACTGGTGGTGACAGCGCATGTAAGAATATTTTAAAAATCATTATTCACAATGGAAAATAGAAATCACATTACAACTGCAATCCATGTCAAAACATTGCTTACATGTACAATTGCAAAATGGCATGTTGCGTAACTGTTGGGCCAGGGTAGATCACATGAAACGTTTGTATGCTGTCAATTAAAAAAACTTCTTTTTGGTACAAATGTCCACAATTCATCTTCCTTCTCCAGATTGCCATCATGATATTCTCAGGGGATATGTTAGTGGTTTTCAGGATATCCACAATTAATATTCATGAGAGAGATTTGCATGCAGTGGAGACAGTGCATGTGAACCTCTCTTGTGGATATTCATTGTGGATATCCTGAAAACCTGACTGGCTGGGGTGCCTCCAGGACCAGGTTTGGAAAGCACCGGGATGCACTGTGGATAAGCTAGGGTAGGGTTTCTCAACTCCAAACTGCCCAAAACACAGCAGCCAGACTCGTATTTGGAAAAACGAAATACGAAAGCGCCAAACCCCTAAGAAAAAAATTACACTGGCTCCCACTGAAAGAACGTATTGCGTTCAAAATCTGCACTTTGGTTCATAAAATCATCCACGTTGAGGCTCCGGTCTACATGTCAGACCTCAGACTTACCAACCAGGAACACCAAAAGATCAGCACGTACATTCCTGAACCTCCACTACCCCAGCTGCAAAGGTCTAAAATATAAATCAACATATGCATCCAGCTTCTCCTACATAGGCACGCAACTGTGGAACATAGTAAACATAGTAGATGACGGCAGAAAAAGACCTGCACTGTCCATCCAGTCTGCCCAAGAAGATAAATTCATATGTGCTACTTTTTTTATTTGTACTGTCCTCTTCAGGGCACAGACCGTATAAGTCTGGCCAGCCCTATCCCCGCCTCCCAACCACCAACCCTGCCTCCCACCACCAGCTCTGGCACAGAATGTATAAGTCTGCCCAGCACTAGCCCCGCCTCCCAACCACCAGCCCCGGCACAGACCGTATAAGTCTGCCCAGCACTAGTCCCGCCTCCCAACCACCAGCCCCAGCACAGACCGTATAAGTCTGCCCAGCACTAGCCCCGCCTCCCAACCACCAGCTCTGCCACCCATTCTAGGCTAGGGCACTACCAAAAGCCACAAAATCAATACACGACATAACTAAATTCCAAAAAATACTAAAAACCAACCTGTTCAAAAAGGCATACCACAATGATCCATCCTAAATACCAGACAACAAAACCCATATCAGAATTGGACAAAACCGAACTCTCTATACCCAACTGCTTAAATTACTCTGTCACTAATCGTTAAAGTTCATTAGTGACAGAGTAATTTAAGCAGTCAGGTATAGAGAGTTCGGTTTGGTCCAATTCTGATATGGGGTTTGTTGTCTGGTACTTAGGATGGATCTCTCACTACGAAAATGAATTCTCTATTCTTGATTGCTTAATCTATTCTGTCACTTATGAACTTTAATGCAATACCACTTTGTATTCCTCATTCCGGAAATGGCGATCGCCATCACGGATTAATGTAAGCCACATTGAGCCTGCAAACAGGTGGGAAAATGTGGGATACAAATGCAACAAATAATAATAATAACCCAGTTCTCAGGACACACCTAGCCAGTCAGGTTTTCAGGATACCTACTAAGAATATGCATGAGGTAAATTTGTATATATTGCTTCCGTTGCCTGCACATCTTATCTCATGCATATTCACTGTAGCATCCTGAAAACCTGACTAGCTTCCTGTATCCTGAAGACTGGGTTAAGAACCAATTGTGGTTAGTTTTGCGTATACCATGTCAGGAATGAACCTCAGCCATGAGGCTATCCTGCATTATCTTAGCTAAGAAAGCTTGGGACAAACACTGGGGGTTTTTCAGTACCAGGTGATAGGAAGAGTGAAGTAGAATCTGCTGTATTGCACTTGTACAGGAAGATGTGCCTGGCCCTGTCTGTCCCACTGTCCGTACAGTTGAATCAGGACAGGAAGATGGACCCAATAAGCCTTGGAGTTCTTGATGGGGAAGGGGCAGCAGACTTGCTGGTTCGGCCACTCTCTGGCTCCTGTACAAGCCTCTGTCCTTGTTCCCTTTCCTTGCCTGTGATCCTCTTGCCGCTTTACCTTCATTTCTGCAGTTTTTTAGGCCCGCCTAAAGCTGAAGACGCCACCCAGGAGGACTTGTAGAGGGATCCTATTTATGCTGGGCAGTCTGTACCGACACGTTTTCCTATCTTCTCCGAGGTTGATACGTGCATCTCACTTCCCCTGCTTAACCTCCAGGGCTGTACAGTAGGACACCAAAGCGCCCTCTACTAAAAATCTACTGTCTCATGCAATAAACCATGTGATAACACTTAAAGGATCCAGCAATGTTATCTCCAAGTCCTCCCTCCCACCCCAGACAATCATATCCCACTGCAACTTTCCTAATGCAAGCCCTTGAGTGACTCAGAGCCAACACGCTGGTCCTTTCTTAACAAATTTAAGGGTTATTTGGGGCATTTTTATTTGCTTTTTTAAAGATAAATTGTATTAAGAATGGATTTGAAAGACGAGCAAATGGGAAGTTGCCAGGTATGAAACTTTCACAACGGGTGTTAATGCCCTCAGATTTCCCCTTTGTGCTGATTCATCCCACTGGTGTAATACAGTAATATCTCTGTTTTCGTTGACTTCGGTTATCGTCGGTTTTCGCTGATTTTTTTCCATGAAACATTTGTCTCGGATTTCGTCGGCATGCCCATGTGACCTCGCTGCTAATTTTGCGAAAACAAAGGGTGACCCACGCGTTCTCCTGCACATTGTGGAGTTGTTTCTCACTGTGTGAGCATCACCCCGTGCGTCTAACGCCAAATGGCCAAGAAGGGAAGTGACCCCAGATAGTGCCTTGATACCTAAGGTCCTTGTGGAGGGGATCCCCCTTCCAAACAATAACATCTGCACCTCTCTCTCCCCTCCTCGCCGTCTTCCATACGCCAAGAAGAGTCTTCAGAAAGGTAAATGCCATGTTAAATGTTCATTTATTCTTTACATTAGTCTTTTATACTCATTGTATATTAATTTCTTATTGTTTTTAGTATTAAACTATATTTATTCTCTATAAAATGTGCTTTTGGTATGTATTTTGGAGTGTCTAGAACAAATTAATTGGATTTACATTGATTCATATGGAAATAATTGCCTCGGATTTCGCCGATTGTTTTCGGACGGATTAGCAACGAAAACCGAGGTATCACTTTATCAGGATAAACCCAATCATTTAGCACAACCTAGGGATCCTTTAACTAAGCAGCATTAAAAAGTGGTCAGCGCTATGAACGGTGCAGGTCTTTCCTGCAGACTGAGGCCACTTTTATCGCGGCGGTAAAATGATCCCATTTTCCATTTTTCCTACTAATGGCAATGGGCTAATTTCCCCATTAGCACATGGTCATTAGCCCATGAGCACTTACCGACACTTGTTTTCTAGGTGGTAAGGGCTCACCTGCTAACCACGATTAGCACACGGCGATGTAGCTTCGCTAACCAATTAGCACAGAACATATCTACACTCTGCCCCCAGGCAAGCTCCCAGCATTAAAAAATTAACTGTTTTTTTTAGCACATGGCTAGCACGCATCGATGCCAAAACTACCACAAGTTCCTGAGCGTGCCCTGTGGTAGTGCTTTTTTGTCTGCGTTAAGCACGTGTTAGTGCTAACCGCAGCTTACTAAAAGGATCCCATAGAGCAGGAAGAAAGCAAGAGCATTACATTTTCCTTTTCAGGGATGTGATTGACCCCAAAATCTCATCCCATCAAGGGTCCACAAGTACTTGGATATCAGTAGGTTCCACATCGAGGTGTCACGGATCCTCTAACATTCCTTCACGGCTTTTTGTGTGATACCAGACAAATCTGAAGCTACACACTTACAGGTTAGTTTTTTTCATTTCTCTCCATCTTTTTATTGTTCACTATGGGTTTTAAGTTCTTTCGGATTCTGTAAGGACTGATCAAATTGAGAATTGGTCTTTTTTTACTATGTAATTTTTAATATATTTTTCTATATGTATTGATCAATGTTTTGGATCCTTTTTATTATTTATTTATTCTTTCAATTTACTGTTGTCAAGTTTACCTCATTTATTGTATTTATGTTTATTCTTGGTTATTTTATTATTGTTATGCTGTTAACAAAATTATGTTTGATGTTAAACTGTACCTACTGTACATTGTCTTGGGTGAATCTCTTCCTAAAGGTGGTTAATAAATAAATAAATAAAGGAGAATGGCTTTTAGACTTTTCATAAACGCATTTCACTTTTATTAGCATTTATTAACCGCCTTTATGAAGAGCTTCATCCAGGACGGTGTACCACATGTCCCAATCCTTGGACTTCATAGAAACACTTGGGGTGTCTTTTACTAAGGCGCACTCACGTTTTCAGCGTGCGCACTAAACCCTCCCCCACATCTCTTCCTCTTGTCCTATTCTATACAATTATGTTATTTCTGTGATACTTTGTATCAGACATTGTAACTTTGTAAACCGCACTGAACCTGCATTGTAACTCTGTACTATACTTTGTAAGCCGCACTGAACCTGCTAACAGCGGGGAAGAGCGGGGTATAAATGCTACAAATAAATAAATAAACGTTAGAGATGCCCAGAGGAATGCATTGGTGTCTCTAACATTTAACACGCGTGCCAAAAACGTGAGCGTGCCTTAGTAAAAGACCCTCTTGGAGTCCAGCTCAGCCCATCCCCTATGACATGGTGTCATCTGAGCAGGTTATCCAGAAACTCCCTAGTGTCTGTGGATCATGAGTCCGAGAGCCAATCTCTGTCTACAATGCACTATCCATATAATTTAATAGTCTAAATCTCGCTCTTTTAAAAGTTAAATGTACCTTATACAAACTCCCTCTTCTCCCCTATGAAGCTTCTGCAAGGA
The DNA here is from genome assembly GCF_901765095.1 of Microcaecilia unicolor. Taxonomy (NCBI): domain Eukaryota; kingdom Metazoa; phylum Chordata; class Amphibia; order Gymnophiona; family Siphonopidae; genus Microcaecilia; species Microcaecilia unicolor. The sequence continues at coordinate 13,084,574 of NC_044042.1, forward strand.
GTCTGGAATATATTCAGAGAGAAATGAATTCTAGTCTTGCGATGAGCCATTTTGATATGGGCTAAACTAAGAGATGCCTTTATTTATTTATTATATTTATTACATTTGTACCCCACATTTTCCCACCTATTTGCAGGCTCAATATGGCTTACATAATACCGTAAAGGCGTTCGCCAAGTCCAGTTGAGAAACAAATACAAGGTTATGTTGTGGTCGAATGAGGTAGGTGTGTTTCAGGCATCATGAAAGTCGAAGGGAGTGAAGATTGTATATTGGCCAGTATGATCATTGGTATTGATATGTTGCCTGGTGTGGGGGTTTACGTTGACTCAGTGGGGTAAGCCTTTTTGAATAGGTTGGTTTTTAGTGATTTCCTGAAGTTTAGGTGGTCATGGATTGTTTTTACAGTTTTTGGGAGTGCGTTCCATAGTTGTGCGCTTATGTAGGAGAAGTTAGATGCGTAGGCTGTTTTGTATTTGAGTCCTTTGCAATTTGGGTAATGTAGGTTTAGGTATGATCGTGATGATCCGATTCTGTTTCTGGTTGGTAGATCTATTAGGTCTGTCATGTATCCAGGGACTACGCCATAGATAATTTTGTGGACCAGGGTGCAGATTTTGAAGATGATCCGTTCTTTGATTGGGAGCCAATGCAGCTTTTCTCGGAGGGGTTTAGCACTTTTGAATCGTGTTTTGCCAAATATCATTCTGGCTGTGTTTTGGGTGGTCTGGAGTTTTTTTTTTTTGTGAGTTCTTTACATCCCGCATAGATTCCGTTGCAGTAGTCTGCATGGCTTAGGACCATTGATTGTATTAGGTTTCGAAAAATTTCAAAGTGTTCATTAACCAGCGCTCTATATTTTAAAAAATACGGCCAACACGTCATGTTGAGCATTTTGCAGTGCATCACGTTAAACTCTGGATGCCTTTTCCACAGTTCAGTTGTTGCCACTTGAATGCTTTGAAGAAGTGTCATAACAAAACCCGCAGAGTCGGGCCTCTCTGATGTTTTAGGGGGACACTGGGCAGAAGTCTCTTGAATTTGAACATTGCGAACTTGCTGGTAGTAACTTTGCGGATTACTTTAAGCACTGATCTTCTGGAGCAGATAAGTGTGCATTTTATTTATTTATTTCATAAATTTATATCTCGCTTTAAAATCAAAGCGGGTTACAATAAAGACATTCACAATATAAAAACAAATCTGTCAGACACTAAACAATTAATCTCATAAAACTAAATCGCCATTTACACGCAGGAAGAGCTGTTAGACAGACTAATCTTCATCCACCCATATAGGCTTTTACAAAATAAAAAGCCTTCGACAATTTCTTACTTTTCTGTTAATCTGCACAAAGTCTTAAATATCCTGGCAGATTCCACAAAAAACCTCCAGCTATCGAAAATGCACAATTCCTTGTTTCTGATAAACCACGAACAGACACTTGTAGCTGTTTCTTTACTAAAGAATGTAATTTCATGGTTCATACATGAGCAAAAGAATCCACGAAATATTGCGGAGCCTTACCACATTTTCGTTGATGGATCATCGTCAACATTTTATATTGTATATGAAATCTCACTGGTAACCGATGTAAACATTTCAGAGAGGGAGAAACATGATCAAATCTTTTTACATCCCCAATCCAAGGAGCTGCTGCATTCTGAACAACCCGTAAAGCTTGTATTTTAGTTGAGTTCAAAAAAATCACTTGCTGGTTATCATTCCCTTTCTCAATACTCTTAACTGAAAAAAAGCTGTCGAAATAGCACGATTTGAGATTGCATATTTAATTCATGATCTAACATCACACCCAAATTTTGAATCGCAGACCTCGGATATAAATTTATTCCTCGATATTTTAAAACTGTGGGCAGTGAAGAATCAACGTAGATAAATTCAGTCTTCAAAAAATTCTATGATAAATCGTGAGATTACATCCAATCTGAGATAGAAATATTTAATGTCTATATGGATGCTATCAATTTCTCAGAATTCTCAGAAATGGGAAAGAAAAACTGAATACCATCAGCATACATATGAAATGACACACCTAGCATTTGAAAAACTTCACCGGTATCCCACCCGAGGAAAGTTTGGGTGGGATACCGGTGTCGAAAATGGTATTTCAAGCGGACGAGTTGGAGAAACTTACTGACTTCACGGTAAACCTGGAGGACGTAATGGGGCAGTTCAGCAAACTGAAGAGTAGCAAGGGGGTTAGACGGTTTCCTAAAGGACAAGTCCATAAACCACTACTAAATGGACTTGGGGAAAAATCCACAATTCCGGGAATAACATGTATAGAATGTACGTTTGGGAAGCTTGCCAGGTGCCCTTGGCCTGGATTGGCCGCTGTCGTGGACAGGATGCTGGGCTCGATGGACCCTTGGTCTTTTCCAGTGTGGCATTACTTATGTACTTATGACAAATAAACAGAGACACTTTAAATTGAACACTTTTTCCATTAATTTGGAGCACATATTATATGGTGGCCGGAACCTGATGAAAGATAATCTAATGATCACCTTTATAAGTCACTTTTGTGGTGGACATGGTTGGTGAAATTATGATCTGAGGGTTCCTTTAACAATTTACATTTCTTTAATTTTCTTGGCCAATGTACTGAATCTGATGCTTTTTTGGTAGTCTCCTAAGGTTGGCCGATCCTGGGTACTGCCCCCTGCTCCCCACCCTGTGTTAGTGAACTATTTCTAAATTTCTAAATGATGATTGCTTTGTTGCAGTGACTGTGCCCTCAACTGTCCTTGCTTTTATGTAATAAAGTGAGGTCTTTCACCCCAGACATCACAACACTGATGTTTATAGGACATGAAAGTTCAGCAATAACCATGATGAGTGTGTGAACATTAAAACACTGTAAAATTCTTAACAGTCAGGTGTGTTTGAGGGCTTGACAAGTTGGCATGCAGGCAGATAGGGCCATATCACACTGCAGCACATTTCCAGCTGGCTTTGAATTCTTCTTTACCCCACCCAAAAGAGGTCAATCAAGGCAAACTGCCGTGACAAGGGTAATCAGAAGATTCGGGCTGCGGTTGATGAGCTGCTTCTGACTGCTTTATGGAATTTTGCTGCAATCCTGTGCTTTCTTGGCCATCCAAACTACTTTGAAAGCTGCGTTTTATACACAGATGGATCTGGTCTTTTCTTTTAAATTAATCCAGGTCTCTTTGCTTTGCATTAGAGGAGATGGGATAAATACAGATAAGATTGGAAGGGCTGCAGGAATGTGAGGTATGATTCGCTGGCATGGTTTGCTTTCTCTGGTATCCAGGAGGCTCTATCCCACACCAAGAGGTGAATAGAGCATTCATGAGCCCAGGGTGGGAAGAGCTAGCCGCATCTGCCACTGAGCGTATATGTAGTAATTTTTATTTATTTTTGTTACATTTGTACCCCGCGCTTTCCCACTCATGGCAGGCTCAATGCGGCAGGCATGGAGGGTTAAGTGACTTGCCCAGAGTCACAAGGAGCTGCCTGTGCCTGAAGTGGGAATCGAACTCAGTTCCCCAGGACCAAAGTCCACCACCCTAACCACTAGGCCACTCCTCCACCACTGTTGCTACTATTTGAGATTCACATTCCATGTAGAAGTCGGCCCTTGCAGATCACCAATGTGGCCGCGCAGGCTTCTGCTTCTGTGAGTCTGACGTACGTGCAGGACGTCAGACTCGCAGAAGCAGAAGCCTGCGCAGCCTTCTACATGGAATGTTGCTAGTGGAATAGCAACATTCCATGTAGAATCTCCAATAGTATCTATTTTATTTTTGTTACATTTGTACCCTGCGCTGTCCCACTCATGGCAGGCTCAATGCGGCTTACATGGGGCAATGGAGGGTTAAGTGACTTGCCCAGAGTCACAAGGAGCTGCCTGTGCCGGGAATCGAACTCAGTTCCTCAGTTCCCCAGGACCAAAGTCCACCACCCTAACCACTAGGCCACTAGTGAAAGAGATGCAAAGGCAATGAGAGGAAGAGGCCTAGTGTACAAGCGACAATGACTGCATCTGCCACTCTTTCTGACCTTGTGCGACTCACTTTCTCTCCATTTGCGTCCGGTACCCACTTAGTAAATGATGCTGAAATGTAGGCATCAGAAAGATGCATGTGAAACTCATTCTATAAAAAAAACTAAATAACATCACTATACATGATCTATATAAAACCGAACTTTTATCGCATGACTGCCTTACCCTTTGCTATTAATGATCAAGCACCACCACTTTAAACCTTGTGTCGAATAGGGTCTCCCTATAGTTGATAACCTATTGTATGTTACAATCCAATTTATTCACTCAGGAACCTTCTTGCAATACCATAATGTATTCTTCTTTACCATGTATGTATGCACATGGTATATACATATACCACAATCTATTCCATATATATCATGTTTCATGTATGTTACCATGTATGATATGCACCTTAACGCAATACCATTTGGAATTCTGTTACCCGGAAATGGCAACAGCCATTACGGCAAATGTAAGCCACATTGAGCCTGCAAATTGGTGGGAAAATGTGGGACAAATGTTATAAATAAATAAATAAAGGGTGCTCCACGGGCACTAGAACTTACACCTGCTGAAACCTGGGGTAAATCATAGCATGCAAGTTGGATATGCAACCTCGGAGTTCTACAACACTGTGCCCATGCCCGTGACCCCTTTTGGTAGAATAGGTAGTACTCGGCCTTACTACACACAGGGGGTAATTCCATGTAATACTCGGCCTTACTGCACACGGGGTAATTCCATGTAATACTCGGCCTTACTACACACAGGGGGTAATTCCATGTAATACTCGGCCTTACTGCACACGGGGTAATTCCATGTAATACTCGGCCTTACTACACACAGGGGGTAATTCCATGTAATACTCGGCCTTACTGCACACAGGGGGTAATTCCATGTAATACTCGGCCTTACTGCACACAGGGGGTAATTCCATGTAATACTCGGCCTTACTACACACAGGGGATAATTCTAGGTAGTACTCGGCCTTACTGCACACAGGGGGTAATTCCATGTAATACTCGGCCTTACTGCACACAGGGGGTAATTCCATGTAATACTCGGCCTTACTGCACACAGGGGGTAATTCCATGTAATACTCGGCCTTACTGCACACAGGGGGTAATTCCATGTAATACTCGGCCTTACTGCACACAGGAGGTAATTCCATGTAATACTCGGCCTTACTGCACACAGGGGGTAATTCCATGTAATACTCGGCCTTACTGCACACAGGGGGTAATTCTAGGTAGTACTCGGCCTTACTACACATAGGGGATAATTCTAGGTAGTACTCGACCTTACTACACACAGGGGATAATTCTAGGTAGTACTCGGCCTTACTACACACAGGGGGTAATTCCATGTAATACTCGGCCTTACTACACACAGGGGGTAATTCCATGTAATACTCGGCCTTACTGCACACAGGGGGTAATTCCATGTAATACTCGGCCTTACTGCACACAGGGGGTAATTCCATGTAGTACTCGGCCTTACTGCACACAGGGGGTAATTCTAGGTAGTACTCGGCCTTACTACACACAGGGGGTAATTCCATGTAATACTCGGCCTTACTGCACACAGGGGGTAATTCTAGGTAGTACTCGGCCTTACTGCACACAAGGGGTAATTCTAGGAGTTACTATTCTAGGTTGCATTGGCTGCCGATTGGGGCATGGATCCACTTTAAATGGTGTGCTGTGGTTTTCAAAATTTTGACAGGGGAAGACCCTTCATATATATGATGAATTTATTAGTATCACTACACGGTGCCACCTCAAGGTATAATACTCGGAATCAGTTCCTGTTGCATTTTCCAAAAGTTACTGAGTTACAGTCAAACACTTTACTGCGTCATTGCAGTACCACATGGCAGAAATTTGGAATTCATTACCTTTACCTCTCAGGACATGCACCCATTACCTAAGTTTCAGGAAAACTATGAAGGCCTTGTTTTTTTTCACAAATCTGGTCTCTTAAAGTTCAATTTTCAATTACTCTGATTACCATGTATTTTCTCTCTCGTTGTATCGTAGTTTAGTTGTTTTTTCAGTTATTCTGTGATGGGTGGTGGATGAGTGGAATAGTTTCCCAGTAGAGGTGGTGGAGACAAGGACTGTGTCTGAATTTAAGAAAGCGTGGGACAGGCACACGGGATCTCTTAGGGAAAGGAGGAGATAGTGACTTGTAGTGAGTGGGCAAACTGAATGGGCCATTTGGATGGATCTTATCTGAAATCGTGTTTCATATGTTTCCAGTGGCGTAGCTAGGGGGGGGGCTAGTTTGCCGTTGCACCCCCCCCCCCCGGGTGCAGCACGATGACATCTCCCCCCCCCCCCTTGGCACATCAGCACTGCCTCCCCCGACCCAGTGCCTACCCTCCTCAACTCCGTCCAACCAGCTCCCGCACCCTACCTTTAAAGAAATCTCGGAAGCCGTGGTGAGGTGAGGCGTGGCGCAGCGCCTGCATGTAAAAGAAGTGCGGATCGTCTCATCGGGCCTTTCCTCACTCTGTCTGTCCCGCCCTTGCGGAAATAGGAAGTTGCGTCAGCGGAGGGCGGGACAGAGTGAGGGAAGGCCCGATGAGACGATCCACACTTTTTACATGCAGGTGTGAGGCGCTGCGCCTCGCCACGGCTTCCGAGATTTCTTTAAAAGGTAGGGTGCGGGAGCTGCTTGGACAGAGCTGAGGGTAGACACTGGGTCTGGGGGTGTTGATGCGCTGAGGGGGGTGTCATCGTGCTGCACCCGGGGGGGAGCTGGCAGGGAGCACCCCCCTTGAGCTGACACCCGGGGCGGACTGCCCCCCCCCCTCCCCGCTACGCCACTGTTTCTAATTCCTGGACGTAGTGGTTCGGCTTCTTGATGGTTTAATCCACCCTGAACTGTTGGGGTAGTGGCAGAATAGAAGACTTGATATAACGTTAACTGCAGGCTAGACAAACCGGTCTGCTCTTCACGCATCCTTTAAGGAAAATCGGCAGACCCATAATGACAGAAATGTCAGTTCACATCCTGCCTCGTATCCAAAACAGGAGCTCAAGGATCTTCCCAGTTCGATAACATGTGCACAGCCCTTTGGATGCAGAGAGACCAAGCAACATCATCTATTTCTCATGCTCAGTCCTTGGTACAAAAGGAAAGTGGAGAAATATGACATTAACAAATTACTTTAATGTATTTGTATTCTCAACAACATCAGCCTAAGGCAAGGACCCCAGAACTCCCAGTGTCTGAGGCGTCCCGTTGGGTTGTAAGCTCTCTGGAGCACAGACTCAATCTAGATTGTATTTTACTACCTCTCTAGCAATGGAAAACAAAAGAAAAATCCTCCAGCCATCTCCACCTCTGGGCTAAGTGTTCAACCTGCACTTCTCAAAGCCTAGGGTTTCCTTTTCATCTCAATGTACCTACAGCACAGGTCTTGGCTGGATCAGGGACAAAGTCAAAGGTTTCCATCAATGGAATGTAAAGCATAGAGAAGACAATTCACTGCTCCTGCACACGCATCATAGTAACATAGTAACATAGTAGATGACGGCAGAAAAAGACCTGCATGGTCCATCCAGTCTGCCCAAGACAAACTCATATGTGTATACATTACCTTGAATTTGTACCTGTCCTTTTCAGGGCACAGACCATATAAGTCTGCCCAGCAGTATTACCCGCCTCCCAACCACCAGTCCCGCCTCCCATCACCGGCTCTGGTACAGACCGTATAAGTCTGCCCTCCCCTATCCTCGCCTCCCAACCACCACCCCCTCTTCCCCCCAACTGCTCCGCCACCCAATTTCAGCTAAGCTTCTGAGGATCCATTCCTTCTGCACAGGATTCCTCTATGCATATCCCACGCATGTTTGAACTCCGTTACCGTTTTCATCTCCACCACCTCCCGCGGGAGGGCATTCCAAGCGTCCACCACCCTCTCCGTGAAAAAATACTTCCTGACATCTTTCCTGAGTCTGCCCCCCTTCAATCTCATTTCATGTCCTCTCGTTCTACCGCCTTCCCATCTCCGGAAAAGATTCGTTTGCGGATTAATACCTTTCAAATATTTGAACGTCTGTATCATATCACCCCTGTTCCTCCTTTCCTCCAGGGTGTACATGTTCAGGTCGGCAAGCCTCTCTTCATAAGTCTTGGAACGTAAATCCCATACCATCCTCGTAGCTTTCCTTTGCACCGCTTCCATTTTTTTAACATCCTTCGCAAGATACGGCCTCCAAAACTGAACACAATACTCCAGGTGGGGCCTCACCAACGTCTTATACAGGGGCATTAAAACCTCCTTTCTTCTGCTGATCACTCCTCTCTCTATACAGCCTAGCAATCTTCTAGCTACTGCCACCGCCTTGTCACACTGTTTCGTCGCCTTCAGGTCCTCAGATACTATCACCCCAAGATCCCTCTCCCCATCCGTGCCTATCAGACTCTCTCCGCCTAACACATACGTCTCCCTTGGATTTCTACTCCCTAAGTGCATCACTTTGCATTTCTTTGCATTGAATTTTAATTGCCAAACGTTAGACCATTCTTCTAGCTTCTTCAGATCTTTTTTCATGTTTTCCACACCCTCCGGGGTGTCCACTCTGTTGGAAATCTTGGTGTCATCCGCAATTAAGTGTCCACAGCGGGCCCTGCATTTCTGCTGTATTAAGCTAAAGATTACCGGTCCTTTTCAACTCTACGTGAAACCAGACAGCAGCAAAAATAATTTGTTTAAAAAAGAAAAAAAAAAAAAGCTACTTACAGTTCAGACCTTCCCCTCCAACAGGGATCTGTACAGCAGGAAAAGCTTTTCGCCCTTACCTGAAATCTTAAGCCCAGTGTGCGGCAGTGACCAAAAAAGCAAACAGGATGCGAGGAATTATTAGGAAAGGGATGGTATATGACCAAGAATACTTTGACTTTTGATGAAACACTCTTGGAACGAGCTATGAGGAGCGGGGGAGGTAGAGATGGAGTGTCCCGATTATATATACCTAACCACTATACTTCTACTCAGGAAATCCAGACTCCCCAACTTGACATTTCGTCCTTTAGATTGTAAGCTCCTTTGAGCAGGGACCGCCCTTCTTTGTTAATTTGTAGAGCGCTGCGTAACCCTAGTAGCGCTCTAGAAATGTTAAGTAGTAGTAGTAGTAGTATACAGGGCTTTATTGTCGTATAGTAGGCCAGTCCTTTACTACTTGGCCAAATGGGAGCAGGCTTTGGGTGTATCTTATGAGTTCTCACAATGGGAAAGGGTATTTAACTCCCTACTTAAAGTTTCTATTTCTAGTGCCTTGGTGGAGAATGGTTACAACATTTTGTATAATTGGTATTACACCCCAAGTAGATTACATAAGATTTTTTTTTTTTTTTTATTTTATTATTTATTGCATTTGTATCCCACATTTTCCCACCTATTTGCGGGCTCAGTGTGGCTTACAATACCTTGTGAAGGATGGAAATACATTGTTACAGTACGATTATGGGTTACATTGTGAGGAGTTATGGGAAGACAAAGTCAAGTCAAAAATCGTGAGGGCGTGGAAACCATGTGAAGTTACAGTGGGGAAAAGATAGGCGATAGAACAATTTCAAGAGAACATAGGGTATAACATTGTATCTGTGGTTGGAGTTTGAAGTGTGATGACAATGCGGGGTGAGAGTAGTTCAGAAGGGACTGTATTGATGCATTTCTATTAGTGTGTATGGACTTCATGTGTTTTGATCCTTACAATAAATTTTCTCGAAGAGATGAGTCTTCAGTTGTTTTGCGGAAGTCGGTTAATTCGTAGATCATTTTCAGGTTGCGTGGTAGTGTATTCCAGAACCGCGTGCTCATATAAGAGAAGGTTGATGCATGCAATACTTTGTATTTTATGCCTTTGCAATTAGGGAAGTGGAGATTGAGGAAGGTTCTGGATGATCTTTTAGCGTTTCTGGGTGGCAGGTCTATTAACTCAGACATGTATGTATGTTTCCCTCGGTGTCAGCTTTGTGCTGGCGCCAATGTACTGGGGTGGGGGATATGTACCATATTTGGTGGACGTGTCCTAAGGTTCGGAAATATTGGACTGATGTAATACGATTGGTGCAGAGTATCACTAAGCTCTCCTATCCTTTGAAAATGGAACATTGCCTTCTCCACGTCAAGCCCAGAGGTGTCAAGCCACATATTCATCATTTAGCTACATTGTAGCTAGTAAGCTGGTTCTGACGACGGCATGGCGGCAGAGTACACTACCAGGTTTGGAGGTTGTGGTCCGCAAATTGGATCGTATTCATCTGATGTCTAAACTGACAGCGAAACGTACTGGCCATCTCATATCGTATCAGAAAATATGGGACACCTATGTGACCTGGTCCTCCTGTCCGGACCCCGCTCTTGGACTTCTATAATAGCGGGGGGGGGGGGGGGGGGGGGGGGGCGGGGATTGGGATGTTAGGGTTTAAGCTGAGGATGTTTATGTTGACTAGATTTGGAACTATTTGTCCATGCTATTAGATGTTCTGTTGGCATATGTGTACTTATTGCTGTCGTAATGGCTTTTATTTTCAATAAAAGATTTTGAAATCCAAAAAAAAAAAAAATAAATAAGACCAAGAATACTATAATGTCTCTGTATCACTCCATAGTGCGACCTCACCTTGAGTACTGCGTTCGATTCTGGTCACCGTATCTCAAAAAAGATATAGAAGAATTAGAAAAGGTTTAAAGAATAGTAAACCAAAATGATAAAGGGGAAAAGCTAAAGAGATTAAGGCTCTTTGCTTTGTAAGAGAGACAGCTGAGGGGGGGATATGATTGAGGTCTACAAAATCCTGAGTGCTGTAGAATGAGTAGAAGTGAATTGATTTTTCACTCTTTCAAAAAGTATAAAGACCAGGGGACACTCAATGAAATTACATGGAAATACTTTTAAAACAAATAGGAGGAAATATTTTTTCACTCAAGGAATAGTTAAGCTCTGGAACTCATCGCCGGAGTTTATCTTGTTGGGCAGACTGGATGGACCATACAGGTCTTTATCTGCAGTCATTTACTATGTCACCATGTTAGCTTATCAGCCACTTTGGAGGCATAAGATCTTATATTTCTAGCCCCCAGTTTCTACTTGGTTGGACATTACTTTGGGGCCCTGGGCTGAAGCCAGGAGGTCTCTGAGGAGACCAAAGATCTTTAAGGTATGTTTACAGGATACAAGTTTCTGCTGTCCCTAACTGTAGCCCAACCCAGCCCTGCCTGTCTCTTATCAGTTCAAAAGTTTTATGTCTACAAAAGAGAGCAATTAAAGTAAACATCCCTTGCCATCAAACTTGAAAGTTATCAACCTGCCAAGGTTACCTTGAAACCTGAAATGCTTTTCTTTTATCAAGGGCTCATGAATCCTGGGGCTCTGTAAGTGGTGGGGGGGTGTTTTACAGTGGTGTTGCTTAACATGGAGTGGAAGACACCACAAACAGGTTCCAAAATGGCCAAGGGCTCACTTTATTCATCAATTGCAATGCACAGGGGCTGCTGACAGAAAGCAGCCAACACAGGCTGTGTTTTGGCATGCAGGCCTTCGTCAGGGGTCCTGTAAGACTTTAACCAAACTATATAAATATGCTGGTTAGAGTCCAGTTTACCAAAAGCGCCAAGACTTCTCTTGCAATCTTGATGGTGTCGGCGGGAAAACTAACAGCATGCCTACTGGTCCATCTCTTCCAGATTCCCTGTCCTGCAAACTTCTCATTTGTGAGGAGAAAGAATTTAAGAGAGAACCTCACCAGCAGGGCACAGGACGGGGTTTGCAGTTCAGCAACCCCAGAAAGCAGGTGTGCATGAAAGGGCAACATGGCTTACCACATCCACACTGGATCTGATTCGTTGATATTGGCCATGAGGTTATAAAATGGCCTTCAGCTATGTTAAGGAGTGGAGGAGTGCAGGAGTGGCCTAGTGGTTAGGGTGGTGGACTTTGGTCCTGGGGAACTGAGGAACTGAGTTCGATTCCCACTTCAGGCACAGGCAGCTCCTTGTGACTCTGGGCAAGCCACTTAACCCTCCATTGCCCCATGTAAGCCGCATTGAGTCTGCCATGAGTGGGAAAGCGCAGGGTACAAATGTAACAAAAATAAAATAGATACTATTGGAGATTCTACATGGAATGTTGCTATTCCACTAGCAACATTCCATGTAGAAGGCTGCGCAGGCTTCTGTTTCTGTGAGTCTGACGTCCTGCACGAACGTGCAGGACGTCAGACTCACAGAAGCAGAAGCCTGCGCGGCCACATTGGTGATCTGCAAGGGCCGACTTCTACATGGAATGTTGCTAGTGAGCAACATTCCATGTAGAATCTCAAATAGTAGCAACAGTGGAGGAGTGGCCTAGTGGTTAGAGTGGTGGACTTTGGTCCTGGGGAACTGAGGAACTGAGTTGGATTCCCACTTCAGGCACAGGCAGCTCCTTGTGACTCTGGGCAAGTCACTTAACCCTCCATTGCCCCATGTAAGCCGCATTGAGCCTGCCATGAGTGGGAAAGCGCGGGGTACAAATGTAACTAAAATAAAAAATAACTTTGACTTTGGTGGGTGAAGCGGGACAGGGACATGGTTCGATCTGCAATGAAGAGTGGGTTGTATAGGAAATGGTGGGTGTTGTAGAGAAAGCAGGTTGAGAGGACAAATTGATTCTGGAAAAAGCTGAACGGGCCAGGTTCTCAAAAGCTTAGGGTCTTCTACTACTTCCAGTTTTGTTTGGCATTTCAACAAGGTATAACAGCTTATCAGCATGCCAGTTCAGAATGGGGATCAGGGGGTCTCCTCCCTCTCAATTAGTGTGATGGCGGCATTGCTGCTCCTTTCTTTCAAATGAGCTAGTCAGCTACTGGGCCTCGATGTTCTCCAGACATTTCATAATGACCACGAACCAGGTACATCCACAGAGATCGAGAATGACATGGGGACAAAATTTGTCTCCATCCCCGCCCCGTCTCCATGGGTTCTGTCTCTGTCCCCACCCCATTCCCATCGTCCCCATCTCCATCACCGTTCCGTCCCCGCAGGCCCTGTCCCCATCGGCTCTGTTCTCATCTGCAGAAGCCTTGAACACTTATGATTTTATATTTAAACCTTTTTATTAAAGTATAAAAAGGAATATGCTGTGCAACTGTTGTGTATAAATTACAAATAGAAAACAATAACAACAACGAGCAGCTATAATAACCCTCCCACCACCACCACCCTCTACCCTTCCAACCCCAATAAATGACTTCTACCCTAAGGAATCCTAATTCAGCCTATTAAAATGGCCAGGGGTACAAAGTATAACCCGTTCTGTATGCCCTAGAGGGGAGAAATATGCCCTATAAAACACTGTTATGATTTTTTAATCGGTGGATGAATAAGTCATCAACAATCTCAGGATTCAGTCTAGCTCTCCTGTCTTCCATAGTCCCTCCTGCAATAGAAGATGTCTTCTCAGAAGATGTGCTGGTAGCAACATTAATTGATTTGATTACTTTATTTTTTTGTCTATTAGATTGTAAGCTCTTTGAGCAGGGACTGTCTTTCTTCTATGTTTGTGCAGCGCTGCGTACGCCTTGTAGCGCTATAGAAATGCTAAATAGTAGTAGTAGTAGGATGGACAGGATCCCCCATGCAAATTTTATTAGCTGTGGCCACCATGTTGGCTTGTTTTTTTTCCAAAAAATCAAAATATTGTTGCCTGCATCAAACATTAACAGTCCAGTTCATTAACGGGCTTCAAAGTAGAAAGTGACACAGGGAAAATGTTTGACTCTGTCCTCACGGGCTCTGTCCCCATCCCTACGTCATTCTTTAATTAGAGACTTAGCCTACATCTTATGCATATTCATGAGAAATTAACCTGAAAACCAAAACTAGGAAGGCCGGGATACGAAGCTTCTAGTCATGGCTAAATGGTGCCTCGAGTCGCAGCATTCAGTCCCTGAAGCAAGACCCCCAAATAGTTGGTTTAGAAAAACTCCCTGCCCCGTTTTGGAAGTGCATAGGCTTAATGCACTGAAACAGTCCTCACACTGGATAAAAGTACTCTGCAGATCACCTAATAAATGATATATCACGAGCCAGGCAGAAATGCGGTTTAATTTTGACTCAGTTCCAAGCATGCCTCCTCCATAGGATCATACCACTATAACCCTGAGGAATTTCAGCACCCAGCAACTCACAGTAAAAGGTTTACAGCTGGCTAGGGGTGGGTACTGCAACCCAGCACACGCCCTTCTCAAACTTTATGGGACTGGACTTTGCTTTCGAGGTTTTGCTCTCTCTCTTCTGTGTGGTCTAACCACTTCCAAGAGATTCTTGACAAGAGACAGAGAAGAAACAAATCCGGAGAACCTGCTTGTGCTAAAACTTTCATCCTACAAGTAACTATAAATCTCTGTTAAAGGGCTAAACTCGGATTCACAAGAAATAGAGAGACCCCCTTGTTACTGCCTCCTCAAATATGAATGAGATTATCAGGCGCTCCCACCAATAATTAGTGTATGATTGAGTAAAGGAGCCAAAGTTTGTAATGCTTCAATCATTATACCACCCCTCTCCCGTCCCCTATGAGCCAGTCGCCATAATGCTGTATTATGGGGGGTCATGTACATTACTTATGTACTTATCGGTTTCCTAAAGGACAAGTCCATAAACCGCTACTAAATGGACTTGGGAAAAATCCACAATTCCAGGAATAACATGTATAGAATGTTTGTACGTTTGGGAAACTTGCCAGGTGTCCTTGGCCTGGATTGGCAACTGTCATGGACAGGATGCTGGACTCGATGGACCTTTGGTCTTTTCCCAGTATGGCATTACTTATGTACTTATGTCTCTATCCACCCCCCTCCCTGAACAATTCAATACAGTATTGCACAATTGGAGCTGGTCGAGGAAGTATTATACTGCTCTGGAGAGATTTAACACTGTGTTATATACAGTGAGCTGCTGATCAGGAAAAAATCACTAACCTGCTCTAATAATCATTATTTATTAAGGCACTTTTTAAAAGCTCATCACTAATCATTAATTATAATTACATGGTACAGTTAAAGATGTCCAGGAATAAAAAAAAGAAAAAAAGGACATAAAGCATTGATGAAACACAGCAAAATAAGCGAATGGCTAACCAGGTACCGGAGGCAGCCAGTGGTAAAAAAAAGTTAAGGGGAAAAACCTCTTACAGACAAGAGAAACATTCAATGAACAGAAAAGCATGCAAAGGTTATACCAGAAAAATGTTTACGGCTCGATATTGAGCCCGCAGTGGTCAGTGATCACCATCAGCTAATACTTGCAGACTTGAACATGTATACCTTGGAGGAAAGGAGAAACAGGGGTGACATGATACAGACGTTCCAAATATTTGAAAGGTATTAATCGGCAAATGAACCTTTTCTGGAGACGGGAAGGAGGAAGAACTAGAGGACATGAATGAGGTTGAAGGGGGGCAGACTCAGGAGTAATATCAGGAAGTATTGTTTTCACGGAAAGGGTGGTGGATATGTGGAATGCTCTCCCACAGGAGGTGGTGGAGATGAAAACGGTCATGGAATTCAAACATGCGTGGGATAAACACAAAGGAATCCTGTTTAGAAGGAATGGATCCACGGAATCTTAGCGGAGATTGGGTGGCGACGCCAGTAATTGGGAAGCAAAACCGGTGCTGGGCAGACTTCTATGGTCTACGCCCTGATCGTAACTGAATAGATATAGATGGGTTGGAGTGTAAATTTTAAGGGGCTTTGACGTTAGCTTCAGAACTTTTAGTACAGGAACAGTGCTGGGCAGACTTCTACGTTCTGTGCCCTGAGAAAGGCAGGGACAAATCAAACTCGAGTATAAAGTATCACATACCATGTAAAATGAGTTTATCTTGTTGGGCAGACTGGATGGACCGTTCAGGTCTTTATCTGCTGTCATTTACTATGTTACTATGTTACTCTTTGGGGTTCTACATGGAATGTTGCTACTAATTGGGATTCCGGAATCTTGTAACTCTTTAGGATTCCAGAATCTTCAGAACTTTTAGTACAAGAACAGTGCTGGGCAGACTTCTACAGTCTGTGCCCTGAGAATGGCAAGGACAAATCAAACTCGGGTATAAAGTATCACATACCATGTAAAATGAGTTTATCTTGTTGGGCAGACTGGATGAAGCATTCAGGTCTTTATCTGCCATCATTTACTATACTACTATTACTGTACTAATACAGACCCAGATATTCAGTGCCAGGCCAGATCTGGGCAACAGCGAATGCCTGGGTGAGCAGTGGCACCGGGAAGTTATGCGGGCACAGCTAGTGTTCAATGCCATATCTGCATAACTAACTGCCCTTTATGTGGTCCTACTTGTCCAGCTAGCTGGTTCTGCCCAGACTCCACCCCCAGACTGCCCATCACTGCTCTGATAATGCCACAGGGGTCAGATGCTCAACCGGAACTGCTGAGCTAAGTGCCACAATGTCCCTTCCTGACCAGCTCAGCATGATTTAACCGGGCAGGTGGGAGTAGGGTCAGGTTGGTATGAGGGTAAGGGCTTTGCAAAAGGGATGAGGCTTCAACTAAGGTGTGAGTTCCGGTGGGAGGGGCTTCTGGGGGGGGATCGTATCAGGAGAACAGCTGCCACAGTGGCCTCATATTTTGCACAGAGGTGGCATTAAAAGCAGCCCTGCTAACAGTAGTGCACGGAGCTGACCCATGTGCTGACACACGGGCCACTCCTCTGCTCCACTCCTATCACACCTGGACACTGCCCCTAGTCATGGTAAGCAATTAGTACAGTTGGTATGGGAGACATTAACATCTAATGTGGTAAAATCCGGGATATCTGTACAATAAACATGATCCTTAGAGTGTAAACCCTCTGGAAATAGGAAAATACCTGTAGGGAGTGGCCTAATGGTTAGAGCACCGGTCTTGCAATCCAGAGGTGGCCAGTTCAAATCCCACTGCTGCTCCTTGTGATCTTGGGCAAGTCACTTAACCCTCCATTGCCTCAGGTACAAACTTAGATTGTGACAAATACCCAGCGTACCTGAACGTAACTCACCTTGAGCTACTACTGAAAAGGTGTGAGCAAAATCAAATCAATCAATGGACCTGAATGTAAGTAAACCACCTTGAGCTACAACTGAAAAAGCCCTGAATGAACTAAATCTGATCATCAGCAGAGCCCCCAAAGCTGCCACCCCCCTCTCCCCCCCCCCCCCCCACCCCCACACAGATAAAAAGGATGGCGGAAGAGTGGTTTCCAGGAAGTGGTTTTGAAAGAGCCAAGGGATCAACTTAAACCCCTAAAACAACGTTACAGTATAAGAAAGGCAAACGAGGAAAGGGGAGGGGGGGTTGAAGAACAAAGCAACAAAGCCGAGAAACAGGTAAACTGCTATTTTGAGTTTTAATTCAATGAAATGGAATTGTGATTGGGATTTAGCTCATGCCTCTTTTGGTTGTAGCTCTACATGAGTTACATTGAAGCACACAAGGTATTTCCCTGTTCTTGGAGGGCTCACAATTTAACTTTGTACCTGAGACAGTGGAGGGTTAAGTGACTTGCCCAAGATCACAAGGAGCTGCAGTGGGATTTGAACCCGATTTCTCTGGTTCTCAATCACTAGAGATTTTTTTTTGTGATGTCTCACATTGCCACATTCTTAGATAAGAATCAGACAGAACACATCAACACATCCGCTGGATGGATGCAGCATTATGTCTCTCCTGGGAGCTCATTAACAAGTCCCCCCCCCCCCTCCTAGAAACTCCAAGAGATGCAATGACGTTCCACAATGAACCAGTTGATAAGGAAGACATGCAACCACAGCATCCTGTGCGTATTTGAAAGAACCACTACCTCTCTCTGACTTTTCCTACCCTGCAATTGGCGCAAAGTTAACAGCTCCGGGTCTGTGAGGACAGAGAATGCACAGAAAGACGAGTCACTGCCGAAAGAAGTGTCACATCCTGAAAAATTAACCATCAACACTTTCACAATTGTTCTATTAATAAATGTGGAGCGTTGCAAGGACAGCAGTGGTCAGTCCCACACAGGCTGTCCAGACACTCTACCCTTCTCAAGGTAACCTTACTTTACACCCATTCTTGTGATACAGAGAGAGCGCAGCCAGTGTCATAATAAAGGCCTGAGCCAAACCTTTAACACTGCCCTGAGTGTTAGCATGCAAGAACTTTCTGGAAGACTTCCCACATGACCGCAGAGGTGGTCGAAGTCCTTCGCAAGGCGTGGACGCTGGTAGAAACTGATGGCAGGGAAGGATCGTTACCCCACTCCTGTTGCAATAGCATGACTTAGTCTTCGACTTGCTGTTCACCTCTTCGCAACTGGGGATCCTCTGCGCCCATCCCCCCGTTTTCCTCAATTCCTTACGGTTTCTGCCTCAGCCACTTCCCTGGAAATATCTCCTGGAGGTTTCTCCGGAGTTTAGCACCTTGGGGCTCGTTCTAAAGCATTCCCTCCTTTGAAATAAAATATTTGTTTCTTAAATCTCATTTTATAAGGCTGTTACGGCAGATTCTGAGCCAAAGATTCAGATTCTAATTACTATACTGGGGACCCGAGGTACTAAGGGGGGGGGGGAATTGCGCTATGGCCTTAATGCATGTTACAAGAATTAGCGTGCACTAGGTATAGAATGGACTTTTAACATTTAGCACACGCTAATTCCTTTAACGCGCATTAAGGCTATAACGCGGCTTGACCAATTCCCCCCAAATCTATTTCTAGCAGTCTAGGGGTAATTTTTCTAATGTTTATTATGCATATAAAGCCTAGTTTTCAGGTGAGAGAAAAAACTCTTATAAAGCTGTGCAGAGGTACATGTATGTAAAAAGGAAATGGAAAAAACCATGCCCACTTTTACTCAATCTGCACATTGGTTGGAGCAGGGGGCAGAGTTATAAACTGTGTCCCTGGAACACCAATGTACACACACAAATTTATATCTTCAGAGCAGGTGGCAATTGGAGCACCACTAGGGCTGGTTGTGACGGGCTCTGTAACGCTTGTTTCCTGGAAGATGCTGTTGTCCTATGCATTCTTCTCCTATGTACCAATAGGAGGATCCCAAAAAGAGCATGAAACATGCAGGGCCCTGTTCACTAAGGTGCGCCAGGGGCGTAGCTACTAAGGGGCCACGGGGGCCTGGGCCCCCATAGATTTGGCCCTGGACCCTCTGCCGATGACCCTCTCAACCCCCCCTCCCGCCGCCAACCCGCCGTCGCCGTCTCCTACCTTTACTGGTGGGGGACCCCAATCCCCGCCAACCGAAGTCTTCTTCCTTCGTTTTATTTCCGAGTCTGACGTAATGCATGCTGTACATGCAGGACGTCAGACTCGGAAACAAAACGAAGGAAGACGACTTCGGCTGGCGGGGGTTGGGGTCCCCTGCCAGCAAAGGTAGGCGATGGCGGGCGGGGGTCAAAGTTGTTGTTGGTGGTGCTGGCGGTGGCGGGTGGCGGCAATGGCGGCAGCGGGGGGGGGGGGGGGTCGACGGCACCAGGGGGGACTGAAATGTGCCCCTCACCTCGGGCTCTGGACCCCCCCTCCAGCCGGTCTGGCTATGCCCCTGAGGTGCGCAAGCGTTTTTAGCGCATGCTAAATGCTAGAGACACCCATATGGATGTCTTCAGTATTTAGCACATTCTAAAAATGCTAGCGTGCCCTTGGCGCAGCTTAGTAAACAGGGCCTACACTTTGCTAACAGGATGGCTAACCCAGACTGTGGGAGCTATAAAAAATCTCACAATTTAAACAAACAAGGCCTCAAAGAACAATGGTCTGATCAAACGTGCCAGTGTATCCGCAAAGGGGTTCCGAGATATTATCTTTGGCCCCACTAAATTATCTATCGCCAGGGAAAAAGAGAGCAACAAAAAAACTCCAGAAATGGAGAAAAAAAGTTGCTAACTAAAAAACCAGAGAACAATAGCCAAAACCCACCCTGTCAGTTTTAGTCATCAAAAAACAAAACTATCCAGATCAGATCTCCAAAGCTCCAACACACACCACTGGGTAGTTCATGATTTATATCAAAATAAAGTCCCACAAGTACTTACCTTGACTGAAGAGGTATCTTTTCCCAATATTAGCTCCTCAAGTTGCTGCTATTCCAGCACACAAGAGCAACTCTCTTCAAATGCTGCAGAACATGAACAAATTCCAGCTGTCCAAAAACCCACAAACCCGCTGCTTCACCAAGTAGAACCAGAGAGCTTAAAAGATTGTCCAAAATGGCCGCCAGCTTTTATACCAAACACTCACGGGAACAGCCAATCACAGACAAGCCAATTCTTAAGGTAGACATATTAGAGGGTCTCCATGGCCCAGGTCATGGTTGTGTCCATCTGCTCTGTGTCTCCTAGTGTTTTACTGAGATTGCAAATTGTCAACAATCGTTTGAATGGGGGTAAATTCAAGAAAGGTCACCTAAAATTAGGCACCAAATAATCATGAATTCTATAATGGCAGTTCAATATGGAGTGTAACTCCACAATTATCATTTATCTTTTATTAGATTTTTTTCTCTACCGACATTAATCGCTTTACAAGACATTGAAGAAAACGGTAAAGTGACAGTTGCTTAGTGAGCTGCGGTTCTTAATCTGTGTTAACCGTAGGCTTGCGCTTGGGCAACCTGTATCGGTAGCCACCGGCGGCGTCTCTGAGGGGTCTGTTGTATTTTGATGGTGTTCTTGAGAGCAGAAGCAATCGCCTCTCGCATCTGAGAAGTTCTGCTTGGGTTTTGTGTGCTGTGAATAGAGCCAGAAGGGAACCAAGGAACATAAACACACACACATATACGGTATATATTTTTTAAACGGTGTTGTGGGTTTGGCACATTCTTTTAACATTGTAGAATGTACCCAGGCGCTTCTTAAGATTTATTCTTAAATGGAATGCGTATTGCTTGACTATTAGAAATAATGTCATATACCATTGTTTGCCGTTTTATTTTACTCCCAATCTGAATTATTGGTCCTGTTATAACGGCTGTGGATTATGCGGTCTATTAGTAGTATTTTCATGCTAAAGTGCAAGCAATGAACGGGAGCTGGGCAGACTTCTACGGTCTACGCCCTGATCGTGACTGAATAGATAGGGATGGGCTGAGTGTAAATTTTAAGGGGCTTCGACGTTAGCTTCAGAACTTTTAGTACAAGAACAGTGCTGGGCAGACTTCTACGGTCTGTGCCCTGAGAAAGGCAGGGACAAATCAAACTCGGGTATAAAGTATCACATACCATGTAAAATGAGTTTATCTTGTTGGGCAGACTGGATGGTCCGCTCAGGTCTTTATCTGCTGTCATTTACTATGTTACTCTTTGGGGTTCTACATGGAATGTTGCTGCTAATTGGGATTCCAGAATCTTGTAAATCTTTAGGATTCCAGAATCTTCAGAACTTTTAGTACAAGAACAGTGCTGGGCAGACTTCTACGGTCTGTGCCCTGAGAAAGGCAAGGACAAATCAAACTCAGGTATACATATAAAGTATCACATACCATGTAAAATGAATTTATCTTTTTGGGCAGACTGGATGGACCGTTCAGGTCTTTAGCTGCCGTCATTTACTATGTTACTATGTAATATATAAAAACAGGCAACATAAAAGAACTCCGTTAAAATAAAGGAACGCGCAAAACACATCATTTAAAACAAGAAAACGCAAATCATTCATAGCTACATCGGTGGCGTTTGCCTCTTTACCTTTTTTTTTTTTATTAGAGTTTACGCTTTCCCATTCAGAAAGTCATTTTTTGTGTTTTGCCTGGTTTAGTTATTCCTAGGAAATGTGGGGCTTTAGTATTTAAAATGATGCTTTTTGGAAAGATTCTGGGTGGGCAGCAATGAAACCTCAAGCCCTCTGCCTGATCACAGAAAGTCAGCAGTAGTGAAACAGTTGGTCAAACGATAAACCTACTGCTACCTTTGCTGGCGGGGGACCCCAACCCCCGCCAGCCGAGGTCCTCTTCTTCCGGCGCAAGGCTTCGTTCTGTTTCTGTGAGTCTGACATCCTGCACGTACGTCAGAAACAGAACGAAGCCTTGCAGATCAGCCAGCGGCCGCAGGACGTCAGACTCAGAAACAGAACGAAGGAAGAAGAGGACCTCGGCTGGCGGGGGTTGGGGTCCCCCGCCAGCAAAGGTAGGTGATGGCGGGGGAGGGTTGGCAGCAGGAGGGGGGGGTCGAGAGGGTCATCAGTGGAGGGGGGGGTCGAGAGGGTCGTTGGCAGGGGGGGTCAAAGTTGGTGGTGGGGGGGGTCGGCAATGACAGGGGGGTTAGCGGCATCGGGGGGGGGCTAAAATGTGCCCCCTCACCTCGGGCTCTGGACCCCCCTCCCGCCGAAGTCAGGCTACGCCCTTGCTGCAGAGAATCCATCCAGAACAAACTCCTACTACCAACTTCAAAAATACAATGACAATAATAAAATCAAAAGAAATTACCCCCCCTGTGCTATTAAGATTTTTTAATGTGTATTGTGTCAACATTGTGTGTAGCACATTATGTTTTGGGGTTTTTTTTTAAGGGGTCAATATTCAAAAGGCTTTAACCATTAAGCCGCACTGAGCTGGCCATGTTTGGATATTCAGTGGCATTTAACCAGATGACATCTTGTTGGTGGTAAGGGTTTCACTGGTAGCTGTTAATTTGGCCCCATTCAAGATGGCTTTCAAGAGATTTGTCATTGGTTAGGGAGTAATAAAATGGTTTTGAATGTGAAGAAGACAGTGGCCTGCTGGGTAACAACGCGGCTTTGAGAGACCAGTAACATACATAGTAATGACGGCAGAAAAGTGGTTAGGGTGGTGGACTTTGGTCCTGGGGAACTGAGGAACTGAGTTCAATTCCCGGCACAGGCAGCTCCTTGTGACTCTGGGCAAGTCACTTAACCCTCCATTGCCCGCCGCATTGAGCCTGCCATGAGTGGGAAATCGCGGGGTACAAATGTAACAAAAATAAAAATAAATAAATAAATAAAAAGACCTGCATGGTCCATCCAGTCTGCCCAAGATAAACTCATGTGTATACCTTACCTTGATTTGTACCTGTCTTTCTCAGGGCACAGACCGTATAAGTCTGCCCAGCAGTTTTTCCCGCCTCCCAACCACCTGTCCCGCCTCCCATCACCGGCTCTGGCACAGACCATATAAGTCTGCCCTCCCCTATTCTCGCCTCCGAACCACCAACCCCTCTTCCCCCCACCTGCTCCGCCACCCAATTTTGGCTAAGCTTCTGAGGATCCATTCCTACTGCACAGGATTCCTTTATGCCTATCCCACGCATGTTTGAATTCCGTTACCGTTTTCATCTCCACCACCTCCCGCGGGAGGGCATTCCAAGCATCCACCACCCTCTCCGTGAAAAAATACTTCCTGACATCTTTCCTGAGTCTGCCCCCCTTCAATCTCATTTCATGTCCTCTCGTTCTACCGCCTTCCCATCTCCGGAAAAGATTCGTTTGCGGATTAATACCTTTCAAATATTTAAACGTCTGTATCATATCACCCCTGTTCCTCCTTTCCTCCAGGGTATACATGTTCAGGTCAGCAAGTCTCTCTTCATACGTCTTGGAACGCAAATCCCATACCAATCTCGTAGCTTTTCTTTGCACCGCTTCCATTTTTTTGACATCCTTCGCAAGGTACGGCCTCCAAAACTGAACACAATACTCCAGGTGGGGCCTCATCAACGTCTTATACAGAGTACTACAGTGCAGCTGGGTAGGGAAACTTTACCAGAGATGAATTTAAATATTTAGGAGTTTGGCTGGACTACTGATTGGACTTCTCAAGGCAGATAGATTGGTCGTGGTTTTATGACTTTAGGTAAATTACGTGCAATATGAGGGTATATGGATGCGAAAGCTTTTTATTGTTTTATGCCTTGTTTATGTCACAATTAGATTGTACAAATGCAGTGTCAGGTGGATTGGCTCAGTATCATCCGAAGTATCTTCAGACAATACAAAATGTTGCAATGTGGGTATTAGGTAAAACAAGTCAGGATCATGTGACTCTGCTTTATGTCCATTACCACTAGGTGCCTGTAAGTTTGTTTATTTATTTATTTAGATTTTGCTCACACCTTTTTCAGTGGTGGCTCAAGGCGAGTTACATTCAGGTATTTTGGGTATGTCTCTGTCCCAGGCATCCTCCTTCAACCTCCAGCTGTGCTCCACCACCCCTACTCACCGTGACGGCCATTGTCTTGACCTCATCCTCTCCTCCTCCGGCTCACCCTCCAATTTCCACATCTCAGCTCTTCCTCTCTCCGACCATCACCTGATCACATTCACACTTCTTCACCCCCCCCCCCTCCACCCCGTCCAACTTTAACCACCACCTCCAGGAACCTCCAGGCTATTGACCCCTCCACCTTATCATCTACTATCTCTAATCTCCTCCCCTCCATCACGTCCTCCGCAACTGTCGACAAAGCGGTCTCCGCTTACAATACCACTCTCTCCTCTGCTTTGGACACCCTCGCGCCATCCATCTCCCGTCCCACAAAACACACCAATCCCCAGCCCTGGCTGACTCCTTGCATCCGTTACCTTCGCTCCTGCACCCGATCCGCTGAGCGCCTCTGGAGGAAATCTCGTACCCTTTCAGACTTCCTCCACTACAAATTCATGCTATCCTCCCTCCACTCCTCCCTATTCCGTGCAAAACAGGACTATTACACCCAATTGACCAATTCTCTCAGCTCCAACCCTCGTCGTCTCTTCACCACCCTTAACTCCCTCCTAAAAGTGCCCCCCGCTCCTACTCCCCCTTCTCTCTCTCCTCAATCACTGGCCGACTATTTCCGCGACAAAGTGCATAAGATCAACCTTGAGTTCACGACCAAGCCACCACCACCTCCTCATCCTTTAACCCTCTCCCTCAACCAACCTACCCAGGTCTCTTTCTCCTCTTTTCCTGAGATCACCGAGGATGAAACTTCCCGCCTTCTTTCCTCCTCGAAATGCACCACCTGTTCCTCTGATCCCATCCCCACCAACCTACTCAACACCATCTCCCATGCTGTCACCCCCGCCATCTGTCGCATCCTCAACCTCTCTCTCTCCACTGCAACTGTCCCTGACACCTTCAAGCACGCCGTTGTCACACCTCTCCTCAAAAAACCTTCACTTGACCCTACCTGCCCCTCCAACTACCGCCCCATCTCTCTTTTACCCTTCCTTTCCAAATTACTTGAGCGTGCCGTTCATAGCCGCTGCCTTGATTTTCTCTCCTCTCATGCCATCCTCGATCCACTTCAATCCGGTTTTTGCCCCCTGCACTTGACTGAAACGGCACTCTCTAAAGTTTGCAATGACCTGCTCCTGGCCAAATCCAGAGGTCACTACTCCATCCTCATCCTCCTCGATCTTTCCGCCGCGTTTGACACTGTCAATCATGATTTACTTCTTGCCACGCTGTCCTCTTTTGGGTTCCAAGGCCCTGTCCTCTCCTGGTTCTCCTCTTATCTCTCCCACCGCACCTTCAGGGTACACTCCCATGGATCTTCCTCCACTCCCATCCCACTATCTGTTGGAGTTCCCCAGGGATCTGTCCTTGGACCCCTTCTCTTCTCAATCTACACCTCTTCCCTGGGCTCGCTGATCTCGTCTCATGGTTTTCAGTATCATCTTTATGCTGATGACACCCAGCTATACCTCTCCACACCTGACATCACCGCGGAGACCCAGGCCAAGGTATCGGCCTGTTTATCCGACATTGCGGCATGGATGTCCAACCGCCACCTGAAGCTGAACATGTCCAAGACCGAGCTCCTCGTCTTTCCTCCTAAACCCACCTCTCCTCTTCCTCCACTCTCTATCTCTGTTGATAACACCCTCATCCTTCCCGTCCCATCTGCCCGCAACCTCGGAGTCATCTTCGACTCCTCCCTCTCCTTCTCTGCGCATATCCAACAAACTGCCAAGACCTGTCGCTTCTTCCTCTTCAACATCAGCAAAATTCGCCCTTTCCTCTCTGAGCATACCACCAGAACTCTCGTCCACGCTCTCATTACCTCTCGCCTTGATTACTGCAACTTACTCCTCACCGGCCTACCACTCGGCCACCTATCCCCCCTTCAATCCGTTCAGAACGCTGCTGCACGTCTTATATTCCGCCAAAACCGATATACTCATATCATCCCTCTCCTCAAATCACTTCATTGGCTTCCGATCAGATATCGCATACAATTCAAGCTCCTCCTCCTTACCTACAAATGCACTCAGTCTGCGGCTCCTCACTACCTCTCCACCCTCATCTCCCCCTATGTTCCCGCCCACAACCTCCGCTCACAGGACAAAGCCCTTCTCTCAGTACCCTTCTCCACTACTGCCAACTCCAGGCTCCGCTCATTCTGCCTTGCCTCACCCTATGCCTGGAACAATCTTCCTTTACCCATACGCCATGCCCCCTCCCTACCCATCTTCAAATCTCTGCTTAAAACTCACCTTTTCAATGCTGCCTTCGGCGCCTAACCGCTCTAGAAATATGAAATGGCCCAATCTATCCACCCTATCAGATTAACTGTTCACTCGTCCTCCAATCTATCCACCCTATCAGATTAACTGTTCACTCATCCTCTAGATTGTTCACTTGTCTTTAAATTGTTCTCTTGTCTTTTAGATTGTAAGCTCTTTGAGCAGGGACTGTCCTTCTATGTTTAAATTGTACAGCGCTGCGTAACCCTAGTAGCGCTTTAGAAATGTTAGTTAGTAGTAGTAGTAAGTGACTTGCCCAAGATCACACGGAACAGCAGTGGGATTTGAACTGGCCACCTGTGGATTGCAAGACTGGTGCTCTAACCACTAGGTCACTCCTTCACTCCTTATAGAGTACAATTTAAAATTTTAGTCCTGACTGATAAGGCATATTACAAGCACGTGCCATTGCCGCTTTGGTAGCTCATACAAGCCTGTGCCCCAAATAGGGAATTGCATTCCAGGGAGTCTTTTAATCTAGTGGTACCTGGGCTTAAGGAAGTTCATCCGACCTACAACGCGTAAATGGGCATTTTCTGTGGTTGCCATTGATTTATGGAATAAGATTTCTTTAGCTTTGAGGATGGAACAT
Organism: Microcaecilia unicolor; assembly: GCF_901765095.1. Lineage (NCBI taxonomy): Eukaryota > Metazoa > Chordata > Amphibia > Gymnophiona > Siphonopidae > Microcaecilia > Microcaecilia unicolor. The sequence continues at coordinate 13,111,710 of NC_044042.1, forward strand.
AGTTTACAGCGTTTTAAGCATCTATTGAAAGCATACTTGTTTTCTACTGCATTTCCGGGGTCTTAGCTTGAGGGTGTAGCTGATTTTATTAGTGCTTCCTCTGTGTGTGTCTTGAGGGCTGTGGGCTTTCCTATACTATTGTAGTTCCTTTTCTGTATTTTTGTTTTGTTTTCATATATAATTTTAATGTAAACTGCTTTGGTTATAGTATTATGTAATGTGGTATATTAAATTTAATAAAACTGTAAACAAGATAGACATGGTGGAAGCCTCTGCTTGCCCTGGGATTGGTAGCATGAATTCTGTGCTACTCTTTGGGATTCCGGAATCTTGTTACTCTTTGGGAATCAGGAATCTTTGCTACTCTTTGGGAATCTGGAATCTTGATACTCTTTCAGATTCTGTCAGGTACTTGTGACCTGGATTGGCCACTGTTGAAAGCAGGATACTGGGCTATATGGACCGTTGGTCTGACCCAGTATGGCTGTTCTTATGCCACTGAATATCCTCTTTGACCACCACAGCACTATTTGCCTAGGTTAGGAGTGGTCTGGGGACAAAGCCTGGGCATAGCCAGCACTTGGAATGATTAGCAGCAATATTCAGTCTGCTAACCAGTTAAGCAAGCAGATAAAGTTAGGACAACTGGAAGGCTGCCCTTACTCCAGTGGTGTGCTGGAGCTGGCTCACACCGGCTCACAAGAGCCGGTTGTTAAATTTTTTACCAACTTGCGAGCCGGTTGTTCCTAAGAGCGAGCCGGCTCCTTCCTTCCTTCCTCCCTCCCTCCCTCCTACAGGGTCCAGTGGTCCTCCTTGTCAAGTGAATTCTTCGGGGCAGGCAGTCTTGCCTGCCCACTGCCGACCTTCCCCCACTGCCAGATTGCCCTTTAAAAATGGCAGCCGAGACTTCCATCAGCGGCCTCGCGAGACTTCTGCTGAAGTCTTGGAGGCCGCCCTTGTAAGTCTCGGTGGCCATTTTGAATAGCGATCCGGCAGCGGGCAGGCAAGATTGCCTGCCCCGAAGAATTAGCTGAACAACCTCGGTAGCTGGAGGGGGTGGCAGGGGAGAGAAGGGAGTTGCTGGACATGGGTGGCTGGAGGAGCGGCAGGGGAGAGAAGACAATTGATGGCATGGGTGGCTGGAGAGGGGCAGGGGAGAGAGGGCAATCACTGGGTATGGGTGGCTGGAGGGGGGCAGGGGAGCAAAGAGAATCGCTGGGTATGAGTGGCTGGAGGGGAGGGGACAGCAGGGGGAGAGGAGGGTTGCTGGACATGGGTAGATGGAGGGGAGAGGGGGTGGCTGGAGAGGGGGGTGGATGTAGGGCAAGAAATGAAGAAGAAAGGCGGAAAGTAAAGAAATAAATGGAAAGGAAGCCCTGGAAACGGAGTTAAGAGGACAGATAGCAGCAGAATCGGATACTGGGCCAGCATGATCAGAAAAACAAAGTCACCAGACAACAAAGGTAGAAAAAAATCATTTTATTTTCATTATAGTGTTTGGAATATGTCCACTTTGAGAATCAGGTGCTCAACATTAAAAGTTTATATTTTTTACTTATTTATGGCATTTTATCCCACATTAAACATGAATTAGATTGGAACCTGGGATCATTTAATTTTTTTTCCTCAGAGTCTCTCCCCAGCTATAGCCAGCTCTGCAATTGAGGGGGGGGGGGGGGCGCAGATGTGGACCGGGGAGAGAGCCTGTTGTTAAACATTTACCAGCACACCACTGCCTTACTCTATCTGCCGAATTAACTGGGCACCAGTTTCAGTATCAGTTGGTAACCAGTTAACTTCAGGATTGCCACATTAATCCAGATACTTAATTCCGGAGGCTGGACATGCTCTGGCATTGAAGGTCCAGGGTTAATTCAGCCCATGGCTGTCAGCAGCTTACAAGCTGTTTATTGCCATAGGTTAAATATTGGACCCTTCTTATTCTTATTATTTTTTTACTAATCACTTATTGTCTACGTCCAGCTTTTTCTTGCTGTACAGCCACACAGCACGAATATAAATTAGTAGTACAAATTACAGCTGGAACAAAGCATGTGAAAAACCACAACCCAGCTCTGTCCTGGAAACCTGGATTTCATTTACAATAATGAGGGCTAAATGGAAAACATTCCTTTTTATATACTGAAACAACAAAGCCAACCCCAGAATTTGTGAACTCTAGAGGCATGCTGCAAATGACACCTAAGAGCATCCACGCGTTCCAGTGACCTTTCCATAACGCAGGTTACACAAGGAAGGAATTTGTTGCCTGGTTACATATTTAGAAAGGAGGAGGTTCCAAAAGAACTGCTAATTCCAGACCACAAACCTCACACAAACTTTCAGGTCACAGCACCTTGACTGCGGAAGAAAACTTTACCCGTAAGCGGCAACAGGTGACCTTTCTTCCTGAAAGAGGGTCGGATTGGGCCCAGATGCAACGTGAAAGTAATGCACACCCCTGGCATAGAGAACAACCAGCATGCAACTTTATTTCTCAAGTGTGGTTGCCCCCGCATTAAAACAGCCGATGCGTTCCAAGAAGTTCAGTGATCTCATTAGGGAACATATGATATACCCTTCTTTTCATGCCCTGGTTTTTACCAGTTCAAGTCAGTTTGTTACCATGAATGTTCCATAGACCTCTTGTTAGGAATGAACTGGCCACATGGTTTATGGTCCAGGCCATGTGACAATGCAAAAGATAACTGGGCCAGTTTGCATGTGGATCATTAACTCTCTACACCAATACATCATAGGCTTGTGTTGTTGGGGACGATGGCCCACAAAGATTGAACCTGTTCCACCAGCACCATCTCCAGTGCTCCGCTCCCCCTGCTGTGCAGACTGAACGTTGAATGGCACAGTATAGATCTTCTCATCGAAAACCACAGGTAATATGGCAGTGATGCCAGTGTTTTACATAAAATAAGGGCATGGCCTAGTGGGCATTACACAATGTAATCTAACTGGGCAGAGTGGGGAGTAGCCTAGTGGTTATCGTGCCTGGATAAGAACCAAGGAACCCAGGATTTAAATCCCACTGCTGCTCCTTGCAACTTAAGACAATCATTTAACCTTCTCCTACCTCAGGTGCAAACTTAGATGGTGAGCCCTCTGTGGACAGGGAATAATTGTATCTGAATGTAACACACCTTGAGTTCCTGGAGAAAAGGTATGAGCTAAATTCTCAGTTCAACCCCCATCGTGCCATCTGTCCGGTGGTCTGACCAATCGCCCCTTCAAAAACAGGCCTCTTCTGTTGCACTATCCATGCTGAAGGGTAGCGTTCCCATGGACTGTGTTCCCTGCATCTCAAAAGCCCAATATTTCTCAACCCAGTCTTCGGGACATACCCAGCCAGTCAGGTCTTCAGGATATCCACAATGAATATGCATGAGATAAATTTGCATGCAGTTATCTCCCTCCTATGCAAATTTACCTCTTGCATATTCTTTGTGGGTATCCTGAAGGCCTGACTACGGAAATATGTCTCAAGAACTAGGTTGAGAACCACTGCACTAACCTATCCATCCTAGACACAACAGCATCATTCCCCCACCCAACCCCATCCTTCCAAGTGCCACTGTTATTGAGCTCTTTGGGGTTAAAGGAATGAATAGCTTTTTAAATCCAAATCTTCTTCAGCTGAGCAAGAATACTTTTCCCTGGAATTGGTAGCATGGAATCTTACTACTCTTTTGGATTCTGGAATCTTGTTACTCTTTGGGATTCCAGAATGTTGCTACTCTTTGGGATTCCAAAATCTTGGTACTCTCTGGGATTCCGGAATGTTGCTACTCTCTGGGATTCCAGAACCTTGTTACTCTGAGATTCCGGAATGTTGCTACTCTTTGGGATTCCGGAATGTTGTTACTCTTTGGGATTCCAGAATCCTGTTCCTCTTTAGGACTGGCCACAGTTTGAACAGGTTATTAGGCTAGACGGACCATCGGTCTGACCCAGTATTGCTATTCCATGTTCTTATGAATTCTTCATACTCTATGGTCAAAGTTAAAAAGACAATCTCGACAGTCAGAAAAGTCTTTCAAAGTACAGACCACACCACAATGTGTTTACTTGTTAGTTTATTGAAATCTGACCCAGTGCCATAGCAGACACCGGGTACTTAAAAAATACGTTTTCCTTTACAATGTCACAACTCAGCACAGTACAGTAAAATGACGAACAAAAATATTCCACTACCTTTAGAAAATAAAAGCTGTTCTCCCCCCCCCCCCCTCATCAAGACTACTACCCATTCTCATTCCTGCTGCTCTTCAAAGGCAACTGTGACAGACATAAACAGGGGTACCGTGGACATGGGATACTGACATATGGACACCTCCTCAAGCAAAGTCGCCACAGTTGAAATGATTGATGAGGGAAATAACATTCTAGAGGGAAGAGGAGAGATACTGAAGTATATTCACCTACGAGGGAGAGGAACTAAAGCACCAAAGATTAGAAAATATAAGTTTGTTTTGAGGGCTAAACTTGTATCCAGAACACACAGACTAAGGTTTAAAAAAATAGACATTTGTATTAGTGTTTTTTTATTTTGGAGAGGAGAAGGTAGACATGGTATAACCCTCCCCTCCCCTCCCCAATTTTCAGTCTGCATAACTATGGCTGGGTATGAGTGCATCTACCTTAGGTAACAGGCACCAAGAGTTGCTGAGTGAAGGTTTACGCCACAGCTATGTGGAGGCAGGTAAAATCATAAAGTATTCAGAGCATGTATCTGGCTGAAATATGCTAGCTAGGTCAAAGCTATCACAAAACACCTCAATCAAATATTTTAAAGTTAATTTGTTTCCTTCATGAAATGCTCACTCTGCTTTCAACTCATTTGCGCAATAAAAGAGAATTTTATCAGAATATATCTCCCCCTCCCCATCTAATGAGGAAATGAGTGCGCACTGATTTTTAAAAGAGCTCCTGCAAATTGGTCACACTCCCCGCCATGAGCGTAAAAGAAAAGAAATCTGGGGATGGAGGAGCGATTAGCCCAGGGGAGACACTGCTATGCTCTCCCCTGTCCACATTTCATTAAGTGTGAATAATTAAAAACTACACCCCACAGGGGGAAATCCTTCAAAATAGACATTTTTTTGATGGGGGGGGGGGGGGGGGGGGAGGTTGCATTAATCTTTGAAGCGCTCCCTTTTTTAATAAATTAAACAAAGTAAAATGCGGGAGGGCTATATAAAACAATAAAAAAAGCAGGGTGGCAGAATGCATGGCTCATGGTGCCACGTGACCCTAGGACGGAGCCGGGCTTCCCAGTGGCATCTTAGAACATTCCAGAACTCCCGTGAGGTAAATGTTCCTTTACAAAATCATTATTCATCTACATAATATCAATAGATATTTATATATTTCCCATTGACTATGAATTTACACAAGATGATAAAGGTGTATTCTTTGTCCATTACAATGTGCACAGTCCAGTGTTTGAGCCCAACTGAATCTGTTGTTACGGACTGACTTGAGCTCAGGAAGCAACCATGCAAGGAACACTATAATGTCCAGATAATTCAACACCCAGATTGTATATCAATACTTTCCTTACAGGGATAATTCAGATATATGTTTTTAAAAGACCTATGAACTCACACCACTGTTTCACTGGCCACAGCGGCGCAGGTTAACAATACCAGAAAATCACCAACCACCACTGGACGCTTTCAACATCTGGAATTATTTCTCAGCATTTGTTCAACTGCACAGGAAGACCTGATCAGCGTTGGGCTGCGGTCACTGAACGTAAACGCGCCTTGAGTTAGACTAAAGAGGCGTAAAGCAAATCATAAACACAACTGGTGATCCAGGGACTTGGCTCGTCTCCCATATTCCCGGTTAGAGAGGAACGTTTCTTGCAGCTATGGCGCTGGCAGCAGCCGGCCTCTGGTTTTCCCTCTTTTCTTTGGAAAATAAAAGGCCAGAATCCACTCCAGAAGCAATACTAGTCCAACGCGTATACGTACTATTGTGAGGGGGTTTTGTGTTTTTGTTACGTTTTTAAATTTAAAAAAACAACCGGAGTCCTCAGGTGAGAAATAAAAACCAGCAGAAATGACAACCCAGGAAATAAAACAAACACTGTATTAGAAAAAAAAAAATCAACTCATCAATGCAACATACAAAACCTGGAGTTTTCCAGATCTCCTTGACACTAATAATTGATTGCTGATTTACAGTGAAAACACACACAAGTATTTGGTTTAGTCTGTTACAGCATTTGATGTAAACCTCATTAGGTTGAGCAAGACGTAAATGTATTAATACGCAAGATGGTATGTAAATATACTGTAACACAACTATTCATTACTATAGTAAATCCATTTTTGTTCTTCCTGAGAGAGTTCAGGAGCCAGGAAACCCAGGAATCCTAAAATTACATTTTAGCTTAAGGTTTAACAAAAAGAAAAAAAAAGGGGGGGGGGGTGAGGGAGCTCATGCCAGCAGATCCGTCATTTTCCATTTCACGCCTTCAAGCAGGAACTCAATTCCTTTCAGATGACCTAGAACTATGGCAAATTTTACAAAAAGCTAGAACGTTCACTGCAGTCTGCCATCGAGTAGAAGACACCTGGAGAGCGTGTAGATCAGTAATACTGGAATATGCTTTCACAGAGGTGTGATCTCATTCACCCTCCTTACATCACGTCAACGCTACTGAGATGACACTTGCAAAAGTGATATACTGCCTTTCTCTGGTTACATTCAAAGCAGTTTACATATTATATACAGGTACTTATTTTGTACCAGGGGCAATGGAGGGTTAAGTGACTTGCCCAGAGTCGCAAGGACCCGAGTGGGAACTGAACCCAGTTCCCCAGGTTCTCAGGCTGCTGCACTAAGCCCTAGGTTACTCCTCCACTCTAAGTCATGGCATTCATTCTTTCTAACAAAACCCTACAGCACGCTCCGGTCTAGAGACCCACAAACAGATTTTAATCCGCAGTTTGAAAGGCTTCCAAGCTACGGGACTCTGCAATGAATGCAACACTAAGCAATGTGTATGGACTCGTCAGCTCAAGTTCTCTCTCAAAGACCATATCTAACCTTGGGCAAAATGTTAACTACCTGTATCAAAGCTGCACCAGTTGCATTAGGGTTAACACCCTCATTGATCCATCACATAGGCATCAAGGTTGACAAGATGGACCACCTAGCCCAGAGGCAGTTGTACATAGTTTAAATGCTGGATTGAACTCATTTCAGAAATTTCAGCTGAACACGAGTCAACAGGTCAGCACGTGCCCATTTCTCTAGCGGGAACCAGTTGAACACTCAACCAGTTCATCCACCAACAATAATATCAGACCAAGGGGCTCGTTTTTCAAAGCATTTAGACTTACAAAGTTCCATAGGTTACTATGGAGCTCATTTTCAAAAGAGAAAAAAAAAACACCCCAGAAGTGGCATACATCTGCATTTGGACGTTTCTCTCACAAAAACATCCAAATTGGTATTTTCAAAACCAATTTTTAGACGTTTTTCTATGAAGTCCGTCAGAAGCGCATTCAAATCACAAGGCGGGGTGTGTTAAGGGTAGGATCTGGACGTTCCTGACACTTGGACGTTTTTGAGCTATAATGGGGGGAAAAAAAAAAAAACGGCCAGCACTAAAACTAAAACGTTTTAAGCTAGACCTGTTTTTATAACGAATAAGGCACAAAAAGGTGCCCTAAATGACCACATGACCGCTGGAGGGAATCAGGGATGACCTCCCCTTACTCCCCCAGTGGTCACTAACCCCTCCCACCCACCCACCCCAAAATTGTGATTAAAATCATTACTTGCCAGCCTCTAAGCCTCAGATATTATACTCAGGTCCATTAGAACACCATGCAGGTCGCTGGAGTAGTCTAGTGGTGGGTGCAGTGCACAGCAGACAGGTGAACCCAGGCCCATACCTCCCCCTACTTGTTACACTTGTGAAGGAAACTTTGAGCCCTCCAAAACTCAGCAGAAACCCACTGTACCCATATATAGGTGCCCTCTTCACCCTTAAGGGCTGTTGTAGTGGTGTACAGTTGGGAGTAGTGGGTTTTGGGGGTCTCAGCAGACAAGGTAAGAGAGCAATGGTGAGATGTGTACCTGGGAGCATTTTATGAAGTCCACTGCGGTGCCCCCTAGGGTGCCCTACTGCTGTCCTGTGATGTCTGGGGAACACGTCTACCAAAAATGCTGGCTCCTCCTATATCCCCATGGCTTAATTTTGTGCGTTCAGAACTGGACTTTTTTTTTTTTTTAATGGATCAAAAAACAAAACGTCCAAATCCGAAACCTTGTCCAAAACAGTATTTTTGGGGAAAATAAATACATAAATATGTTTTTCTGCTTTGAAAATGACCACCTTTCCTATTCAGAGTTTGGACGATTTTGCAAAACGTCCAGAGTCGGACTTAGACATCATATCGAAAATGCCCCTCTATGTAACTTTGTACGGCTAAGTGCTTTGAAAATACGCCTCTAGGTCAGCTCAAGATGAGTCGGTCAATGGCTACTTTCACCAACATGAAAACTGGTATTCTTCACATTTTCTCTATAAAAAGTAAAAATATGTTTGTCTGTTTGTCTCCAAGAAAAACATACAGCTATTTTGTACAACATAGCTCAACTAGTTAAAAAAATATTTGTTACTGAAGAGGTTTTCCCATCTATTAATACATACCGTGTTTCCCTGAAAATAAGACACTGTCTTATATTAATTTTTGCCCCCAAAAATGCACTAGGTCTTATTTTCAGGGACTGTCTTATTTTTCGGGAAAACATCGGGGTTGGCCCGCCCGCCCTCCGTCGCTCTCGGAACTAACCTTAAACGCCTCCTTTCACCTTCTCAGCAAGCAGCTGCACGGCAGGCCACTCCTTCCTTCCGTGTCCCGCCCTCGCCTGATGTAACGTCCGCGAGGGCGGGGCATGGAAGGAAGGAGAGGTCTGCCCTGCTGCTGCTTGCTGCGAAGGTGAAAGGAGGCGTTTAAGGTTAGTTCCGAGAGTGACGGAGGGTGGGTGGGGGACGGCCCGGGGGCGGCCTTGTCCGGCTCTCGGCGGCCCTGCTTTCAAACAAAAATTTGCTAGGTCTTACTTTCGGGGGAGGCCTTATATCTACCAATTCAGGAAAACCTCTACTAGGCCTTATTTTCGGGGAAACAGGGTAGGGGCTAAGCAATTAGCATGTGAATGAGCACACAGTAACAGCTAGCACGCAGTCACGCTAACAATTAGATCGCTGGCATGACAGCATGCACTAATTCATACATTAGCTGCATACCCTGTGATGAGAACGTGGACTGTTCACCACAGTCAATGCACGGTAGCTTACCTTCCTCTGTTACAGCTAGAGATACTATCACCTACCATGCTAAGCACATCTGAGCCGTCAATACGCTTATGGTGTGGTACTTCTTCTGGGCCGTTAAGTGTACAGGAACATGTTGGCAATGTCCCAAACAGTTAATGTTCAGTAAACGCACCCCCATAGTGATTTCAGGCCACTAAAATTTCCCCTGTAACGATTTGCATGCAATGGAGACCACGAATGCAAATCTTTCTCATGCCTATTCATTGAAGATATCATGAAAGCCCGACCGGCTGGGGGGGGGGTCCCCCAAAAACACATTTGGAAACCACAGTCCATGCGAGAAGAATGCAGCCCATTTATCAGAAAAACATCAGCTACAGAGTGCCGGAGTTCTCTCAACCCCAACATCTGTACTGCAGCTGTACTCCAGTGAGCGCAACAGGATTCAAAGAGGCAAAGGGGACCTTTTACTAAGGCGCGCCGAAAGGTGGCCCGTGCCGGTGTGGATGCGTGTATTGGACGCGCACGCCGGTCCATTTTTCAGCGCACCTGCAAAAAAAAACCCCTTTCTTTTTTTTTGGGGGGGGGGGGGGGCCAAAAATGGACATGCAGCAAAATGAAAACTGGCACACGTCCATTTTGGGCCCGAGGCCTTACCGCCACCCATTCACTTAGCGGTAAGGTCTCACGCGTTAACCGGGCGGTAACAGTCAGCGCGCATACAATGCCGGTTAGCGTCGCATGCCGGAAAGTTTCCGGCGCACGTAAAAAATGAAATTACCGGCCCGGCCCACATGGTAGCCAGTACTGAATTGGCGTGCATTGGGTGCGCACAGGTGCCTGCGCGGCTTAGTACAAGGGCCCCAAAGACAGTAGGGCTTCCTTTGGCAGTTTTTTCAAAATATTTGCAATGAATATACATCAGATCAACTTTGCATACACTGACAGAGCTATTTTATGCAAATTTGTATCATGCTTATCCACTGCGGTGGGCCCCCTAAAACCCCCACTGGCATCTGGGAAGTGGGGTCACCAAGAAGGATTTGACAGACCATGGAGATACGAACAAGCCTCTCGTGTAGAGGGTGTCATCGGCCCCACAGGTGCTCAGGATTCTACAGCTCTATGCAAAATATGTAGGTATTAAAAACATGGAATGAAAAAAAATACAATTATTCTTTAAAACAGGAAGTCTGCCAGGGATCGGTATAAGAGTGTCATGAACTGTAATCCATCCTCACTTTGCTATCAACATTCCTAGAATAAGGGTTGGCCCCTTCTTATCTTGCCATCACAAATCATGCCAAGTTTCTTCTGGGGGGTAGGGTGCAGGGGTACAGACTTGTACAAGCTGGGAATTCAGGCATTTTTTTTTAGTAAACCTGTTAATCTTCATTCTTCGCTTCCAAAACAACAAATCCGTTATGGATTTTAGCCCGTTGCTTTGCTGAGCTCAATCCAACGGCCATGGTGGGCTGGTTCCAGCAGAGTGCTCACCATCTGGTCAAGGAACGGAGGATAGTGGAAGTTGGCATGACACCCCTGCCCCCCCCCCTTCCCACCTCCAGGAACGCAATGATTGCAGCCAACTCCTCCCAGCAAGATTATAAAAAATATATATATATATGACACTTGTTTAAAACAGAACCAATAAAACAGAATAATAGAGACAATACCCAGGTCAGGCTAATGAAGCTGGAAGCTTTGGGGGGGTCTCCTTGTTCGGGATACAGGGTCAGAGGATCCTAAGACCTCTCAATGCTCACAAGTTTGAACCTTCAATCGCCTTATCTCTTTTCTTGGATTTATTGCAACTGAGTTTGCAATTTTAGGGGTCCTCTCTTGCATTTTCTCTCTCCACGTTTTTCAAATTTTATTTGATCAGTTTCTTTTGTTTTTTAAAAAAATAAAAGCCAGAAGACAGGCTGCTATTTCAGCCCCTAGGTAAGTACATTTACAATAAAATTTGATCAAACATTTCTTCTCGTTGCAAAGAAAGAGCATCTCACCCAAGGCACAGCTTAGAAAAGTCATACCACGGTAATGAGCCCAAAACCTTCTCCCCACTCCTTCCCTTCACATATGAAATTAAATAACAGAAGGGGGTGGATGGCCTGGTGTAGCTGATAGGTCTGTGGAAGGGAAATGAGACTCAAAATGAAGCGGGGGGGGGGGGGGAGTGGAGGTTAAAAGGAGAGAAGTGGGGAGGAGAAGACGGAAGACCAGCAGGAAATATTACCTGCTCGATATTACGACGACTAAAATACTGTCTTCGGGGCTGTGGCACAGGAGGCCGAACACACATACACATTCTCGGGGGTGCCGATATAGTTTACTGCACCCACAAATCCTATTTAAAATTAAAAAAAAAAAATCCCTCCCTCTCTCTAGCAAAAATCTCATATTTGACTTTCTTCCTCCTTCACCCCATCTTCCACGGGTTTCAGAGGTATGACGGCAGCATCGCTATTCAACGTGTCCCGCTTGTCCTCGTGCTCCTTGCTAGCTTCTTCCGCCTTCTGCTGGCTTTGTTTCCTCTCCTCTTCCTTCTGCTCTTTCGCCGTCAGCCGGTAGTTGATACCCATGCCGATGAAGAGGTAGACGCCAGCGAAGAGAAGGATAATGCCGCACCCTATGTACGTGTACTTATAATCCCCGTACATGACCTGCAGTTTACCTAGAACAGCAAAGAAAACACATTAGAGACCGGGCTTCTATTCCCTGCCCAGCACCATCATCAAGTGCTCAAAAACATTTCCATATAAAATCTTCCCTTTCCCATCCATTCCACTTCAGGGCCAGCATACGAGTGAAATTTCTGGTTAAGTTCAGCTGTTGGTAAAAAAAAAAGGACTCAAAAAGAAATAAATAGTCTGCACTGTTTCTTCACTCTCCCCATCCCAAGATCTATATCTCATTGGTACTGAAAAGTATTGGTAACACCAACAAATCAAGACCTAACCCAGGGGTTCTCAAATCCAGTCCTCAGGACACACTCAACCAGTCAGGTTTTCAGGATACCCACAGTAAAATACGAATGAGAGAGATTTGCGATGAAAACGATAAAGGGGATGGGACGACTTCCCTATCAGGAAAGGCTGAAGCGGCTAGGACTGTTCAGCTTGGAGAAAAGACGGCTGAGGGGGGATATGATAGAGGTCTAAAAAATATTGAGTGGCGTGGAACGGGTAGACGTGAATCGTTTGTTTACTCTGTCCAAAAATACTAGGACTAGGGGGCATGCGATGAAGCTACAAAGTAGTAAATTTAAAACAAATCGGAGAAAATGTTTCTTCACTCAACGTGTAATTAAACTCTGGAATTCATTGCCAGAGAATGTGGTAAAGGTGGTTAGCTTAGCAGGGTTTAAAAAAGGTCTGGACGGCTTCCTAAAAGGAAAAGTCCATAGACCATTATTAAATTGACTTGGGGAAAATCCACTGCTTATTTCTGGGATAAGCAGCATAAAATGTATTGAACTTTTTCGAGATCTTACCAGGTATTTGTGACCTGGATTGGCCACTGCTGGCAACAGGATGCTGGGCTTGATGGGCCTTTGGTCTGTCCCAGTGTGGCAATACTTATATACTCATGCATATTCATTGTGGGAATCCGGAAAATCTGACTAGTTATGTGTGTCCTGAGGACTGGATTGAGAACCTTGGCCAACCACATCTCCTTCAACATTCCCACCACATAGAAAGACTGGAGGAGATTCATTGGCCCAAAACCCTTCTACAAACACTAAATACAGTTGTCGTATACAGCACACAACTTTGGGCAAGTACCATACCTCGCACAATGCTAACAAGTACTGGCTTTTGGCAGCCGTAGAAGCAAGATCCCTTCCATAAGGCAGCATTATAAACTTCAGATGGAAGAACAGAGACTGGGTAGGTCATTCCCAGGTGCCGAAGTTCATATGCACGAATCCTATATAATAAAAGGCACCTCCAACATTCTGAAGCTGACTGCATGGCTGAGGCATTCCTGCTCTCTGTATCCATCTCCTGAATTGACATCACGTACTTCCGGGTTCGTCACACGCAGAAGTGACCAACCACACGAGGTTTCTCGGCTTCAGAATGTTGGAGGTGCATTCTATTAAATAGGATTGGTCAGCTCCTTGTAGCACAGCCAGAGCTCAGCGTCCTGCACAGTAACGCTCAGACACCAGAGACAGAGAGGGGGGGACCTGACACCAGAGGGGGGGGGGGGGGGGAGGTATCTCTGTCACACACACACACACTCTCTCTCTCAGTTCTCACACACTGTCTCTCACACACTCTATGTCTCACACTGTATCACATTCACTCTCTATGTGTCACACAGTCACTCACACACTCTCTTGGTCTCATATACTCAGTCTCACAGAGAGTCTGTGTCTCACACCCACTCTCTCTCTCGCACACACTGTATCTGTGTGAAACACACTCTCTCTCTCACACTGTGTCTCACATACGCACTTGCACACACTCTTTCTCACACACACACACACACACACACTCACTCTCTCTCTCACACACACACAGTCACTCTCACATACACACTCTCTCTCACACACAGTCACTCTCACATACACTCTCTCAAACATACACACTCCGAGGAAAACCTTGCTAGAGCCCGTTTCATTTGTGTCAGAAACGGGCCTTTTTTACTAGTCAGGTCATAAAGCAGTGGTTCCCAAACCTGGTCCTGGAGGCACCTCAGCCAGTCAGGTTTTCAGGCTAGCCACAATGAATATTCATGAGAGATTTGCATGCAGTAAAGGCAGTCCATGCACATCTTCTCTCATGGATATTCATTGTGGATATTCCAAAAACCTGACTGGCTGGGATGCCTCCAGGACCAGGTCAGGGGACCACTGCCATAGAGTACTGTCAGACAGGGAAATGTGACTGTCAGGTACCATCTCCAGAGCTGCTAAGTTCACTTTTCATTGGGCAGGAAAATGTATTAGTCCATCTCAGTGAATATGTCTTCTATTAGTTTGCTGCTTACAGTGGACAAGGAGGATGTTATAATGCCTTTGTATCGCTCCATGGTGCGACCGCACCTCGAATATTGTGTTCAATTCTGGTCGCCGTATCTCAAAAAAGATACAGTGGAATTAGAAAAGGTGCAGAGAAGGGCGACGAAAATGATAAAGGGGATGGGACGACTTCCCTATGAGGAAAGGCTAAAGCGGCTAGGGCTCTTCAGCTTGGAGAAAAGGCGGCTGAGGGGAGATATGATACAGGTCTATAAAATAATGAGTGGAGTTGAACGGGTAGATGTGAAGCGTCTGTTCACGCTTTCCAAAAATACTAGGACTAGGGGGCATGCGATGAAGCTACAATGTAGTAAATTTAAAACGAATCGGAGAAAATGTTTCTTCACTCAACGTGTAATTAAACTCTGGAATTCGTTGCCAGAGAATGTGGTAAAGGCGGTTGGCTTAGCGGAGTTTTAAAAAGGTTTGGACGACTTCCTAAAGGAAAAGTCCATAGACCATTATTAAATGGACTTGGGGAAAATCCACTATTTCTGGGATAAGCAGTATAAAATGTTTTGTACTTTTTTGGCATCTTGCCAGGTATTTGTGATCTGGATTGGCCACTGTTGGAAACAGGATGCTGGGCTTGATGGACCTTTGGTCTTTCCCAGTACGGCAATACTTATGTAAGGAGTCCCTAAGTCCAGCCCTGCAGGGCCATAAATCAGGCTGGTTTTCAGGACTTCTACCATGAATATGTATGAGATAAACCTACATGCACAGCTTCCATTGTACGTAAACATCTATCACGCATATTCATGGTGGAAATCCTGAAAAATCAGAGTAGCTTGCAAACCTCAGGGACTGGATCTCAGGGTCCCTGCACCCAAAATTCAAAGCTGGTTTTTTTTTTAAACTTGAGCCTTATGGCCATGGTGGTCATGGATTAATGTTCACTGAAGGGGACTTTCTGAGGTTGTTGGGGGGGGGGGAGAGGAAGGGTGATGGGGAGAGCAGGTACATCATGTCCTACTGAACCCCAATTCCCAGTAGGGAGACAGGACGGGCTGGCACTGCTTCTCAGAAAACTTGCCACCTGCAAACTTCGTCCAATCAGATGACTCTTCATTTGACTGAGATTTTGGCATGGGCACGCCCACTTTGTTGATTAACTTCAGTGTTCTGCTTATGACTTTTATTGGATCCTGCTGGTCCTCCTCAGGCATATGAGGGGGGGGGGGGGGGGGAATACTGCTGAACACAGCAAAATGTCATTACTTTTGACTGCAGCTTCCCTTTTTCCACAGATACCAGAGCTCAGAACAGGAAGGTATTGACCCCTTTGTTTCTAGAAAGATAATTCTACACTCTGAATCTGAGCTTTAGAACAGACTCTAGAACATCACTAGGAAACACCACCTAGAACATCCTCCCGTAAGGACAGGAGCAGAGCCGAACTCTTGAGGGCCCGATATTCAGTCGGCGGCGATCAGCATTTTGCTGACCGCCGCTGGCACTGAACCCGGAAATTCAACGCCAGGCCATGTCCGGGCATCAGCACTGAATTTCCGAGTTTGTGGAACTAACACATAGCCAATGAATTGCGCTATTCAGGACTTAACTAGCTATGGGTTACCGCAAAAATATAGGACCACAGAGAAGTCAGTCCTATCTATGGGGTTAAGTGCTGAATGTCGGCACTTAACCAGCCAAGTGCTCACTCTGCCCCTGGAATGCCCCCAAAACAGTTCGGTTCTGAGTTTGGCGTTAACCGGTTATTTTCAATGACCAGTGAGCTTCAAACTGATGATTTAACCAGCCAGGAACAGTGTGTGGCTGGTTAAACGGCTAAATCACATTGCATACCGACCTCTGAAAATTCTATCTTATTGATATATTTTAAGTGACTGAAGAGCTCCTGGTGGACAGAAATGTAGTATGCTTTTTGGGTTTTTTTTTTTTTTTTTTTTTGCAAAGGGGGAGGGGTGCTCAGGGGAGGCTCCTTTCTAGACCAGTCCAGTTTTCAGACTATACAAAATGAATATGCTTAGACCAATTCAGGACTCCGTTTAAGATTCTGACTTTTAATGCACAGAGCTTTTTATACAAGTTACCTACATTATCTAGGTTCCTTATCACCCTTACAAGTCTTCCCACATGCTCTGCTCCTCCAAAGATTATAGGTTAGCAATCTTTTCCAGTCTCTGGAATCTACTAGGTATCATGCCACCTTCTACACGGAGCTGCTCTGAAAACCTGTTTCTTCGCTCAGGCATTTGGCAGGTCATAGGTGATGCGGGGTGTGGCGATCTTGGAGTCGTCTGTCTGTATTTCTCTTCCATTCTGCAGCTTCTACCAAGCTTCTAAGTTCGCTTATTTTCTTTCCTGTCCTATCAAACCAGGGGCGTAGCTATCATGGGGCACGGGGGCATGGGCCCCCGTAGATCTGGCCCTGGACCCCCCTGCTGCGACCCTCTTGACCCCCCCTTCCCGCCGCCAACCCTCCCCCGCCGCCGTCGTGTACCTTTGCTGGCGGGGGACCCCAACCACCGCCAGCCGAAGTTCTCTCCACGGCCGCACGGCGTTGCTTGCTGAATGATCTGATCAAGTTTCTGTGCATGCATCTGACGTCCTGTACGTTGTACGTGCAGGACGTCAGACGCATGCACAGAAAGATTCAAACTTGATCAGCTCATTCGGCAACGCTGCGCGGCCGAGAAGAGGACTTCGGCTGGCGGGGGTTGGGGTCCACCGCCAGCAAAGGTACGCGGCAGGAGAGGGTTGGCAGTGGGAAGGGGGGGGTCGAGAGGGTTGCGGCGGCAGGAGGGGGGGGTCAACAACGCCGCGCGGCCGAGAAGAGGACCTCGGCTGGCGGTTGGGGTCCCCCGCCAGCAAAGGTACGCGGCGGGAGAGGGTTGGCGGCAGAAAGGAGGAGGGGGTCGAGAGGGTGGCGGCGCCGGGGGGGGGGGGCTAAAATGTGCCCCCTCACTTCGGGCTCTGGACCCCCCTCCCGTCGAAGTCTGGCTACGCCCCTGTAATCAAACATTTTCAAGTTTCCTTTAATCTACTTTTGTACTCGGACTGCAAACTACATTAATAACCCTAGAATGAAAGGTGACACAATAAATCCCAATAAACATACACACGAGATAGATTTGCCTTCGTACCACTTCCATTATATGCTAAGTTCTTTCGTGCACATCAATAGGGATTATCCTGAAACCCAACTTGATGTTCGTCCCCCGGGACAGGTTTGCCTCTCTGGGCTTTCAATGAATATTGCAGTGTCACAGTGATAATATTTTTAAATGGTACAAAAGAATTTTACTGTACCTAGAAGTGGTGGACCCAGCAGCACCGGACAACACTCCATAATGGTCACCAGGCCAACTGCACTAGAGAACCTCTGTGCGCCAACCAGGTCCATCAGTGTCTCGAAAAGCACCGAGCTCAGCCAACCAAAAGCAAACCCAAAGAAGCCGGCGTAGATACAGAAGCCGGCATAACTGGAGGATAAAGGCACTAAGAGATGGCACAGTCCGTTATAGAGGACAGCGACGGCAAAGAAATATTGAATCCTTGGCCTCACCCACTTGGTATTGGCTACGAGTCCCATGGATGGTCTTGCCACCATGTCTACAAAGGCCAGAATGGAAAGAAGGAAAGCAGACGCTTCACTGGAATGACCCTTGCTCTTGCCATAGTTACTGAGAAACACAAGTGGAGCAAAGAGTCCAAAAAACATTATCATATGGCCAGAAAGATAGAGTAAAAAGCCTCTGTGAGTGAACAAAGTTAAATCCAAGAATTGGTTGATTTTCTGGAAAACGGTTGGTTTGGTCTTTGGCTTTCCTCCAAGAAGGTCCGTATTGGCATCTCCACCACCTTCCTCCTTCGATTTCTTGCCTGCCTCTTCCAGGGCCACCTCCTTCTTCGCAGCCCCAGGCTTAAGACCTATAGGCCGCATCAAAGAGCCCGCCACACAACAGTTCAAGAGAAGGCCACCCAAAATTAAGAAACTGCCTCTCCAGCCAAAAATGCTGTAGAACTTCTGGTTCAAGGGCGCCAATGTCGACAAGAAAACAGGGCTCCCCGCCATGGCAAGTCCGTTGGCCAGCGGTCGCTTCTTGTAGAAGTATCGACCAATCATGGTCAAGGCTGGGTTCAAGTTAAATGCAAGTCCAAGACCTTCAACGAGAAAATAAATAAAAGGTTAGTGTCTACATTTTAAAAGGAAGTATTTTGTAAACAACAAAATAATTAGGCGCAATGTTAATTCACATAAGATGAAGCTACACTACTGCAGAATGGCAGCCCACAGGAACAAAACTGGCCATGATGCTGTGTTTTTCAACTTTCATCTAGCCACAATTTCTGTATTTTACAGAACGTGACTGTCTGAAAGGAAACTTTTGCTTTTGTTTTCAGAGTGGTTGTTTACTGCTTACCAAATTCTCAACTGCTTATGTTCAAGAACATTTACATGGACAGAACATTTGTGGCCCCAGGTACACAAACCCACTAGAGACAGAAAAAGTACCTGCATAAATAATAAATGTAAACTCTTTTGGATGTACCACAGAAGGGCAGTATATCAAATCCATGACCCTATGACCCATAACGTAAGTACATAAGTATTGCCATACTGGGACAGACCGAAGGTCCATCAAGCCCAGCATCCTGTTTTCAACAGTGGCCAATCCAGGACACAAGTACACGGCAAGATTCCAAAACAGTACATTTGATGCTGCTTATTCTACAAATATTCAAACAAATGTGAATGCAGGTTATTTATATATAAAGTGGAGTGAAGTCTCATATAAACAACACGAATAGAGTAATTTTATCACTCAATTGATGAATGTAAAATTTGTGTGTATGATCTAATCATTGACTTGACCTCCACCAACCTTTACTTTTAACCAACTTATAACTTATATTAATGAATCTCTCACAATCTCATCGTAGTCAACAAAATATATGCAGCACTTAACTTAGGCAGGTTGGTGCACTCAAGAACCCCTTCCTGCACCAACCTGCCTAAGTTAAGTGCTGCATATATTTTGTTGACTACGATGAGATTGTGAGAGATTCATTAATATAAGTTATAAGTTGGTTAAAAGTAAAGGTTGGTGGAGGTCAAGTCAATGATTAGATCATACACACGAATTTTACATTCAGCAATTGAGTGATAAAATTACTCTATTCGTGTTGTTTATATGAGACTTCACTCCACTTTATATATAAATAACCTGCATTCACATTTGTTTGAATATTTTGTGATATTGCACACTCGACAGAGTGTTGGCTCAGTTCTTGTTTTGACAGTATTCTACAAATAAGCAGTGGATTTTCCCCAAGTCCATTTTAATAATGGTCTATGGACTTTTCCTTTAGGGAGCCATCCAAACCTTTTTTTAAACCTTGCTAAGCTAACTGCTTTTACAACATTCTCTGGCAACGATTTCCAGAGTTTAATTACACGTTGAGTGAAGAAATATTTTCTCTGATTCATTTTAAATTTACTACTTTCTAGCTTCATGGCGTGTCCATTAAACCTCTGTAGGACCCAGTTAGACTTGCCATGCCCCCCATCCTTCTGCAATGCCACATGGCCCACACAATCCCACTATAGCACTGAGAATGGAGCACAGAACTAAAAACAGTTGAGATTGAGGGAGCGTCTGCTTCAATCAGATTGGCGATAGCTGATTCACAAACCTATCAGGCATCACTTGCCCCTGATGCAGTCCTCAGTAGGGCGAAACGTAGCCATGTCGGACACATGTTTTTAACCCCTCAAATTTTGTCACAGTATCAATAAACGCTTTACTTTTAACTACTACTCGTTTTGTTCTGCCTTTCTCCTGCTGCCGTGATAAATTTCTTTGCTCAGAATTTCCCCATTATAAGGTCTGCGCGGTAAATGAGAGGAAGCCCATAGGAACTGAATGGGGTTCCACTCATTTCCCGCATCGAGAATCGGCAGTGCGGCTTTGTAAAAGAGGCCCTCGGTGCTGGGCCATACCAGGATGCCAATGCCGACTATCCCAGTATAAAAGCAGCCACAGGAAGTTACCTGGGTACCGTTAATATCCAGAGCAAGGAGGAAGTTATCAACATGGGCTACCGTTGGGACATTCAACTCAGAATATGGATGTCCATGTCACATGTATTTTAGAACAGGATGTGCCGACACGCATCTGGTGATGTCCAGCATGAACGTCCCTTTTACAAACTGAAAGGTCCAAATTACGAAAGGGGCAAAAGAAGAAAAGTGAACATCTCGGTGGCATAATACAACGGCCACAGAGACATCTGTGTGGAAGAGTAATGGTTTAAGCAGACAGTTGAAAACCAAGGCAGAGAACCAGAGGTTGCCAGCTCAAATCCCACTGCATCTCTGTTGTTTTTTTTTTTTTTTTAAACTGTGAGCCCTCCAGGGACAGAAAAATACCTTCCTCCACTCCACTTGAGAACTGCTTACTCGGAGCACTTTTCTGTATCCTGGAACGTCCTAAGTACCAGGTCTAAATAGAGACATCCATCTTTTTGGAGACGGATGTCCTTTCCCCTTCTGCAGTCGAACGTTCATATTTTGGCCCCTCCCTAGTGCTACCCCAAACAAGCCCAGACCACACCCCCTTACCATATAGATATACTGCAGCCTCAGACGGCCATATCTCGGCTTTTTAAAATTGGGATATGGATGTCCATGCAATATGGATGTCTAAATGCTGGTTTTCAGAAGTCCAAAACACAAATAGAACTTCTAATAACCCCCATTATTTTACTGTTACCTGGTTTTAACTGTAGCCCACGTTAATAACTTTCCCTCTTAATGTGAAGAATTTCAGTCTCTGGTAACCAGAGCCGATATTGTGATGTCACAATGCCTCACTCCACCAATGCCTAAGAGGCAGCCTCATCAGTGATGTCACAATGGCTTGACCGTCTTATACTTGGCTCACTTTCTTTACATATTATTTCGATGTGTACAGATATTTCTTTTTTCTTAAATTAAGGGGGGAAGTTATCAACGTGGGCTACCGTTAAGATGTGTTATTTTACTGTTAGCCCCAGTTATTAGTAAGTAGTAAAAAAGGCCCGTTTCTGAAGGCAAGGAAACAGACCCTAGGCAGGCACTTCCTCCCCTCCCCCCGTGCTACGGCCCCCTCGCCCCCCCCTTCGGCGAACCTGTCGCCCCCCCCGGACCGCCTAAAACCGCCCCCCCCCCCCCGCCGTTCTGTACCACCTGTGCTGACGGGGGACCCAAACCCCCTGTCAGCCGAAGTGTTGTTGTGCCCTTCGCGTTCCTTCCTCATCTTCTCTGGAAGTTCCTCTGCGTGCATCTGATGTCAGACGCACGCAGAGGAACTTCCAGAGAAGATGAGGAAGGAACGCGAAGGGCACAACAACACTTCAGTTGTCGGGGGTTTGGGTCCCCCGTCAGCACAGATAGTACACAACGGCGGCCGGGGGGGGGGGGGGGGTTTTCGGCAGTCTGGGGGGGGCGAGGGGGCCATAGCACGGGGGTGACAGCTGATTCCGAGGCAGGGGGAGGAGTAGGGAAACACGCTGCGCATGTTTCCCTATTCCTACCCTTGCCTCGGAATCAGCTGTCATGACGTCAGTGACGTCAGTGCGTGTCTGCCTAGCAGACCACCTCCAGCCTAGGAAGCCACGGTCCCAGGCACAGAACGTTGGAGGTCAGAATTATTATATAGGACTAGGTCTCACTGCATAAAAATGGGACCCAAGCTAAAAAAGCAGGAGTTAGTGATAAAATAACACATCTTAATGGTTACCCACATAGCTATGCCCCTAAGTGCCACTCACTGGGGCCCGCTAATAATCTGGAAAGGAGCCACTCCCACCCAGGTAAGTGGTACCAAATATGAACTCCATGTAAATTACTGAATGGTTCCCAATAACTCACCTCCAATAACCCCTATACAGACATAGAGCTCAGCCACAGTGTTACAGAAGGATGCAGCTATCAGCCCACAGCCAGACAAGAGGCCACCAGCCATCATGATGGGCCGGCTACCATATTTGTTCACCAAGATACTGCTCACTGGTCCTGCAAGAAAATGCAAAAAAAAAAAATTAGTTACGGGTGAACACCTGTTGCTAAACCACGCAATAAAGCATTTAAAATGATACCTGGTTCATCTTCCGATACTCCATGAATAAATTTGCCACATGTGTGTGTACTGGTCACCATGGGGTTAACTCTATATTTAGGAATCTACTTTCCTGTACAGAATACTAGCACAACATGTGAAATAAAGAAACTAGGTTTTACCTGGTCATTTTCTTTCCATTAGTCCCTCCCACGATTCCAGAACCTATGTGATTAGTTGGGTCCCATCAACCTGCAGGTGGCGATAGAGAACTGAAAATTGAGCTGAGCCATATTTCTCTTGGCATCCAATCCAGCTCATCAGTATTTACGTAGACAAGCAGTAAGGAGAAACTCAAAACCAACACAACCTTAAACAACTCGCTAACCTAACACTGACCGGGACCAAACGTGTGGGCCTCTCTCATATCTGGACAACTTGTAGAGAACAAAAGATATACAGGAAGCACCATGTAAGGTGACAAGTCATTATTTAACCCATTACTTTGCACTAATTAAATATCTCCGAAACCTCAGGTACACCTCTGAATAGTGGGAAGGACTAATGGAAAGAAAATTATCAAGTAAGACCTAATTTCTCCTTCTATTACGTAGTTTCCCACTATACCAGAACCTGTGGAATGTTTAAAAGCAATCCCTAGAGTGGGTGGTATCCTGGCACCGCCACCCTGAGGACAGAAGCCCCAAAACTCTGGCTTCTGAGAATGCCGCACCATCCACCCTGTAGTGCTTGGCAAAGGTACGCAGCTCCAATCACATCACCGCCTTGCAAATATCCGCTGGGAACAGTAAAGTAATATCTCCCCAGGATGTCACTGTATGACTTGTAGAATGAGCCCGAAGGCCTAAGAAGCCGGCTTCCCCACAAGCAAATAATTTGATGTGATAGTCTCCGTCAGCCATCTAGCAATTGTGGGCTTGGAAGCCATGAGGCTAAGCCTCTGTTGACCAAGAAGCACAAACAGTCTGTCCGATTTATGAAACTCATTCATGACTGCCACTTGAATTAGGTCCACGTACCATGGCCTCCATGGTCAATCCGGGGCTAAGAGAATTGTTCAACCCTGGCGCAATGCGATCCTTTTCATCACACAGCCTACCACGTGCCAAGGAGGGAAGACATATTAGATCCGTCTCCGGCCAGGGCTACAGTAGGGCATCGATCCCCATCGAGTCCAGTTCTTTCCAACGGCAGAAGAACTTGGGCACCTTGGCATTCCCTTCCATCACCATTAAGTCCAGAATTGGAGAATCCTGTTAGCTCACTATCAGCTGAAAAGCCTGGCTGGGCAGTTCCGAGTCCAAGGAGTGCCTGCTAAGAAATTCTGCCTCCTCATTCCAGGACCCAGCGATGTGAGCTGACAAAAAGCAGAGAATACTTTTCTTCACCCAACACCACGGTCGCATTATTGGAGAAAACTCGGACCGGGGCCAACACCAGAAAAGGAGCAAAGTCACATAAGGCATTCCACACTGCCCTGAGCCAAGTGATTTAGGGACAACTGAGAATCTTGTTCTACCCAGGTGCCTTGTTCCAGATAATAAGCTCCCTACCTGACTTGCTGGCATCAGTTGTCAACCACCTCCCATTGTGTTATCAGAAAGGGAGCTCCAACGGTCAAATTCCTAGGCAACCACCACCACTGCATACTCCGTCTGGCAACCAGCATCCGAGGAAGACGACGGTCATACTTCTGCGACACTGGAGACCAGCAGCTGAGAAGACACTCCTGTAATGGCTGCATATGAGCTTTTGCCCTTGGCACCCATTTCCAATGCTGACATTGATCCCAGAACCAAGACGTAGTCCCAGATCCTCTCCCTTGCCGTGTCAAATAGAAAGCCTAGATACTCCAGCGTCTATGACGGCAGGTAGTCTGCTCTTCTCGAAATTGATCACCCAACCCAATGACTGCAGAAGATGGACAACTTTGTTGCTGCCATGCTGTCCGAATCGAATGATGTACAAAACGAGCCAGTTGTTGAGATACAGGTGAACTCTGATTCCCAGGCACTGAAGGAAGGGCCCCCCACCCCCCCACCACCATCCACCACCATAACCATGGCAAAGCCCAGAACTGGAGGCGACAGCCCAGAACTGCACAATGAAGAAATCTTTGATGTGGTGGCCATATGGGTATATGCAAGTACGCCTCCTTGAGATCAACTGCGGTAAGAAATTCTCCTGTTTGAACAGAGGCTATGACTGCTCTTGGTGCTTCCATTGGAAAGCGGGACACTCGGGAGGTAGTGATTTAGACCTTTGAGATCTAAGACCAGATGAAAGGTGCCTTCCCTTCTTTGGGACAATGAAGTCGATGGAATATCTGTCTTGTCCCTGTTTGGCCTGGGGAACTGGAACACCAGCAAGGAATCTGCAGTGGCCTGAACCTCAATCACCTTCGTTCCCTTTCAACAAGAAGAACTCCAACTTGTAACCTTCTGTAAGGATATCCAGAACCCACATTTTAAAACAAGAGAGAATTACACTGAATGAGTACTTCTAGATAAATTAGCTAGTTCTTTTTTTTTTACTGTAATCCGCTGAGATTCTTACTGTACACCGCCTTGAGTGAATTCCTTCAAAAAGATGGCAAAGTAAGTCCTAATAAGCAAGCTGCTCAACTGGAAGCCAGTAAAGGAACTGCAGAACCAGCGCGAAACGTTCCCCATAATTAACCCCTAAAATAGGACCAGCCACACGTTAATACTAGCTGCAGAGAACAGACATATTTCCTCAGAGTCCCACTAGAGAGCTGTTGAAACAGCAAGACAGCAGCGTTTTGCAATGAAGAGCAAGGACCTCAGAAAGGGCAAGGTGGAGAGAGAGAGAGAGAAAAAAAAAAGAAAGTGATCTCCACCCATGTTATCCTTCACACTGCTTTCCCAAGAAACAAGTCTCAGAAGTCACTGTTTAATCCTTGGCAGAGAAACAGCGCTGAGCAACCACCTTTCTGCTATGCATGATGCTGACTTGTGCTGCTTAAAATCATCACGTGAGGCCCGTGCTCCGAAAAGCTAGCCTGTCCTTTGCTTCATCTTGGCTTTTTCCTTCTTTTTACTTTTCTTTTTCTTTTTTAAGAATCTTATTTTGAGGTTGCCAGGTCCACTCCTCAGATGTCCATTCTTTCTTCATGCTTTGCGTGGGTCACTATTATAGGATTCTGAGGAAGATCTCTGCTCTTCAGCCCTCTGTGCAGTCTTCATGCTTTGTGTGTGTCGGTGTGATGTCTGCATGGGATTCTGAGATCTGCTCTTCAGCCCTCTGTGCTGTCTTCATGCTTTGTGTCGTTGTGATGTCTGCATGGGATTCTGAGATCTGCTCTTCAGCCCTCTGTGCTGTCTTCATGCTTTGTGTCGTTGTGATGCCTGCATGGGATTCTGAGATCTGCTCTTCAGCCCTCTGTGCTGTCTTCATGCTTTGTGTGTGTTGGTGTGATGTCTGCATGAGATTCTGAGATCTGCTCTTCAGCCCTCTGTGCTGTCTTCATGCTTTGTGTCGTTGTGATGTCTGCATGGGATTCTGAGATCTGCTCTTCAGCCCTCTATGCTGTCTTCATGCTTTGTGTGTGTCGGTGTGATGTCTGCATGGGATTCCGAGATCTGCTCTTCAGCCCTCTATGCTGTCTTCATGCTTTGTGTGTGTCGGTGTGATGTCTGCATGGGATTCCGAGATCTGCTCTTCAGCCCTCTGTGCTGTCTTCATGCTTTGTGTCGTTGTGATGTCTGCATGGGATTCTGAGATCTGCTCTTCAGCCCTCTGTGCTGTCTTCATGCTTTGTGTCGTTGTGATGCCTGCATGGGATTCTGAGATCTGCTCTTCAGCCCTCTGTGCTGTCTTCATGCTTTGTGTGTGTTGGTGTGATGTCTGCATGAGATTCTGAGATCTGCTCTTCAGCCCTCTGTGCTGTCTTCATGCTTTGTGTCGTTGTGATGTCTGCATGGGATTCTGAGATCTGCTCTTCAGCCCTCTGTGCTGTCTTCATGCTTTGTGTCGTTGTGATGTCTGCATGGGATTCTGAGATCTGCTCTTCAGCCCTCTATGCTGTCTTCATGCTTTGTGTGTGTCGGTGTGATGTCTGCATGGGATTCCGAGATCTGCTCTTCAGCCCTCTGTGCTGTCTTCATGCTTTGTGTGTGTCGGTGTGATGTCTGCATGGGAATCAGAGATCTGCTCTTCAGCCCTCTGTGCTGTCTTCATGCTTTACGTGCCTAAGTGCAGCACTGCATGGGACTCAAAAGATATAACACAGCAGCGCCTCCCCCTCCCCCCATTGATATAGTTATAATGTTGGTCAGGTTAAGCAGAAACTTCCATTAAGTTCTACACACAGGCATCGCTTCAGAGGAGAAACAGAAAAATTAGAGCTGGGTGTGGAGGTGGGGGAAGGGTGGCTTATTTTAGCTGCAGACAGATCACCTGAAAGTTATTTTGCTCATAAAAATGTGGATACTACTTCAGTTCTGAGTTTCAAATAAAATGCATGAGGTTAGCCATCTCTGAAAATCGATGCAGGGAAGGAGTGGGGGGGGGGGGGGGGGGGGGGTGGAAGAGTTTCAGACCTGATAATGTCTCACTCCTCCTCTCTGCAAAATATTTTCACAACCCAACCACAAGGCTCCATTTGTCTGTCTCAAGAGCAAATTAATTCACCCCTCACCCCACCCACTGTCCACTGAAGGGCTGGAGAGTGACAGAATTAGGTTCTGGCTACCTGAAACCAGGACCATCTCTCAGGCAAGCAGAACCAGGTGAACTGACTGCCCTGAATTAGTCAAGAGGAGGACACTTCCTCCCAGACTGACTCAGCTACGGACACTTTGGAGCTACGTGCCTCAGCTCACATCACAAACACGGAGGCAATCGGCATGCTTTGACAAGGAAGGAAAGATCAGTAACTGACGTTTCAACCAGATCCAGTTTCTCACATGTTGGAAACAAGTGGGTGCCCCCACTTCCTATCTTATGTCCTCGGTAGAGAATGCCATGGGGTCGGGGACACGTGGTTAACAGAGCCTGCGGGGATGGGGAACAGAGCCCAGCAGGGACAGGGACAAACTTTGTCCCCGTGTCATTCTCTACTTTGAAGGCTGCAGCTATTTATGTT
Organism: Microcaecilia unicolor; assembly: GCF_901765095.1. NCBI lineage: Eukaryota > Metazoa > Chordata > Amphibia > Gymnophiona > Siphonopidae > Microcaecilia > Microcaecilia unicolor. The sequence goes on from NC_044042.1 coordinate 13,139,252, forward strand.
CGAGTGATGCAGACGACAATGTTTTCATTTCTTGGAAACACGAGCAAAAGTGCTGGCCACAACTGCCAAAATTTGCACGGGGGGGATCCTGTGCTTTCCTGCTACCAGCACAACTTCTGAGATGACATTTTCTATTGCAGGAAGGACTGTAGAAGGCAGGAGAGCTAGACTGATTCCCGAGATTGTTGACGACTTATTATTCATCCACAGATTAAAACATCATAACAATTCCGCTTGAAGTCTCGGCAGCCATTTTGAAGAAGCGGCGGCAGAGGGCACGAAAGAGTGGGGTTCCTTCCTGTCCCGAAGAGGCCACCAGACCACCAGGGTGCATTACAGTAGGTTCGGGGGGGGGGGGGGGGGGGGGGGGGGGGCAGGAGAAGGCCAGCCGGTCCAGAAACCCGGACAAACAGGAGGACTGAAAAAAACACCCGGACCCCCCCCCCCCCCCCCCCATGACAGTCTCCTGAAAAGGAGGACAGGTCCAGAGAAATCCGGACATATTTAACCCTATATGTACTGTACTATGTTATGTTGTTCTGTGCGTGTGCACGTTTTAGATATTATGGTGCTGATATTTAGACCGACTAACTCTCATCCTCTGGCAGCGAGTCCCAGACTATTCTTTGAGTGAAAAATATTTCCTCCTATTTGGTTTACAAGTATTTACATGTAATTTCATTGAGTGTCCCCTGGTCTTTGTATTTTTTGAAAAAATGAAAAATTCACTTCCACCCATTCTACACCATTCAGAATTTTATAGACCTCAAAAGATTGGGTGGCAGAGCTGGTGGCGGGAGGCGGGGATAGTTCTGAGCAGACTTATACGGTCTGTGCCAGAGCCGGTGGTGGGAGGCGGGGCTGGTGGTTGGGAGGCGGGGCTAGTGCTGGGCAGACTTATACGGTCTGTGCCAGAGCCGGTGGTGAGAGGCGGGGCTGGTGGTTGGGAGGCGGGGATAGTGCTGGGCAGACTTATACGGTCTGTGCCAGAGCCGGTGGTGAGAGGCGGGGCTGGTGGTTGGGAGGCGGGGATAGTGCTGGGTAGACTTATACAGTCTGTGCCAGAGCCGGTGGTGAGAGGCGGGGCTGGTGGTTGGGAGGCGGGGATAGTGCTGGGCAGACTTATACGGTCTGTGCCAGAGCCGATGGTGGGAGGCGGGGCTGGTGGTTGGGAGGCGGGGATAGTGCTGGGCAGACTTACACGGTCTGTGGACAGGTACAAATCAAGGTAAGGTATACACAAAAAGTAGCACATATGAGTTTGTCTTGTTGGGCAGACTGGATGGACCATGCAGGTCTTTTTCTGCCGTCATTTACTATGTTACTATGTATATATCTCCCCCCCACTTCAGCCGCCTGTTTCCCAAACTGAAGAGCCCTAACCTCTTTAGCCTTTCTACTACTACTACTACTACTATTTAGCATTTCCATAGCGCTACAAGGCATACGCAGCGCTGCACAAACATAGAAGAAAGACAGTCCCTGCTCAAAGAGCTTACAATCTAATAGACAAAAAATAAATAAAGTAAGCAAATCAAATCAATTAATGTGAACGGGAAGGAAGAGAGGAGGGTAGGTGGAGGCGAGTGGTTACGAGTCAAAAGCAATGTTAAAGAGGTGGGTTTTCAGTCTAGATTTAAAGGTGGCCAAGGGAAGAGTTCCACCCCCTTTATCATTTTGGTCGCTCTTCTTAGAACCTTTTCTAATTCCGATATATATCTTTTTTTGAGATATAGCGACCAGAATTTAACAAAATACTCAAGGCGAGGTCGCACCATGGAGTGACACAGAGGCATTATAATATTCTAGGTCTTAATTTTGCATCCCTTTCCTAATAATTCCTACCATCCTGAAGTAGCTCTAACTGAACACAGTAACATAGTAAATGTCGGCAGATAAAGACCTGCACGGTCTATCCAGTCTACCCATTAAGGCGGCCAGAGTTGAATCTAGTGCTCTGCACAGGTTTGTTTGTTATATTTGTACCCCGCGCTTTCCCACTCATGGCAGGCGCAATGCAGCTTACATGGGGCAATGGAGGGTTAAGTGACTTGCCCAGAGTCACAAGGAGCTGCCTGTGCCTGAAGTGGGAATCGAACTCAGTTCCTCAGTTCCCCAGGACCAAAGTCCACCACCCTAACCACTAGGCCACTCCTCCACTGTTGCTACTATTTGAGATTCTACATGGAATGTTGCTATTCCACTAGCAGCATTCCATGTAGAAGTCGGCCCTTGCAGATCACCAATGTGGCTGCGCAGGCTTCTGCTTCTGTGAGTCTGACGTCCTGCGTCAGACTCGCAGAAACAGAAGCCTGCGCAGCCTTCTACATGGAATGTTGCTAGTGGAATAGCAACATTCCATGTAGAATCTCCAATAGTAGCAACATTCTATGTAGAATCTCCAATAGTAGCAACATTCCATGCAGAATCTCCAATAGTATCTATTTTATTTTTGTTACATTTGTACCCTGCGCTTTCCCACTCATGGCAGGCTCAATGCGGCTTACATGGGGCAATGGAGGGTTAAGTGACTTGCCCAGAGTCACAAGGAGCTGCCTGTGCCTGAAGTGGGAATCCAACTCAGTTCCTCAGTTCCCCAGGACCAAAGTCCACCACCCTAACCACTAGGCCACTCCTCCACTGTTGCTACTATTTGAGATTCTACATGGAATGTTGCTATTCCACTAGCAGCATTCCATGTAGAAGTCGGCCCTTGCAGATCACCAATGTGGCCGCGCAGGCTTCTGCTTCTGTGAGTCTGACGTCCTGCACGTACGTGCAGGACGTCAGACTCGCAGAAACAGAAGCCTGCGCAGCCTTCTACATGGAATGTTGCTAGTGGAATAGCAACATTCCATGTAGAATCTCCAATAGTAGCAACATTCCATGCAGAATCTCCAATAGTATCTATTTTATTTTTGTTACATTTGTACCCTGCGCTTTCCCACTCATGGCAGGCTCAATGCGGCTTACATGGGGCAATGGAGGGTTAAGTGACTTGCCCAGAGTCACAAGGAGCTGCCTGTGCCTGAAGTGGGAATCCAACTCAGTTCCTCAGTTCCCCAGGACCAAAGTCCACCACCCTAACCACTAGGCCACTCCTCCACTTCTTCATGAATAAACCCTGGTAAACTTAATCTCCGTCTCTCCCTGCCAATTTTGGGGGACAGACTGTAGAATCCGCCCTGCATCTGTCTTACTTCCTAACCTCTGAAGCTATTGTCAAAAGCTCAGTCCAGCTACGAGATCATTTAAAGACTACTAAGCAGGGACTGTCTTTTCTTCATGTTCAATTGTGAAGCGCTGCGTACGACTGGTAGTGCTACAGAAATGATTTATAATAGTAGTAATAATAATAATAATCATCATTTCTATAGCGCTACTAGACGTAGGCAGCACTGTACAGATTATATACAGCTCATTTCTCAGTCCCTAAAAGGCTCACAGTCTAAGATTTTGTACCTGGGGCAACAGAGGGTTAAATGACTTGCCCAAGGTCACAAGGAGCTGCAGCGGGAATTGAACCCAGATTGCCAGGATTAAAGCCCAGTGTACTAACCATTAAGCCACACCTCCTCCAAAGATTTAGTATTGTAAGTTGAAATGAAATAAATAAAAGATATATAAAGAAGATAAAGGTATGTATTTCCAGCTGTGCACCTCTGCTCCAAGTCGCTCTAAATATCGGGAAAAGGTGTACAGAATTTCTAAAGAGTAAAGAAAACATCTCGGACCAACAGGCAAAAGAAACTATCTAAGTGAAGAACAAAGGCAGCCTCTTACAGGAACAATTTGCGAAACGTCCTCCAATCCAGAGGGGACAAAGCGAACATTGTCCGAGCTACACAGGCTCTCGGCCAAAGCAATTTACTATTCCTAACAGCCCGCGGAGTCCTTGCAGGAGGTGAAAGGTCCAAGCGAATACGGAAGAGAAACTGCAGGGGAGGAGAGGGAGACGGATTCTAAAACGATTAAACCCCCGCAACACAATTTATGTACATTTACAGCCCACTCATCACAAATCTAAGCGAGCTACCACATAAAGCATATATAATGATGCCTACAATTAAAATAAACATAAAACCGAGCAGAGGGAAACGACATTTTCAGTTCGTTTTTATCGTCACTTCCTTCCACAGGCCACCTGCTCCCTGGCAAGACGTTAAGGATGAGTCAGAGTTTGTTCCAGAAGCATCAGTGGTTCCGGTATTAGGCAACTCACCTCCCCCCCCTTTTCTCTATCCTCACGGGACCGAAGGGATCAAGGCTCTGCTGTGCCAGCCCTTGGCAAGAGCTCCAGGCTGCCACCACAGGGACACAAGCAAAGCAGGAATGTATCATGAACAGCCAAGGAAAGCCAGATTCTTCATTTTACGAGCAAGGAATAGCTAGAAATTAACTTGTCCAAACCTTTTTTTTTTTTAAACCCAGATATGCTAACCACCGTTACCACATCCTCCGGCAACGAGTTCCAGAGCTTAACTAATCACGGAGTGAACAAAATATTTCCTCCTAATTTGTTTTAGAAGTATTACCACGCAACTTCGTTGAGTGTCCCCTGCTCTTTGGACTTTTTCAATGATACAGGCACAAGTTTTACACATCAGTACTAGTTTAAGATGAACGCATCCACATCTGTACCAGGGGCGTAGCCAGACCTCGCGGTGGGGGGGGGGGCACATTTTAGTCTGCCGCCCTGCTGCTACCCCCCCCCCCCCCCGCCGTACCCCACAGCAGCAAATACCTTGGCTGGCGGGGGTCCCCAGCCCCGCCAGCAGAATCCTTCTCCAGCGCCGGTCTCCGCCACCACCACGTTCCCTGCCCTGATCTCTCTTCCTTCCTGATGTCCTGCACGCTCCTTTAAGTGAAACTGAGCATGCTCAATTTCACTGAAAGGAGCGTGCAGGACGTGAGGAGGAAGGGAGAGCAGGGCAGAGAATGCGGGTGGCGCTGGACACCGGCACTGGACAAGGTTGGGGATCCCCGCCAGCAAAACCAGGGGACCAGATGAAATTTGGAGGGGCCCAGGCCCCTGTGGCCCCACCTAGCTATGCCACTGATCTGCAGCTTCTTCGGACCAGGTGTAAGTGTGCACATTACAAGAGGGACAATGTAGGAGTCTGGTTGATAAAGGCACATAAACAGACCCCTCTTTAGACATTTCACTGTTCTGAATTTATCCCTTTAAGGTTTGTGCATTGTCCATATTTCTTTGGGCTGGTCGTCTGTTAACAATTATATTTCATCAGATAAGTGCTCTGTACTGATGTGGCCCCTGCCTCTCTCTCTGCTGCACTGCAATCTGTGGACGATTATTCAGGGAAGCGATTTCTAAATGTCTGAAAGAAAGAAATAAAAGCCCAGGGACAGGCATTAACCTTAAACCACTTCTTTACTTCACCATTTAGTGCCAGTTTTAAATGCCAGTCCTACAGGTGATGTAAGATTGAACTTTAACTTGCTTTAATGGAAAGTAAAAGAAAATTAAAAAGACAGATCTCGACTCCTGGGCTTCTCAAGTTGGTGAGCCCTGGAAACAGCATCTGTAATTAAGGATCTCAGGTCCCAGAGGACCCAATGCTGGAAGACCCATGCCAGAGAGACCCCTGGGCTGGGACCCCACACATACACACTACAGGGGCATCCCCACCAGTGGTCTCCACCAACTTGCCAATGATGCTGAATCACTCCTTCTGGTGTCCGTTATTGGGGCCTGCCACCATTTTCAAGATGGTAGTGTTTCTGCCAAGGTCACTGATTACCATTAACAGGGACTGACCCCCAGGGGCGTAGCCAGGTGGGGCCATGAGGGCATGGGCCCCCACAGAATTAGTCCTGGCCCCCTCTACTTTCACCCCCCCACCACCGACCCTCCCCCACCACTTTCGACCCACCCCCCCTCCCACCGCTGCCACCACCAGGGGTCCCCCACCCCGCCAGCCGAACTCCTCTTCAGCGCCGGTCTCCGGCGCGTGCCGTTCGCAGACTCACAGAAACAGATCACCGAACGTGCTGAAGAGGACTTCGGCTGGCGGGGGTTGGGGACCCCCGCCAGCAAAGGTACCTGGCGGTGGCGGGGGAGGGTCAGCAGTGGTGGGGGAGGGGTGGCGGCACAGGGAGGGGGCTAAAACGTGCCCCCTCACCTCGGGCTTTGGACCCCCCTCTAAGCCCCTGCTGACCAAAGTAACAGCGACCTAGGAATGAGGGGGCCGCATTCAGTGTCTTTGGTGAGGTTGTGAGGGGACCCTCAGTGTGAGAGAGAGCCTGTAGAGTAGATGGGGAAGAGGGGCAGGCGAGCGAGTTGAGGTTAGGGTCTTCTCTGGTTCCAGGCCAAAACACCTCCACTTTTATTCCATACACTATTATCAAAAAGTGGCCTGTGCTTACAGAACAGTACGTGGTCAGAATATGGTCATTTCTGCACATTCTTGCCATCTAAATTTAGGTGGCCCTTATAGAATTACCCCTTAAACGCTCACTTGGGGAGTAATCGTATACATCATTCCCCACATCTAAAGCACATTTACATGCGGAAAATGGCTCTTAGGAGAAACGTAACAGAAGCCCTGCTGAGTCAGGAGAAGGTCCGCGAGCCCAACATCCTGTCTCCAGAAGGGCCGGCAAATAATTTTTAAAGCGCACACTTCCCCCCAGCCGCAGCCCCAGTTTATAACAAGCGATGCATTACCATAGGAGTGGAGGAGTGGCCTAGTGGTTAGAGTGGTGGACTTTGGTCCTGGGGAACTGGGTTCGATTCCCACTTCAGGCACAGGCAGCTCCTTGTGACTCTGGGCAAGTCACTTAACCCTCCATTGCCCCATGTAAGCCGCATTGAGCCTGCCATGAGTGGGAAAGCGCAGGGTACAAATGTAACAAAAATAAAATAGATACTATTGGAGATTCTACAAGGAATGTTGCTACTATTGGAGATTCTACATGGAATGTTGCTATTCCACTAGCAACATTTCGTGTAGAAGCCTGCGTGGACACATTGGTGATCTGCAAGGGCCGACTTCTACATGGAATGTTGCTAGTGGAATAGCAACATTCCATGTAGAATCTCCAATAGTAGCAACAGTGGAGGAGTGGCCTAGTGGTTAGGGTGGCGGACTTTGGTCCTGGGGAACTGACTTTGATTCCCACTTCAGGCACAGGCAGCTCCTTGTGACTCTGGGCAAGTCACTTAACCCTTCATTGCCCCATGTAAGCTGCATTGAGCCTGCCATGAGTGGGAAAGTGCGGGGTACAAATGTAACAAAAATAAAATAAATAAAAATATCATTGGCTTACTGCAGCAGGTGCTATGTCTGTTTATGTGTGTGTGTGTGTGTGTGTGTGTACACACATAAACACTAGTGAGAAAGGTTGAAGTGAAGAAAGAATCCCACCAACAGCTGCAGCAACTTGACTTTAGCTACAGGGAAACCGTTATACGCCGCAACCCTGAGCCCCTGATATTAATGGGCACCTCGAGGCATTATACGGTTCAAACACCACCACCAGGAAAAGCTGCTTTCTAATGTGGTCAGCTAGTCTCTTGAGACATCAGGAGCAACGCACCCAAAAGGGATTTTTTTTTGGGGGGGGGGGGGGGTATTTTTAGCTAGGGCATTATGTTGGAAACCTCAGCAGTGTGATGTTAGGTATCTTTGCAACTGTGGCCTCTCTTTCAAACACACAGACGTCTGCCTGCTTTATCCATGAAAAGGGCTCTCGACCCGAGTGCCAGCACCGTCCCTATTCTCAAAAGGGGGTCTCCCGTCCTATTTTCTTGCGACAAGCAAACGGTCCAGACTTCTCCAAATGCAGGGTAAACAACAACGATGCCTTGAGCAGAGACGTGTAAAATAGGCATTCGAAACCGCAGCACCTGCAAAATTCTTTTTCAGCTGACAGATGAAAACATTAAGGCCTCCCTCCTTCTTCCTGCCAGAGGCAAAAATCAATCTTTAATGGTTTCAAAAAGGCTCCATCTCCACCATTATAAAACCTAAATAAAATGTGAACCGCACAGCGGAAGCCATCATCGGAAACCTCACCCCAAAAAGAGGTGCTGGCTGGGTCACTAAACAGACAAACATGACTATATCTAAATCCAGGAAAGCAAAAGACCAGCCCGTCGGATCTTCACAGGGGAGGCAGGGATAGTAGGCAATGTGGATAGGCCATGTGATCTTTACCTGCCGTCATTCTCTCCGATTCTGTATTTCTGATGCAGCTAGCTGTACCCTTCGTACAGACGTGATAGCCTCCCATATACCACTGTGCCCAGCACCTGGGTGACAGCCACACGTGCAAACCCTGCCAACAAAAATCCTGGATGGCTAACAATGCATTACGGCTTTTACTCTGTTCTTTCTCCTGCTCTCTTGCCCAGCAAATGTCAAGGTCGTAGCAGAGGGAAAGAGGTAGGGAAAGACGCTATCCCGCATGCTGGGACACAGCTGAAAAGGGCAGACATCAAGTGACGAGCAGGATACCGTCAGGCTTGTTAAAACTGCCAACACCACATAAACTTTATTAACTAGTTTCCATGATGTAGTACACTACTACTACTATTTAACATTTCTAAAGCGCTACCAGGGTTGCGCAGTGCTGTACAATCTAACAAAGAAGGACAGTCCCTGCTCAAAGGAGCTTACAATCTAAAGGACCAAAAAGTGCAGTCAATCAAGATTGAGGCAGTCTAGATTTCCTGGCTAGAGGTACAATGGTTAGGTGCCGAAAGCGACATTGAAGAGGTGGGCTTTGAGCAAGGATTGGAAGATGGGTAGGGAGGGGGCTTGGCGTATGGGCTCAGGGAGTTTATTCCAAGCATAGGGTGAGGCGAGGCAGAAAGGGCGGAGTCTGGAGTTGGCGGTGGTGGAGAAGGGTACTGAGAGGAGGGGTAGAGATTCATTTGGCAGTGATCAGTGTTTTTTTTTTGTCTGCCACTGACTTTACGCACAGATAGTCAACGCTGGGCCATGCCGGGCACCGGCACGGAGCATTCAGGCATATGTTGCCAAATAAAACACAGCGATATTCAGAAGATAACCAGTTATGATGAACCACATAAAGATAGGACTGTGTTTTATGTGGTTCTGTTTATGTGGTTATTCTTCTGTTTCAATATTTTTGTTGAAAATTTTCTTAGATTTATCTAAGCTAACAAGATAAACAAACAGATGTAAAAAAATGCGCGGCCTAACTAACTTTCGGAGATCACTGAAGACCAGCCTGTTCAACAAGGCACACCACAATGATCCATTCTAATTACCAGACAACGAAACTCAAGCCTGAACTGGATAAAACCTAACTCTCTATACTCGACTACCAAGGTCTACTCTACCACGAATGAACTTCAATGCAATACCACTTGATCTCTTATTCCGAATATGAACTCTTTACACTTGACTGTTTAATCTACTATGTCAATCATGATCTTTAATGTAATACCACTTGTATCTCTCACTCCGGAAATGGCGATCGCCATGACCGAACAATGTAAGCCTGCAAATAGGTGGGAAAATGTGGGATACAAATAAATAAACAATAGGTCAGCTACATAGCATACGTAAAATATCAATAACGCATCGTTACAATAAACATTATAGTAGGTAAGGACAGTTGTCAATTCTGTGGTCATTTACAGCAAAACAAGTCTGTAGGTGGCCAGGTGGCCATTACGGACTTAAATGAATGACATTTGTAAGCAAGTATTAGTTCATATTTCTTAGGAGTGGAGGAGTAGCCTAGTGGTTAGTGCAGCGGACTGTGATTCTGGGGAACTGGGTTCGATTCCCACTACAACTCCTTGTGACTCTGGGCAAGTCACTTAACCCTCCATTGCCCCTGGTACAAAATAAGTACCTGAATATATGTAAACCGCTTTGAATGTAGTTGCAAAAACCTCAGAAAGGCGGTATATCAAGTCCCATTTCCCTTTCCCTATTTGAGATTCTACATGGAATGTTGCTACTATTTGAGAGTCTACATGGAATGTTGCTACTATTGAGATTCTGTTGCTACTATTTGAGATTCTACATGGAATGTTGCTATTCCACTAGCAACATTCCATGTAGAAGCCTGCCCTTGCAGATCAGCAATGCGGCCACGCAGGCTTCTGTTTCTGTGAGTCTGACGTCCTGCATGTCCAGGCTTCTACATGGAATGCTGCTAGTGGAGGAGTAGCCTAGTGGTTAGTGCAGCGGACTCTGATTCTGGGGAACTGGGTTCGATTCCCACTGCAGCTCCTTGTGACTCTGGGCAAGTCACTTAACCCTCCATTGCCCCTGGTACAAAATAAGTACCTGAATATATGTAAACCGCTTTGAATGTAGTTGCAAAAACCTCAGAAAGGCGGTATATCAAGTCCCATTTCCCCCTTTATAGTGCAGATATTCAGAAAAGTTCAGAAGTGAGTTCTCTTTTCATTTCCATATTATTACATGCAAGGCAATTGCCAGTAGAATGTTGAAAAGTTTACCAGAGGATTGAGGTAGGGAAATTTCTGAACTGAAGGAGCGAAGGACGACATTGTTGTAGGAGATATGTAAATCTGGAGGTAGATGAAATATGTTGGAAATTCTGGACCAAATATAGTTCCGAATACGCATGTACATTTGGACAATAGAAGATGGTACGAGATGGGGAACCTTCAGTGGAAGAACAAGACCAGCAGGAGGTTAGGGAGATTTGATTGGAGAGCTTAGCCAGTCTTATTGGGGTCCAAGTAGGCAAGAAAGGATTATGAAAAAGGATGACCGAGATATAGCTGCTGATTTTGCTGGGCGTCAAGTTTTAGACCAATAGGTTGACCAGTCAAATTCTGTTGTGGTTATGTGGAATATCGGCACGTAACTGGCTAAGTCCTGACTCCGCCCCCATAATTAGTTTCGGCTTAAGGGGCATTTTCAGTGGCACTGAAATATGCTTACAATTTAAACGGTGAGTTACCATTTCTGGCCGTTGAAATCACTTTAAATATCGACCACTACTATGTTTAGTTCCTGTACTGCAGCTTTTGGCGTGTTTGACCTATTGCTGCCCAAAATCCCACTCTGTTCTCATAAAACTGAGAAAGCACCACACAGCTCAAACTTACTGTGAGCTATGTGGTGCTGGACAAAACATGATAGCTGTTTGAAAAAGTAGCACCAGTAACAAGCCTCCGGAGATAGTACAGTGGGGGGGGGGGGGGAATTAAAAACTGGAGAGGGAACGGGATGGGTCCGATACCGTGGAGCCCAGTCTTTTTCTTATTCTCTGCGGGTGTTGCGGGTCGACCTCACACCCAGCAAATTTTTTTGAAGCAGGCTACAAGCGCCGCCAGAGTTGTACTTGCTGCCCATTGGAAGCAGGCCCACAACCCCTCCGATATATCGGTGGATCCAAAAACTGAAGCATATCTGTGAGATGGAAAGATTGCTAGCTTCTTCTACTAACCTATAAATGTACTCACTCTGCTGCTCCCCAGTATCTCTCCACACTCGTCCTTCCCTACACCCCTTCCCGTGCACTCCGCTCCATGGATAAATCCTTCTTATCTGTTGCCTTCTCCACTACTGCCAACTCCAGACTTCGCGCCTTCTGTCTCGCTGCACCCTACGCCTGGAATAAACTTCCTGAGCCCCTACGTCTTGCCCCATCCTTGGCCACCTTTAAATCTAGACTGAAAGCCCACCTCTAACATTGCTTTTGACTCGTAACCACTCGCCTCCACCTACCCTCCTCTCTTCCTTCCTGTTCACATTAATTGATTTGCTTACTTTATTTATTTTTTGTCTATTAGATTGTAAGCTCTTTGAGCAGGGACTGTCTTTCTTCTATGTTTGTGCAGCGCTGCATACGCCTTGTAGCGCTTTAGAAATGCTAAATAGTAGTAGTAGTACTTGTGACCTGGATTGGCCACTGTTGGAAACAGGATGCTGGGCTTGATGGACCTTCGGTCTGTCCCAGTATGGCAATACTTATGTACTTAGGATTCTGAATGGAATCTTGCTACTCTTTGGGATTCTATATAGAATGTTGCTACACTTTGAAATTCTGCATGGAATCTGGTTATTCTTTAGAATTCTAGAATCTTGCTACTCTTTGGGGTTCTACATGGAATGTTGCTACTATTTGGGTTTCTGCCAGGTACTTGCCCCTACGTCTTGCCCCATCCTTGGCCACCTTTAAATCTAGACTGAAAGCCCACCTCTTTAACATTGCTTTTGACTCGTAACCACTCGCCTCCACCTACCCTCCTCTCTTCCTTCCCGTTCACATTAATTGATTTGATTTGCTTACTTTATTTATTTTTTTTGTCTATTAGATTGTAGGCTCTTTGAGCAGGGACTGTCTTTCTTCTATGTTTGTGCAGCACTGCGTACGCCTTGTAGCGCTATAGAAATGCTAAATAGTAGTAGTAGTAGTAGTATTGATGGCACATGATCTGGGACTCTTTTATTCTTCATGTATAACTCGATTGATCCCATAAGTTACGGTGGTGTTGGGGGGGGGGGGGGGGATAGGAGGGGTGGGATGGGTGGGGGTTTTGAGAGGTAAGAGGGGGACGGAATTTGGGGTATGTCATAAAACTGAAAAAGGTTGAAGTACCGGAATGGTTATTCTGAACAGTTCAATAGATGGAGTAGTGCACTAAGAGATACTCATGTGATCTGTAATGAGAGCAAAGCCATGTTATTATTACTTGTTTGCCACAGTGTTAGAAAGTTGTGTACTGTCTTATCGGATTGTGCCATGATACGCATGATACGTTATGTTTCAGGATTTGTGTACTATTTACTAATAAAGACTTCATGAAAATTAAAAAAAAAAACTGGAGGGGGAAGAGGAGAGCTAGCTTGAAGGGGATGGGGGTGGCGACAGGATACTGGAGGTTGAAAGGGGTGTCTGTCACTTTGTCTGGTGATGGTCTTGGTTCTCACACTGTACTTTTTTTTTTTTTTTTTGACGGACTAGCCCTCACATAAAAAACGGTGAAGATTCTGCAGTAAGCAGATCAACGTACGCACGACAGTGGCATTAGCCAGGGCAGGGTCCTGGGGGCCTAGGCGATCCTCTCAGTTTGGGCTCTGACCACCTTCAAAAAAACTGCAGCACCAGATTCATCGTCTGGCAGGGATGCTCAAGCTCTGCCAGCCAAAGACGGGATTTGTGGCCCAAGCCCCCCCATCTATGCTGCCTCAGCAGCAGGAAGTCGGTGGGGTGCTTCCAGCCACCGATACCGGCACTTCCGCGCGTGCTCAGTTCATTTGAGCTGACGATGTGCGAAAATGCTGGCCTCGAAGGTTGGAGCATTCTGCTGGCTTTCTCACAGCTTCTGCAACATGGGCGGGGGCTCCGGCAGAGAACCCCCAGCTGGTGGGGCTTAAGCATCCCTACCACCAAAGGTATGATTCGTCAGCAGCAAGGGTGGGGGGAGACAGAGGAAATGCTAAGCCCCCCCCCCCCCACTCACACACCCCTCAAAACAAGTTCCGGCTACACCCCTGAGGCACCAGACTCATTTCCTACCTCCTCCATACATGACAGCCAGCATGATGGATGAGATCCAGGACACCTCGCTGCTTGTGGCGTTGAAGATGACTTCAATGTCCTTAAAGAAGACAGTGATGGACTTGGCGAAGGCATAGGAGAATCCAATGGAGATGAATGCACCCACCACCACGGCCCACCCCCAGCCTCCTTCTGGGGGGGTATATCCCTGAGGACCACCAACCGCTGCTGGCATCTTCGGTGATGGTGGTAACTCAGCTGAGACTCAAATATCTGGAAGGGAGAGGAAAAGCAGGGCGTATTAAACACAGGACTATTTGAACCAGGTTACTACAGTATTAGATCGTAACTACAAAATGTAATTTCAGGAAGAAAAAAAAAATCAGAACAACAATGAAATATGAGCCTAGCGCTTAGAACAATCTGGCTGACAACCAGGGAAGCTCAGGTTTTAAATCCCGCTGCTGCTCCTTGTGATCTTGGGCAAGTCACTTAACCCTCCACTGCCTCAGGTACAAACTTAGACTGTGAGAAATACCCAGTGTACCTGAACGTAATTCACCTTGAGCTACTATTGAAAAAGGTTTGAGCAAAATCCCAAAATAATCAGAGCTTCCCAAACTGTGGGTTGGGACCCCAAATGGAGTCAAAACCTGTCTTTGGGAGGTGGGCTCTCCATAGATGCATCAATACTTTGCACCTCCGGGTGGTGGGGGTGGGGGGGGGGGAGAATCACAATTTTATTTGGCCACAAAAAGATTGGGAAGCACTGATCTAAGCACCACAGTGAGTAACTGCAAGGAAGACGTACGTGTGAGCGGCCCATGAGCGTCTCTCTCAGTTACAAACATAGTGCCCGATACTCAGCCAGTGACGATCAGCATTTTGCCGAATGCTGCTGGCATTGCAACCCAGAAATTCAACGCCAGGTCCATGTCCAGGCATCGGCATTGAATTTCCAGGTTTGCGGAGCTGGTTAAGTGCAATGTTCACCACAAAGATAGGCCCACATAAAAGTCCATCCTATTTATGTGGTTAACCTGGTCAGTTAAGTGCTGAACATCGGCCACTGGAACACCCTCAAAACAGCCTGTTTTCAGTTTGGTGCTAACCGGTTATTTTCAACGGCACATTTAAGTGCTACTGAAAATAAGCAGTTAGCACCAAACAGGTGATTCAACCAGCCAGGAGCCATTTACGGCTGGTTAAATCACTTTAAATATCAACCGTGTAGTTTATAGAAAACTAGTAAAAGAGACCCGTTTCGAACAGAAAGGAAAAAGGCGCTAGCAAGGATCCAGGGCCCCCTCCCTCTGTCCCTCCCTCCGTCCTACCCCTGTCCAGGTGGCGTCATTGGGGAACACGGAGCCTGGGCTGCCGTAGCCACGCACCTCCAGCACACACAGGCTGGGCTGTTTTGCTATTTTCTTTGGCGCTCAGTGTCACAGCTGGCCTCACACTGGCTCAGCCCCGACTCATCCGGATTCGCCGCTCCTGTCATTGCGGCTCCTCCCCTCTTCCCTCTGCTAGCCAATCTGGTGTCTCCTTTCCCTCGTCTCCTCCCTCCGGCCCTGATGCATCCGAATTCGCCACTCCTGTCTTCGCAGCTCCTCCCCTCTCCCCGCCAATCTGGTGTCTCTTTTCCTTCGTAGCCTCCCCCATGTCCTGCATCAGTGTGTGTGTGTGTGTTTACCTGGCAACTATACAGAGTTCCCTCGAGGGCGGGGCGATTACGAACCCTACGGACACTACAGGGCTTCACTGCCACCCTGCCACGGAGTCAGCTTCAGAACGTTGGAGGTGCGAATTATTATATTAGATTATAAAATGACACACGTCACTTGGCACACCAACTTAAGCCCGCCACGGACATGGCACAAGAGGAAGCAGGTGCACAAAATGTTGACTTTTATGCCCGCATTCTATAACAGAACCTTAGCGCCGAGATGCCCCCTACAGAATGGGCACTAAGTACACGGCACTGGGGCACCTAGACTGAGGTGTCAATTTATACAGTTGACCCCATTAGACTGTAAATCCTTGGGGGACAAGGAAATTCGGAGCCGATGATGCCCTTCCCCTATTTCTACTCTGTAGCTTTTTCTCTCCCGTGTAAAATTTCTATGTTGTTTTGTTTAGCTGCATTTTTATTGGTCCTGTCTTACTGTGAAATGTCTCGTTTCTCAATTGCTTGTTCCCCCCCCCCCCCCCCCCATCATTTAACTTTACAAACTGCTTAGATTTTTTTAATATAGATTTGCGAGTGGAGGAGTGGCCTAGTGGTTAGGGTGGTGGACTTTGGTCCTGGGGAACTGAGGAACTGAGTTCAATTCCCGGCACAGGCAGCTCCTTGTGACTCTGGGCAAGTCACTTAACCCTCCATTGCCTGCCGCATTGAGCCTGCCATGAGTGGGAAAGCGCAGGGTACAAATGTAACAAAAATAAAATAGATACTATTGGAGATTCTACATGGAATGTTGCTACTATTGGAGATTCTACATGGAATGTTGCTATTCCACTAGCAACATTCAATGTAAAAGTCGGCCCTTGCAGATCACCAATGTGGCCGCACAGGCTTCTGCTTCTGTGAGTCTGACGTCCTGCACGTACGTGCAGGACGTCAGACTCACAGAAGCAGAAGCCTGCGCGGCCACATAGTAGCAACAGTGGAGGAGTGGTGGTTAGGGTGGTGGACTTTGGTCCTGAGGAACTGAGTTCAATTCCCACTTCAGGCACATGCAGCTCCTTGTGACTCTGGGCAAGTCACTTAACCCTCCATTGCCCCATGTAAGCCGCATTGAGCCTGCCATGAGTGGGAAAGCGCAGGGTACAAATGTAACAAAAATAAAATAGATACTATTGGAGATTCTACATGGAATGTTGCTATTACTGGAGATTCTACATGGAATGTTGCTATTCCACTAGCAACATTCCATGTAGAAGGCTGCGCAGGCTTCTGTTTCTGTGAGTCTGACATCCTGCACGTACGTGCAGGACGTCAGACTCACAGAAGCAGAAGCCTGCGCGGCCACATTGGTGATCTGCAAGGGCCGACTTCTACATGGAATGTTGCTACTGGAATAGCAACATTCCATGTAGAATCTCAAATAGTAGCAACAGTGGAGGAGTGGCCTAGTACATAAGTACATAAGTAGTGCCATACTGGGAAAGACCAAAGGTCCATCTAGCCCAGCATCCTGTCACCGACAGTGGCCAATCCAGGTCAAGGGCACCTGGCACGCTCCCCAAACGTAAAAACATTCCAGACAAGTTATACCTAAAAATGCGGAATTTTTCCAAGTCCATTTAATAGCGGTCTATGGACTTGTCCTTTAGGAATCTATCTAACCCCTTTTTAAACTCCGTCAAGCTAACCGCCCGTACCACGTTCTCCGGCAACGAATTCCAGAGTCTAATTACACGTTGGGTGAAGAAACATTTTCTCCGATTCGTTTTAAATTTACCACACTGTAGCTTCAACTCATGCCCTCTAGTCCTAGTATTTTTGGATAGCGTGAACAGTCGCTTCACATCCACCCGATCCATTCCACTCATTATTTTATACACTTCTATCATATCTCCCCTCAGCCGTCTCTTCTCCAAGCTGAAAAGCCCTAGCCTTCTCAGCCTCTCTTCATAGGAAAGTCGTCCCATCCCCACTATCATTTTCGTCGCCCTTCGCTGTACCTTTTCCAATTCTACTATATCTTTTTTGAGATACGGAGACCAGTACTGAACACAATACTCCAGGTGCGGTCGCACCATGGAGCGATACAACGGCATTATAACATCCGCACACCTGGACTCCATACCCTTCCTAATAACACCCAACATTCTATTCGCTTTCCTAGCCGCAGCAGCACACTGAGCAGAAGGTTTCAGCGTATCATCGACGACGACACCCAGATCCCTTTCTTGATCCGTAACTCCTAACGCGGAACCTTGCAAGACGTAGCTATAATTCGGGTTCCTCTTACCCACATGCATTACTTTGCACTTGTCAACATTGAACTTCATCTGCCACTTGCACGCCCAATCTCCCAGTCTCGCAAGGTCCTCCTGTAATCGTTCACATTCCTCCTGCGACTTGACGACCCTGAATAATTTTGTGTCATCGGCGAATTTAATTACCTCACTAGTTATTCCCATCTCTAGGTCATTTATAAATACATTAAAAAGCAACGGACCCAGCACAGACCCCTGCGGGACCCCACTAACTACCCTCCTCCACTGAGAATACTGGCCACGCAATCCTACTCTCTGCTTCCTATCTTTCAACCAGTTCTTAATCCATAATAATACCCTACCTCCGATTCCATGACTCTGCAATTTCTTCAGGAGTCTTTCGTGCGGCACTTTGTCAAACGCCTTCTGAAAATCCAGATATACAATATCAACCGGCTCCCCATTGTCCACATGTTTGCTTACCCCCTCAAAAAAATGCATTAGATTGGTGAGGCAAGACTTCCCTTCACTAAATCCGTGCTGACTTTGTCTCATCAGTCCATGTTTTTGTATATGCTCTGCAATTTTATTCTTAATAATAGCCTCCACCATCTTGCCCGGCACCGACGTCAGACTCACCGGTCTATAATTTCCCGGATCTCCTCTGGAACCCTTCTTAAAAATCGGAGTAACATTGGCTACCCTCCAGTCTTCCGGTACTACACTCGATTTTAGGGACAGATTGCATATTTCTAACAGTAGCTCCGCAAGTTCATTTTTTAGTTCTATTAATACTCTGGGATGAATACCATCAGGTCCCGGTGATTTACTACTCTTCAGCTTGCTGAACTGACCCATTACATCCTCCAAGGTTACAGAGAATTTGTTTAGTTTCTCCGACTCCCCCGCTTCAAATATTCTTTCCGGCACCGGTGTCCCCCCCAAATCCTCCTCGGTGAAGACCGAAGCAAAGAATTCATTTAATTTCTCCGCTACGGCTTTGTCCTCCCTGATCGCCCCTTTAACACCATTTTCGTCCAGCGGCCCAACCGACTCTTTGGCCGGTTTCCTGCTTTTAATGTATCTAAAAAAATTTTTACTATGTATTTTTGCTTCCAAAGCTAATTTCTTCTCAAAGTCCTTTTTTGCCCTCCTTATCTTAGGGTGGTGGACTTTGGTCCTGAGGAACTGAGTTTGATTCCCGGCACAGGCAGCTCCTTGTGACTCTGGGCAAGTCACTTAACCCTCCATTGCCCCATGTAAGCCATATTGAGCCTGCCATGAGTGGGAAAGTGCAGGGTACAAATGTAACAAAAATAAAATAGATACTATTGGAGATTCTACATGGAATGTTGCTACTATTGGAGATTCTACATGGAATGTTGCTATTCCACTAGCAACATTCCATGTAGAAGGCTGCGCAGGCTTCTGTTTCTGTGAGTCTGACGTCCTGCACGTACGTGCAGGACGTCAGACTCACAGAAGCAGAAGCCTGCGCGGCCACATTGGTGATCTGCAAGGGCCGACTTCTACATGGAGTGTTGCTAGTGGAATAGCAACATTCCATGTAGAATCTCCAATAGTAGCAACAGTGGAGGAGTGGCCTAGTGGTTAGGGTGGTGGACTTTGGTCCTGGGGAACTGAGGAACTGAGTTCGATTCCCACTTCAGGCACAGGCAGCTCCTTGTGACTCTGGGCAAGTCACTTAACCCTCCATTGCCCCATGTAAGCCGCATTGAGTCTGCCATGAGTGGGAAAGCGCGGGGTACAAATGTAATAAAAATAAAAATATATCAAATAAATTGAACTACTTACTGTACCTAAATATAACTCGCTTTCAGCTACTACTGAGAAGAGGTGTGAGCGAAACCCAAGTTAATACATCTCAGAAAGTGGAATGCAAATAGATTAAAAAAAAAAAAAAAAAAACATTTCTTTTTTTCTTTCTGGTCTGGTAACTCTTCCTATCTCATTTTATACCCAGCTCAATCAGCTCAGCAGGTGCAGCAGACTGGATGGAACATATGGATCTTTCTCTGTCGTCATTTACTATGTTACTACGTACAACCGATGCTGGAATCTGGTATCCAGACCCTTCATTTGCCCTCTCTGGGGGTTATCCCTCCTTATTTATTTATTAGGATTTATTTACCGCCTTTTTGAAGGAATTCACTCAAGGCGGAGTACAGTAAGAATAGATCAAACATGAGCAGGAGGCAATTAGAGCAGTAAAAATATTCGAACAACAATACAAAGTATGGCATGGTATGCCTCTTGCAATGACAACACAATATGTACTAGAACATTATAATTGATAGCGAAGGGTAAGGTAAAGTTGTAACATATAGATGAGTAAGAAAGTAGGAAGAATTAGAAAGTAAGGTGACTGATTTGAAGAAAGTTGCACATGAGGTCAGAGAGATGGTTAAATATCATCTCAGCTAGGGTAGGAGTGGATAAACATGTCCCGCTGCAGTATGTGCAGCCCGTGTCATTCCTTGTGGGTTGTAGAGACTAACAAGTTAGTTACTTCTTCCATTAAAGGCCTGGTTGAAGAGCCAAGCTTTCACCTGCTTCCTGAAGTACAGATATAGCACAGTCTCTCACTCTTCCTGTCTGGTCATTACAGCAACGCTCCCAAGTCCAGGAATCATGGACCAGGGCTCCAGAACACTGTCCCATGGACTCTCTCAATCAAGGTGCCAAGCGTCCCCCTTAACGAAGACCATGATGCCATTCTTCCCACCCCCATCCTAGGTGCTGTGAAAATCAGCCTCCTCCTCCTCCCTAAGCTGACTCAGGAATCGAATCGGGGCCCTTCATCACGGTTTGCGCAGCGACCAGTCCAAAACCTCACATCACAGTACAACCTGCACTGGTCAAGGACTGCCACGCCTGGCGATTCCACTACCCACGAGACGTCACATGATGAGCGGCCGTCAAGATCTAAGGCAAAGTTTCAGCATTTCATAGATCAGTGGTCTTCATTCATTTTTAAGTTGGGGCCACTTTGGATTCTAACGAGCTGAAGGAGAGCCACCAAATATCGTCCCATGCGGGGCTACAGCACTGCTGACCAGTGTGTGCCAATGACATCCATCCCCTCCATCCCACCTTCAACCTTGAGGGGGCATCCTCAAGGTTATGAGCATTTCCAAATGTATTCTTCTTTTGCCAACTGAGAGATATGTCTTGTCCTTCAAGCATGTGGCTCTTCCCCCCACACTCCCCCCATTCACTTTCCACTTTCTGTCCTGAGCCTGGGTAGAGAGGCAGAGTAGCAGAAAAAAAAAATCCCAGAAACATAACGGGGAGGCCGCCATTGGCCCTCAGGCCTTGCAAGGAAGAAAACTGCTTTAGAAAGATAGTAACATCATGAACCCAAAGGAAGATGCCATCTACAAAATATTCCCTCAACTAGACCACCCCACGTTCATGGTCTTTTAAACTTGTGCACACTTATCTACGCCATAAAAACATGCTCAAAATACTGGGCAGCCTAAAGGTGAGATAATATGCAGCCTTCCAAAATCTACTTAAAAAAAAAAAAAAGTAAAAAATGTAGATGAGGAAGTTTCAGAAACTTTTACAGAGGAAACACACTGCAAACGATACATGATAAAACAGACAGCACAGATGTCTTAAACCCAAGTTTCTATTTCTACAGAGAGAGGGACCAAAGTTGTCCTCATTATACACAGAAAAAAGCAACTTACATATTAATGGGAAAGGCCAGCACAGGATCTAAAGTTCCTCGGAGCACAATGTGTTTGAGCGTACAGTAAAGTACTCTGAAGGTCAGAACAAAGCTACCAAATTTGGAGCCAGTGATGAGTGGAAAACGTCCCTGAGTGACACTTTGCCAGCAACTGGTCTCACATGATCTGCTCAGGAACTGGTTCTTCCCTCCAGCGGACGTCCCCAAGGATTGCTGCTCTCAGAACAGTGATCCTCTGCAGCAGGGCTGCCTGTCGTGGAAGGACCTGGACAGCCCTGGGGAATTAGCTGCACCCCCCCCCCCCCCCCCCGAGGGTGAAACTATACCCAGACTTTCTGCAAACAAAAGTGAAGCTCTGTGCACATTACAGGAGCTGATGGGGGCGGGGGGGGCATCAAATGCTGCTGTCTGTCAAAGTCACACACTGTGACCTGTCTCGCAAGCCCGCTTAAATGGTAAGCTCTCTGGAACAGGAACTTGCTGGTCTGTAGTGAATGTGTTAGGTAAAGCCCTGGTT
The DNA here is from genome assembly GCF_901765095.1 of Microcaecilia unicolor. NCBI lineage: Eukaryota > Metazoa > Chordata > Amphibia > Gymnophiona > Siphonopidae > Microcaecilia > Microcaecilia unicolor. The sequence goes on from NC_044042.1 coordinate 13,160,917, forward strand.
CAGTGCTGCTACAAAAATACCCAGACAGGTCACATGCGAAGCCTGTTCTCAGGGTGGAGGAAAGGAGAGCAGATAAGACCGTGAGGCCTTGTTTAATCCTGTTTCATATCAAAAGGGCCCAACTGTGCCTTTCACACCTGCAAACAAAATCTGAATAAACACAAGACAAAAGTCAAACATTATCCTTCAGATTTAAGGCTGCGGCAGCTCTGTGGCAAACCAGGGAACAGCCCCGTACCCAGGGGAGCTAAAGAAAGATAGAGAAAGATGCTGGCAGAACCCAGATGCTAAACAAAAGTACACAAGGCCGGGATGTGCTCCCTTCTAACACTAAACAAAATGCAGCCTTGTGTCTCAAGGGCTGGGGTCTGAAATGCTGCTGCTGGCACCTCTGGAAGAGGGTCCTCTCCTTGGACAGATCTGGCTGAAATTTGGCACCACCACTGGAACCTCATGAAGGCATACTCCTACCAAATTTCTGGAAAATCCACACAGACAGTGCCCCCTGCCCTCCACCAAGATAGCGAGAGATGCCACTCGAGTCAGAGAAACCCTTGTTCCCTCCTGCAGCACTGCTCCTAAAAGGCTCCAAGGACACCCTCCAAGGAGCAGAGGACATTAAAGAATGGGACCCTTCCCCTCCTCCCATTAATCTCACCTAATAAGAAATAGCATTATTTATGATCTTGGGGTGACAGCAGAGGCAGAAATACTGAGGAGGTAAGGCACTAAATACCACCCGGTCCAACCCTTCTATCCATCTGTGCAGCTAGGCCTCTTCTTCCCCCCCCCCCCCCCCCACCCCACCCTCTGTGTCTGTCCCACAGAGCCCTTGGTCCTCTCAACATAAACTAAAACCTACAACGTGATAATATACTGTCCCACTCTGCTCATCTGCATAAACCTGCAGCAGCACCACAACACAGAGATCACTACTCATGTCTCACATCATGGCTGAGGCTCACAAAAAGGCCAAGTGTCCTTAAGGACGAAGGGCCGACCCGAACAGATAATCAAGAACCTCACAAACCTAAAAACAGAACCAGTCCGAGACAGCAAGCAGAAACGACAATGGTATTAAAATCCAATCTTCAGTCTACTAACCAGAATCAGGCAGAAACAAGAAGAAACCTACCAAAGCAATCTCAGGATATGAGGCCTACCCCAAGAATATGAGAGAGGCCTACCCCAGCAAGCTCAGGTTATGAGAGAGGTCTACCCCAAGAATGAGAGAGGCCTACCCCAGCAAGTTCAGGTTATAGAATATGAGAGAGGCCTACCCCAGCAAGTTCAGGTTATGAGAGAGGTCTACCCCAAGAATATGAGAGAGGCCTACCCCAGCAAGTGCAGGTTATGAGAGAGGTCTACCCCAAGAATATGAGAGAGGCCTACCCCAGCAAACTCGTTATGAGAGAGGTCTACCCCAAGAATATGAGAGGCCTACCCCAGCAAACTCGTTATGAGAGAGGTCTACCCCAAGAATATGAGAGAGGCCTACCCCAGCAAGTTCATGTTATGAGAGAGGTCTACCCCAAGAATATGAGAGAGGCCTACCCCAGCAAGCTCAAGTTATGAGAGAGGTCTACCCCAAGAATATGAGAGAGGCCTACCCCAGCAAGTTTAGGATATGAGAGGCCTACCCTAGCAAGCTCAGAATAAGAGGAACTGGATCACACACGAGCACTCCGGAGAACTATGGCACGCAGTAGTATTTATTGCAGAACTAAAATCACCCAACGCGGCTGCATTTCAGTTTTCGCCTGCATCAGAAGTATGTAAATCTTCAAGAACCAATGGCAGCAGTGTTGCTGCAAAAACAGCATGAATTAATTGCACCTAATTTGGATACAACACACTCAGTCCTATGCCTGCATCGCAGGGACAGAGACTCATCAAACAGAAGGCATTAGCTTCTCCTTAGAAGGCCACATCGAGTGAATTCAGATCTTCAATAAATATTTTTATTTGACATACTACTCCGAGGTGTTTATATATGATCTAGCTCCTTTTCGGACACCCTGAAGCATTAGGACATTTTATCAGTCTCACTGAGACTGGCTTGAATTCATGGCTTCTAGCAATGTTTCCATGTCCAGCATGAATTATTAATGTCCACGGCAGAACATTAGGAAACATGTAATAACTACCCCCTCTGCTCCCCTCCTCCCCCCCCCCCCCACAAAAACCCACACATTACAGTAACACTTTGATAAAGCCCAATTCAGATTTGCACGCCCAATGCCAATCAGCTACATTTTAGAAACATACACGCAGCCACCTCTGGTGTGGATGAACCAGTAGTAGTACTTTGAGCACAAGGAGAAGAAATTAAATGTTACCAACAATACCAAAGAACAGATAGAGGTGAAAGTGACGGAGAGGGGGAAATAAGGCAACGGCTTCCAGATTACGCACGCCACCTTGGCGAGAGGAGAAGCAATCTGAATCTGCATCCCAAAACTGCCAGCTGCCTTGTTCTGCTTTTCCCCACAAGCAAATGAAAATAATCTTCCTGTCTAGAGAAAATGTTGACCGCTATCCAAAATGAGAGGGGCTGCTGGAATCCCCCAGCACGGCAGCTTAGCAGTTCCTAAAAAGTAAGGTCCATTCTCTAAGGATTTCTCTTTCCAGCCACCAGCTGAACATAAAACCATCTGTTACCCAGGCCAATAAATTAACACATAAGGGCCAGCCACTAGACAGCGCACCGTTCAGAACTTTAGAACGGATGAGCTATACCCCTCCCGCGTGGTCAAAGGAAGGTCAAGCAGGACTCTGAAATGCATGTTCTGCTCCTATCATGCATGCCTCCTATTCCAAGGCAGGTTCATGTACCAATGACAGCCGGAGCACGGGTAAGTCACGCGCCAGGCTCCTGCAGGGTTAAGGGTGACGGCAGCTGCCCCCACTGCAGCTTTTCCCGGGGATTCACGTCTCCGGCATGTTCTGGCGTCCAGAATGTAATGAAAAAAAGGAAGAAACCCCTCAGAATGCCAAAAGCTTCTCTCACAGCTGCAAGAGCCCCCAGATAAAATATACGTTTCCTGTCCCAAACCCCCCTTCCAAAAAAACCACAAGATTTACAGATGTTTTAGAGAGAAAAATATAACAGATGATGGGACTGTGACAAGAGTTCAGTTTCCCTCATTCCCTCTCCCCCCCCCTCACCATTCCATATCTATAATGCGAAGAGGTCCCGCTCCCCATCATCTGCCCCCTCCCTCTTCGGCCAAAACTGTGTGACCTGTCCGGTGATACCCCAGACAGGACTCGGAAGACACCGCTGTCAGCTGTCATCCTGGGAACATTTCAAATGGCACAGGCTGCAGGGATCTGAATTATTGATTTCAATTTATATAACTCATCTTTCCAAAATAGCTCAAGGCGAGACAGAGCAGTTTGTTATAAAACCAAATGCATAACAATAAAACACATTCAAAACACCAGCCAAAGCTATCAATCAGCAGGAATCTCCTTCAGTAAATATTACAGACAAGTTATGGAAGTGGTTTGCAATCCCATTCACAGCATAACTGGGCCCGGCTTGTAAAGGTAACCAAAAATCAATGGGAAAAATTACCCGGTCGGAGTATTCAAGTACAACAGATCTCACACTGGACCAGCAACCAGAGCAGAAAACCGAGAACTGCTCAATGTCAAACCTCAGCCTGGTTTAAAACACCTCCAGTCCGTCCTCCCACAGGAATCCTGAACTTTGGCAGGCGGCAGGGAGGGGAGATGGAGAAAATAAATCATTACTGCCTCCTCTCTCATGTCACAGCGTTTAGCAGTAGCAAATACCAGCCAAGAAAAACAGAAATCCCACCATATGACCAGCTTGAACAGTATGAAACCATTTTTAAGCGCCCTCCGCGTTGATCTGGACTTTTAAGTTCATCTAATGAGTCGAATTCTAGTTGCAGTCCAGAAAGCTTCACACTGTGCACCACTGGTCTAATTTCCCAACCGGTCATAGTCTGGATTTGCGCACGCAATTTAAATTACTTAACAAGCCAATGGGCGCCGATAATTGCCACTCAACAAGCAGTTACCGACACTAATTGGCAGTAATTAGAATTTACGTGCACAACTTGTACATAAGTATTGCCATACTGGGAAAGACCAAAGGTCCATCGAGCCCAGCATCCTGTTTCCAACAGTGGCCAATCCAGGTCACAAATACCCAGCAAAATCCCCAAAATGTTCAAAACATTTTATACTGCTTATCCCAGAAACAGTGGATTTTCCCCAAGTACATAATGGTCTATGGACTTTTCCTTTAGGAAGCCGTCCAAACCTTTTTTAAACTCCGCTAAGCTAACCGCCTTTACCACATTCTCTGGCAACAAATTCCAGAGTTTAATTACACGTTGAGTGAAGAAAGATTTTCTCCGATTTGTTTTAAATTTACTACATTGTAGCTTCACCGCATGCCCCCTAGTCCTAGTATTTTTGGAAAGCATGAGCAGACGCTTCACATCTACCTGTTCAACTCCACTAGGCATATTCTGTAAAATGGTGCATGTAAATTCTAATGCATGCTGCCAAAAACTGGGCGTGGAATGGGCAGACTGTGGGCTTTCTGAAAATCTACGTGCAAGTTATGTGTCTAACTTAGGCGCCAGTATTTACACCCAAGTTTTACTTGGGTAAATGAACAGACCTATAGTTGGGCATAGGCATGGCCGCTAGGCATATTCAATAAACCATGCTTAAATCTAGGCACAGTTTACAGAATACGCCTAGGCGGAGATATTTTCTGTGCCGATTTTTCGGGTGCCATATACAGAATCAAGTCCTATACGCTACTTCTCAACCGATGTGTTGCCCTCTTTCCCCCAACCTGGCATGAAGTGCCGCTCCCTTTGAAACCAAACCACCACAGTGTCTGTCCTCCTCGGCTTAAAGAACCAAAACTTGATTCAGAGATGATACTTCCTTATTAATTAGACCTCGACGCTTCTCAGAACCCTTCTGAGAGTGGAGACAGCGCCAAGACGATAAAACAGCCGCCCCCAAGCTACAGACTATCATTGGCCATAATCAGAAATCGAGAAGTCCATTTCCCTTCAATTAATTAAAGTATTTAAGATTTTATAAACCACATTATCTAAAATCCTAGGCGGAGGACAATAAAAAAAAACATACATAACATCTTTAAACAGAAAAAATCAAGAAACAGACAAAATACAAAACGGTTAACAAATGAGGGAGAAGATACAGAAAGTGCGTAAGTACATAAGTAAATAAGTATTGCCATGCTGGGACAGACCAAGGGTCCATCGAGCCCAGCACCCTGTCACCGACAGCGGCCAAAAGAACAAGCAATTTGTCCCGCCCATCCTAGAAATACTGTATTATTCCCTCGTCCATTCAATAACATTCTATGGCTTTTTCCTCCAGGAAGCCGTCCAACCCTTTTTTTTGAAGACCGCTACGTTAACCGCCTTAACCACCTTTTCCGGCAGCAAATTCCAGAGTTTAACTACGCGTTGAGTGAAGAAAATTTTCCTCCGATTCATTTTAAATTTAAAGTGCCAGAACTTTAAAATTCCTCCAGTCTTCCATGTGCACCACTTGCAGTCAGCTGCTCACCCTTTCCAAGAACTGGCAAGGCTACAAAACATCTTACAGAGAAATTAAACACTCTCTCTCTCTCTCCCCCCCTCTTTCCCTCTCTCTCACTCTTTCCCTCTCTCTCACTCTCTCACTCTCTCTCACTCTCTCACTCTCTCTCCCTCTCCCCCTCTCTCCCTCTCTCTCTCACTCTCTCACTCTCTCTCTCTCTCCCTCTCCCCCTCTCCCCCTCACTCTCTCACTCTCTCTCACTCTCTCACTCTCTCTCCCTCTCTCACTCTCTCTCCCTCTCTCTCTCTCTCTCCCTCTCTTTCCCTCTCCCTCTCTCTCTCTCTCACTCTTTCCCTCTCTCTCTCTCACTCTTTCCCTCTCTCTCTCTCACTCTCTCTCTCTCTCTCTCCCCCTCACTCTCTCACTCTCTCTCCCTCTCTCCCTCTCTCCCCTCTCTCCCTCTCTCCCTCTCTCACTCTCTCTCACTCTCTCACTCTCTCTCTCTCTCTCTCTCTCTCTCTCTCTCTCTCTCACTCTTTCCCTCTCTTTCCCTCTCTCTCTCTCTCTCTCTCTCTCTCTCTCTCACCATAATCCCCTCCCTCCTTCCCTTTTCCCTGCTTCTCTCCCCTGTTCTTCCCTGCCTCACTATCTCTCCACTCCTTATTACCTACCTTAGTCTAATTATGTTTTATATAATACTTTAAATCATTGTTAACGTCATGATTTTGTGATTTGTTACTATGTAAGCCGCACGGAGCTTGCGATGAGTGGGAATTGTGCGGGATACAAATGTAATAATAAATAAATAAATATATTCATTTGTCAAACTCCTGAAATGCAGCCCAGGTTGCGGCCCTTGAAGACTGAAGGGCAGAGGAGGATGGGGAGAGAACTGCACTTATAAAAAAAACCATGACAAGGATCCCCCCTCCCCCAATAAAAAAAATAAATAAAAAATTCAAGCCTGCTCCTCTCTGATCAGACAAGAAAGATCGAAATTTGTAATAAACACTGGCTAACTGCCAACTCACTGCGATACCTCCTGGTAATCTGAGGGGTGGGGCCACAGAAAACGCTTACAACTGTGAAAACTCCCACAGTCCAGTTAGGGTTCCAAGGATTTTTTTTTTTTTTTTGGGGGGGGGGGGGGGGGAGAATCAGAATCCTTCAGGCTTTGGCTCTCCATCTAGTGCGTCACTGCTGTTCAAACCCTTCAAAAGGAAGTGGAAATTCCACCTACCCCCCCCCCCCCTTTTAACTTTAAAAAAAATGATACAGCAACAGACCTACGTTTAAACATAGACGTCCATAAACATTATTAGTCCTTCAGACCTATCAGGTACTGCACAGCATGGATCTAGGATCCGTGAGGCAGTTCTGAACAACCCAGACTGGTCACTGTCGGACACAGGATGCTGGGCTCGATGAACCTTTGATCTGATCCAGCAAGGCACATCTGGTATTCTTAGGTTTAAATCCAGTCCGCACTGATCACCACAACTAGACTGCTTTTCAGGATACACAGCATAAATATTCACAAAATATTTTGCACAGATTAGGCCCAAGAAAGGGCTTAGCTGGAGAACAAGGCCAGTGCCAGGGGCAGACCTCTACGGTCCATACCCCTATCATGGCTAGACAGTTAAGTCAATGCTGGGCAGACTTCAGTCCGTGCCCTGATCATGGATGGACAGATAGGCAAGTGCTGGGCAGACTTCTACAGTCTGTGCCCTGAAAATGACAAGGACAAATCAAGATCAAGAATTCGCTTCACTGGCTCCCTATCCGTTTTCGCATCCTGTTCAAACTTCTTCTACTAACCTATAAATGTACTCACTCTGCTGCTCCCCAGTATCTCTCCACACTCGTCCATCCCTACACCCCTTCCCGTGCACTCCGCTCCATGGATAAATCCTTCTTATCTGTTCCCTTCTCCACTACTGCCAACTCCAGACTCCGCGCCTTCTGTCTCGCTGCACCCTAAGCCTGGAATAAACTTCCTTAGCCCCTACGTCTTGCCCCATCCTTGGCCATCTTTAAATCTAGACTGAAATCCCACCTCTTTAACATTGCTTTTGACTCATAACCACTTGTAACCACTCGCCTCCACCTACCCTCCTCTCCTCCTTCCCGTTCACATTAATTGATTTGATTTGCTTACTTTATTTTTTGTCTATTAGATTGTAAGCTCTTTGAGCAGGGACTGTCTTTCTTCTATGTTTGTGCAGCGCTGCGTACGCCTTGTAGCGCTATAGAAATGCTAAATAATAGTAGTAGTAGAGGAGTAGCCTATTGGTTAGTGCAGTGCAGCTCCTTGTGACTCTGGGTAAGTCACTAAACCCTCCATTGCCCCTGGTACAAAATAAGTACCTGAATATATGTAAACCGCTTTGAATGTAGTTGAAAAAACCTCAGAAAGACGGTATATCAAGTCCCATTTCCCTTTCCCTTATGACATCACAATATCAGAAGTGAGCCAAGTATCAGGCAATCAAGCCATTGTGACATCACTGATGAGGTTGGCTCTTATTGGTGGACTGAGCCTCCACCTACCCTCCTCTCCTCCATCCTGTACACATCAATTGATTTGATTACTTTATTTTTTGTCTATTAGATTGTAAGCTCTTTGAGCAGGGTCTGTCTTTCTTCTATGTTTGTGCAGCGCTGCGTACGCCTTGTAGCGCTATAGAAATGCTAAGTAGTAGTAGTAGTAAGAATACATATGTAGTATTACATCATACCTTATGAGTTTATCTTGTTGGACAGGTCTTTATCTGCTGCCATCTACTATGTTACTGCATTTTTCACATTTTTCCCTCAAGGGGCGTGGCATGGGTGGAGAGTGGTTTTTCCCTCAAGGGGCGTGGCATGGGTGGAGAGTGGACCAACTAGCATGGTACACTTACCACATGCTAACTGGCTAATGCAGAGAGTCAAAGCGAGACCACCTCCTAAATAAGAGGCAGGAATTATTTCTGCATTAACTACAAGCAGGTACCACATGTTAATCCGAATGTTAATGAAAGACCTGCAATAAAAAATAAAGGGACGCCCTTTCTTGATGCAACGTTAAGTTTTAGGCTTGCCGTGCGTTAAAATCCTACACTATAGCTCGTTAAACCCAATAACAATGCCTTTTAGTAGGGGGGGGGATTGTGACTGTGATAAAGATGTACACAGAAGCTGTTAAACGCAAGGCCCCTACTTCCCTCCCCCCCCCCTCAAGCAGAGAACCTGAAAAGCAAAACTAAGATTAAAGCAAAAGAGTAAAACACACTTTTACCAAAAACAGCCAAAAATCTGAGCGCATCCTTGGTCCCGGCCTTCCCTTCAGGACACAAAGGCCTCACAGACCTGGATTCACTAGACACTGACCATTATTTTAACACTGGGCTACAACGAGGTCACTGCTGCCAGGGTAACTTAGACCTTGGAAATTCCAACCCTCATTGTGAAGTTAAAATTAAATATTTAAAAAGGTCAGGTAAACCAGGCAGGCGGATAGAAGCAAAGTGGCCTTCAGCGTCTTTTCTCTGCACCTGGGACTTTTGCACCCTTAACAGCCGTAACAAATGTCACATGAGAGAGATCCCTGCAGCAGTGGGTAGGGGGTGGTGAGGATGGCATCCCTGCCATTGTGAAACAGTAAAATCTAGAGGTGGGAATAAGGGTACACATGTACCATGCCAGGAACCACCGCTCAGAGTGGCTGTAGAGTACAGCTAAACCCGTGGCAGCCACAGTCCCTCTGTTTAAGGAACACCCCCCCCCCCCCCCAATATAAACGAAAGTGATCAGAGCTAGGGGCCAGGTTCCAACTGGGTCAGAAGGTGAAGTGTGGAGGAAGGCTGAACCCAGCCAAAAGCAGTACATTTCACAATGAAAAGCAAACATGAGTACCTCCCTCCCCCCCCCCCCCCCCTGTTCACATGCAGGTGAGACAGCCTCCTCGCCAACCCTCATTCAATTCTCTCTCCTACTTAGAAGACTGGCTTTCCACAAATCTAGCTCCCCCACAGCAGGATCAGTGTGTAATTTATGGGCAGATTAATAAGGGAACAATGCGTTTCCAGCTATCACAAACCCTCATCCTAAGACTGTAAGATCACCAACAGTCTAACACCACAAACTGTAACTCTGCCAACATGCCTCCTCCGAGCGCCAGAATGCACCCAAAGCACTAAAAAAACAGAACTGCATTTGAGCAAGGATGTTCAATATGTCAGAGCATGGATGCAATGTAGGGACAGCACACTTAAAGAGTCAGGTCTCCACTCCCCCTTCTGGCATGATCTTGGATCACGGGGTGGGGGGAGGGGAATAATATTGGAGTGGACCTACAGAGCTTCCTCTTGCTAAGTCAGGCCTCTCACACGGCTATCAGAATCACTTAGGAACCTCCCCCCCCCCCCCCCCCTCCCCACTTTCAGGGATTGTCTTAACAGCCCAACTGTCTTCCAGGAAACAGGAAATGAGGGCGGGACCAGAGGTGAGAGAAGGGAAGGCTGAAGCGCCAAGCCTGCACGCTTTTCACTGCTGCTGCTGCCGCCGTAACCCCGACGAGGTAAGATTACTTTTAAAATTCGGAGGGAAGGGGCCTGGAACTCGAAGGGAGGAGAGGGAGGGGGGAATGCACCACCTGTAAAAAAAAAAAAATTTCAGCACCCCCAATCATTTTGAAAATTTGGCTCCTATGCCTGTACCCAAAGCTGTTTCTGAGCTGAAGGTGGGGGTTGGAGGGGGTGGGACACAGACACATAAAGACATCAGTACAATCTCAAATCCCTACTATGGAACAGAGCCAAGGTTAAAATGAAGAGAATGAGGAAGGAGCTCCTTGTGGCCCTGGAGGATCATCTGAGTCCTGTTTTTTTTTTTTTTTTTTTTTAAACCCCACTAAGCATTTTTTCCACCTCCTACCACCAGACAAAAACAGGACTTGAATTGCAAACACCACCATGATCTCAAACTCAACAGGCCTGGAAGACGAAAATGGCAGAAATATCCCAGTTCAGATCAGTGAAGACCCGCAGGGCAGTCCAACGGCCTACCCAGGAACTTCTGTTGCCAAGCGTTAACCATTCTAAAATGTTAAATGGCGCTCAGGCCTCCAGATTTCCTTCTGGGAGTCTCTACATTCCAGTAGAGGGAACCGATTTCTCATAAAAGCCGGGTTTCACCAGCGGCAGCAGACACCATACAAACTTTCCATTCATTGCTGGAAGACACTGCAGTACAGTTTGCTAAAAAGGCAGAGACAAAAAGACGGGAAACCACAGCTAGTGAGATGGAAACAACTTGAACATTAATAAGTGACTTAAGTGCTGTTAGATTTTGACCCACAAGGGCCTGATGTCTTGGATCTCAGTAGCTGGCACGAAGAGAGCTTTAAACAAGCCAAGAAATCTATTTTCCTCTCCTTCCAATAAACTCAGGCAAGCACATTACTCGGAAGAATATCGTTTTGCAGCTGACTCTGCATTTTATCATGTGAAACAAAAAAAATACACCAGAGACTCTTGAGAGAAGTTGTTAGAACACTTCCTAAACTTCTCTGTATTTTTTTAACCTTCTGTAACAGCTTCAGTACAGAGGGTGGGCGTGGAAGGGTCATCTTGTCGGTCACCCGTGGATTTATCTATCGGGCAGAATTCACTGCACTTCTGCTCCTGGCTTTCCTCAGGCAATCCTACCCCTGCGGCATCTCACAAGGCCAAGCCTAAAACCGTTTTCTGCCAACCCTCTTCCTCCCTCTAATGTAAAAATAATTAAATATAACATTTTTCAGTCCCTGCTGCTGTTTTATGGTTTACTAGCCGTTGAGCCCGTAAAAACGGGCTAGTATAGGACGGGGGGGGGGGGGTTGAAAGGCCCCCCTCCCCCGCCCGCCGCAAGTCCCCCCTCCCCCACCGCCGCCGGGTGGGGGGAGTGGTGGCGGCGACCTTGGGGGGGGAGCGGTAGCGACGGCGGTTTCGTCCCTCCCCTTGCGCAGTACAGACCCTCTCTGTCCCGCCCCGTCATCACGTATTGACGCGGGGGCGGGACAAAGAGGATCTTTACTGCGCACTTGCGAGTGAGTTCGGTCACTCGCCGTTTATATGTTTGACTAGCCATTCAGCCCGTAAAAACAGGCTAGTATAGGACGGGGGGGGGGGGGTTTGAAAGGCCCCTTCTCCTCGCCGCTGCAAGGCCCCCCTCCCCCGCCACCGCCGGGTGCGGGGAGTGGTGGCGGCGACCTTGGGGGGGAGCGGTAGCGACGGCAGTTTTGTCCCTCCCCTTGCGCAGTAGAGACCCTCTCTGTCCCGCCCCGTCATCACGTATTGACGCGGGGGCGGGACAGAGAGGGTCTTTACTGCGCATTTGCGAGTGAGTTCGGTCACTCACTGTTTATATGTTTGATTGACTCCATGTACTGCCTTTAGTATATGTTGCCTTTCCTGACACAGAAACACTAGTAAAAAAAGGCCCGTTTCTAACACAAATGAAACGGGCGTAGCAAAGTTTTCCTCAGAGTGTGTATGTGAGAGAGAGAGAAAATGAGTGATACAGAGTATGTGTGTGTGAGAGTGTGTGTGAGTGTGAGAGTGAATGTGAGAGACAGAGAGTGAGTGTGTGTGGGGCTCCGAGTTCCATGACCCCCTCCTTCCCTCCGAGTTCCAGGCCCCCCTTCCGTCCCTCCGAGGTACAGTAGAAACATGATGGCAGATAAAGGCCATATAGCCCATCCAGTCTGCCCGTCCTCTGTAACCCTTAACTCTTCCTTTTCCTAAGCGATCCCACGTGCTGATCCCACGCCTTCTTAAATTCTGACACAGTCGTCGACTCCACAACCTCCATCAGGAGGCCATTCCACGCTTCCACCACTCTTTCTGTGAAATAATATTTTCTTACATTACTCCTAAGCTTATACCCTCTTAATTTCATCGTTTTCCTTCAGTTGAAAAGGGCTCATTAATGAGGTAAACATCTCTGTCATATCTCCTCTCTCCCTCCTCTGTTCCATGTACAGCAAAGTGGTTTATATCCTACGGCAGACTGAAAGGAATGCAAAAAGAAGCAGATCGTGTAGAAATGAAATGTAATTTATTTAAACAATACAGCAATATTTATATGAATACAAACAGCCCATATAAATATTCATATAAATATTGCTGTATTGTTTAAATAAATTACATTTCATTTCTACACAATCTGCTTCTTTTTGCATTCCATCTTGGAGTTTGCAGACCATCTGCCTTCGTGCTTTCTTAGACTGAAAGGAATAACAGCATAATGACAGAAAAGACGAGAGAGAGAGAAAGGAGACCAGAAGGTCACTGTAGACAACTCAAAGCATAAAAAAAGCTCATAAGATCTATCATCAAAGACATTTTGTAGCATGGGAGGAGACACAGACACTGGCATCAGCCCGATATGCAGATGATCAGATTTTCTCTGGATTTGATATTGGGGTGGATTTAGGCATGCAAAGGTTAAAGCTTGCTCTTAACAGAAATTGCTGACTGGTCAAGTATATATTCTTTTCCCAAGTCCAAAAACCACTACTAAATGGACTTGGGGAAAAATCCACAATTCCAGGAATAACATGTGTAGAATGTTTGTACGTTTGGGAAGCTTGCTGGGTGCCCTTGGCCTGGATTGGCCGCTGTCGTGGACAGGATGCTGGGCTCGATGGACCCTTGGTCTTTTCCCAGTGTGGCAGAGGAGTGTGGTAGCCGTGTTAGTCCACTCTTAAGGTTATCAATAGAAATCAAACAAAATAAAACATGGAAAAGAAAATAAGATGATACCTTTTTTATTGGACATAACTTAATACATTTCTTGATTAGCTTTCGAAGGTTGCCCTTCTTCCTCAGATCGGAAATAAGCAAATGTGCTAGCTGACAGTGTATATAAGTGAAAACATTCAAGCATTACTATGACAGTCTGACAGGGTGGGAGGATGGGGGTGGGTCGGAGGTATGCATGGGGACATCAAAGCATATCATTGATATTCTAACAGGATGGGTGTGGATAGGTGAGGGGTGGGGTGATCAACAGAGAAATACAGCTTTATGGTTTATAATGGGCTAGGAACCGATCTGAGGAAGAAGGGCAACCTTCGAAAGCTAATCAAGAAATGTATTAAGTTATGTCCAATAAAAAAGGTATCATCTTATTTTCTTTTCCATGTTTTATTTTGTTTGATTTCTATTGCTAACCCAGTGTGGCATTAACTTATGTATTTATGTATATTAGCCTTCCTGGATGTTTCTTTCCTCTGCGAATGAATGAATATCTTTCCTATTTTTAATGGTGTTCTCTTTCTTTTTCTAATTTTCTTAACCTCATTTTTAGCCTGAACACCGCTCTGCTCTGCCTAGAAAGTTAGAAGCAATGTAGCAAACCACAAACAATGAAGTCTGCTCCACTCTCTGCCAAAATCCCAAAGGCCTGAGTGAAAAGATGGGTTTTAGTGCAGTCTTAAAATTTCTTTAGGATTCCAGGCGCAGCGGAGCGGGAGGGCAACCCAGAGCAGCGGTACAGTGCAACGAAATGCACAGCGGTGAGTGGCGTCGACTCCTGCTCACGAGACAGGGGAATCGTGCTGTAGGCGCAGGAGATGGGCAGGAGAACAGGGAGTGATTAAAGAAAGCAGGTAGGAGGGAGATCCTGCATGCAACGTGTTGTGGGTTAAGGTGAAACTTTTGACTTGTGTTCCCTGTCGAACAGAAAGCCAAGGGTAACGAATCATCAAAGGTGTAAGGTGGTCGTATTTCGTGACATCACACCAATTGTGTTTTGAGCAGTTTTAAAGTTGTTTGATCAGTGGTTTATAATAAAAAGGTAGGATATATGGATTATTGCAAACGAGAGGCTCGCTGCTCTGGTTAGAAATATAAAGAAGAAAAGAAGATGTATACCTGTTTGGTAGCTATTTGCCATGACAATGAAACTAAACTAGGAATTTAAATATGGCAGAGGTTCTTAACCACTGGTGCCCATCAGGGCCACCAAGAGACTGAGCCGGGCCCGGGATAGGGCTGCCACTACCAAAGTGGGGGACACCTTTTGCCCCAATTCCCTGCCCCCCGCCGCAAATCCACATACCTTGGCTGGCAGGGGTCCCCGTCCTGCCAGCAGACTTCCTCCATCGCTGTTCTCCGCTGCATTGCCTGCTTTTCCCCTCACATCGCATACGCTCGGAAAAGCAGCCGCAGGGCAGGCAATGCGGCGGAGAACAGTGCTGGAGGGAGGAAGGCTTAAGCTGGCAGGGCTTGGGAATCCCTGCCAGACAAACCAGAGGCCCCGAAGCTCCTGTGTCTGCTCCTCCCCAGCCTCTAAGGGAGGCCCGGCACCGGAGTTCTCTCTCTCCTGCTTCTTTCGGGAAGCGATCACCCGGTCCCGTCAGGAGCGGGAGAGAGACAGAGCCCCCTTGGAGGCCGGGTCCGGGGCAATCTTGCCCCCTCCCCTCTCTTGGTGGCCCCGGTGACCATACCCAGAAGGTCAAACAAGGTGCGGAGAAGGGTCCTGAAATCTGAGGCAATGTACTAAACCTTTCTAGACCAATGTTAAACAACCTGCAGCAGTCTTGAAAAGCCCACCACTGAATTTTATGTGGCTCACATAATTCATGGGAATTATACATAGAAAACGGACCATACAATCTTTATTAACCAGTGTTTTGCTGTCCCTGTTAGCAACTGTCTGGAAAGAAGTATTACAGCAACGGACCCTTCTGGTAATAATTTATGTTTATTCAGTCATCACATTGAATTATATGGCACATTTGCAGAGCTGCCAAGGGGGGCCCGACCTTTGAGAGAATTTAAGCCCCGCCCCAGCCCACCCAGTCGCGCTCTCCAGATCCACCCACCTCCTGGCTCCACCTCCTGACAGACCTCAGCCAACAACAAGCCACCTCCCCCCTTGAGCAGCAGCAGATGGCTTAATAAAACGCCACCTCCTGCTACCGCCAAGACCAGCCTCATAAGAGCTGTGAGATTTTGCAGTCGTTGTCGCAAGACTGGTCCTGAAGCAGCGGGAGATGATGTCTTATTTAACGCACCTCCAGCTGCGATGGAGGGGGAGACTGCTCAGCAGGAGATTGCTCCCCAGCGGAACTGCAAATGACCTGCAAAAGCGAGAGTTTCCCACTGAATGCAAGAGGCCCGGCAGGTCCTGCATTTCTTAACTTCTTGCATGCGGCCAGCACAGACATTCATGCGGCCCTGTGTATATAAAGGTTGCCCACCCCACTTCTAGATAGACTGAAGGCAGTCATTAGGACAGTTTCAAAGGAATTTGACCAAGTAACTTAATAGTTAGCTGGGTAAATTCCTCGTGCTAAAAATGTCACTTAGAATTTCACCCAGGTACATTATTCATCAACAATATGTACAATTTGAGTAGCACTGAAGTGTGATTTCCTGGATAGTAAATTGTGTACTGTGTAATTTTAGTGACAGGTTAGCAGCTAACAGTGGCATGTGCAGCTGTCAGTAGTCACTAACAGACATGTCTGAATTTAAGAAAGCGTGGGATGGGACAGGCACACGGGATCTCTTAGGGAAAGGAGGAGATAATGGTTGCTGTGGGTGGGCAGATTGGATGGGCCATTTGGCTCTGACCTGCCGGGAAACAACCATATAAAATAATACAAAATACATATTAAAATACCAACATAGCACTTAACTAAATGCCAGAGTAACTGCAACTCCAATAACTATCAGGTAGTGCAGTGATTTACCAGGAAATCAAAGGCTGAACAGGTCAGGATACACCCGCTCTTAAATGTAATTAGATTCAAATCAGAAGGGCCTATAAACTAAAAGCAGGTTACATGTGGCTTCCAGACACATTCTAAGCAGAAAGGGAAATCGTCAGAAGGTTCAAATTAGCAGGCCTCGGAGCCTGCGAGGGTGAACATGGGATTAGATGAGTAAACAAGTGCAAGCTGCAAGCGAGTTAGTCAAAACGCTGTACGACAATTATTAACAACTTAAGCTGGATTCTGCATTTAATTGAGAGCCAGTGATGTAATGACCAAATCTTTTAGCTGGGCAAAATGTCCTTGATTGCTGTATGCTGTACCTACTCAGGCATTTACGTGAATAGGTGGTGACCCGTGGCAGCAATGCGCTGCCACAGTCCGCAGAGAGATGGTGGTGTCCGGAGTAAGAGAGAAGCTGAAGCCAGCAATCTCTTAAAAAGAAAAGGCGAAGCAGGAAAACAAAAACCCCTTAAACTGCATTTTTAAGAGTAAACAGCGATACAATCAAAAGTTAACAATAAGATTCCAACTACAGCCTTCACTGTATTCATTATTACTACTACTACTACTACTACTATTTAGCATTTCTATAGCGCTACAAGGCGTACGCAGCGCTGCACAAACATAGAAGAAAGACAGTCCCTGCTCAAAGAGCTTACAATCTAATAGACAAAAAAATAAAGTAAGCAAATCAAATCAATTAATGTGTACAGGAAGGAGGAGAGGAGGGTAGGTGGAGGCGAGTGGTTACAAGTCAAAAGCAATGTTAAAGAGGTGGGCTTTCAGTCTAGATTTAAAGGTGGCCAAGGATTAAGCAGATAAATGCTCTTCCCTTTCCAACTCTACCAACCAATAGCCTCGGTCTGCACCCAACCCAGAGAAATTTCATCTGCTCTTAATTTAGTTTCCTTGGGGAAAGGGAATTGCACCCTTGCCTTAAAGGCCAGAATAAGCCCTGCACGATCCAGTTTATGAGGTATCCACGGATGTGAACGTTCCAATCGCCGTGTGAAAGCACCAGTAGCGGTTTCTCTGCCTGCAACCAAGCGCACTTTTCATTGTACTGCAATGAACGAGGTATGAAATGTAACGCAGTAAGCGGTGTCAGAGCCAACATTCACTGGGACCAAGTGGAGGTGGGGGAGGGATCCATGTGGTACTGCAACCGAAGTCAACTGGGCCAACAAGGTGAACCTTACACTCCGTATCTGAAGTCAAATTCTCCGTTTCTTTGGTAGGAAATGTGTTCAGCTATTAAAACCAGTTAGCAGGATGTACCAAAGCATGAGTTAAGACTGCAGCTCTGGAGTGGAATTACATGGGACAATGCGGGCCAGAAACCCAAGCGAGACGATCTATCCATCCCATTCCCAGTATCAGAGGCATATTTGGAAGTCCAACCTCAGAAACTACATTACCGATGCTCGCCTCCAGCACATGTTCCTGCCAAGTCCATCTGAGCCAAATGTCAGCCCCAGAAAATTACAGGTGAAGGAGTAGTTTGGTGGCACAGGGTGCTGTCCAACGGCTTCTCCTTGAGCCTCCGGGTTCTAGGTACCACTTGGCTTACATTATGTAGTAATGGCGATCGCCACTACCGGAATGAAAAATACAGAGTATTATGCATTTAAAGTACAGAAAATATAATATAAGTTAGACATGAATAGATATTCAATTCATTAAAACATTCAATAATGTCAACGAGATTAAAGTAAGCAAATAAAAAAAATTAAAAAAAAAAAGAGTTTAATGTTAACTTGTTCTTGTAAAGTTGTGAAGTCAGTTCATTTAAGAAGGGACAGAATGATAAGTCTCTTTGAACAGGTTAGTCTTTAATAATTTCCGGAAGGCTGCCAAATCATGTGTTGTTTTTATGGTACTTGGTAATACATTCCATAGTTGCGTGCAGATGTAGGAGAAGTTGGATGTATTTATTGATTTATATTTAAGTCCTTTACAGTTGAGGTAATGGAGGTTCAGGAATGTGCGTGATGATTTTTTTTTTGTGTTCCTTGCTGGTAGGTGTATGAGGTCTGACATATATATCGGGGATTCGCCATGGATAATTTTATGAACCAGGGTACATGTTTTGAAAGCAAGTCGATCTTTTAGTGGGAGCCAATGTAATTTTTCTCTGAGGGGTTTGGCTCTTTCGTATTTCATCTTTCCAAATACGAGTCTGGCTGCAGTGTTTTGGGCTATTTGGAGTTTCTTAATAATTTGTGCTTTGCATCCGGCTATACGGAATTACAGTAATCCAAATGGCTTAGCACCATTGATTGCACCAGATTGCGGAATACCTCCCTTGGGAAGAAAGGTTTTATTCTTTTGAGTTTCCACATTGCGTGGAACATTTTCTTTGTAACATTTTTCGCAGGCCTTTCTAGTGTAAGATTGCTATCAATTGTGACTCCCAGAAGTTTCAAGGTGTCCGAAACAGGAAGAGTATAATTTGGGGTCCGAAACAGGAAGAGTATAATTTGGGGTATTTATATTGGTATAGTTGATCTTGTTATATTGCAATAACATAGTAACATAGTAGATGACAGCAGAAAAAGGCCTGCACGGTCCACCCAGTCTGCCCAACAAGATAAACTCACATGTGCCATTTTTTGTGTATACCTTACCTTGATTTGTACCTGTCTTTTTCAGGGCACAGACCGTATAAGTCTGCCCAGCACTATCCCCGCCTCCAAACCACCAACCCCGCCTCCCACCACCGGCTCTGGCACAGACCGTATAAGTCTGCCCAGCACTATCCCCACCTCCGAACCACCAGCCCTGCCTCCCACCACCGGCTAAGCTTCTAGGGATCCCTTCCTTCTGAGGAGGATTCCTGTATGTTTATCCCACGCATGTTTGAATTCCGTTACCGTTTTCCTCTCCACCACCTCCCGCGGGAGGGCATTCCAAGCATCCACCACTCTCTCCGTGAAAAAATACTTCCTGACATTTTTCTTGAGTCTGCCCCCCTTCAATCTCATTTCATGTCCTCTCGTTCTACCGCCTTCCCCTCTCCGGAAAAGGTTCGTTTGCGGATTAATACCTTTCAAATATTTGAATGTCTGTATCATATCACCCCTGTTTCTCCTTTCCTCCAGGGTATACATGTTCAGGTCAACAAGGATAAGGCACTGTGTCTTCTCTGCATTAAGCTTCCGTTGGAATGCATCCGCCCATGACTGCACAAAATGTTTTTTAAAACCTTCTCCAAGCCAAACACAGAGCACTCAGTCAAAGGGATTTGAAGTACACAAGTTCAGACAATCCACAGCAAAGTCTAAAGTCATCTACAAAGGAAAGTGAGCAACTTCCAACAGGGATGTAAAAATGCAGAAAAACAGGTTCAGCTCATTACAAATACTTAAAAGCGGAGTAAGTGTGTTTCTGTGGGCATTAAATCGATCAGACTATCTTTAGCACCGACTAGGTCCAGAGATAAACAGCAGACAGGTTAGGATACAACAGCCTACTGTACCAGAACCAGCCAATTTCTAAGGCAGAGGGGGTTACTGCAGCAATTCCAAGACTGGGTTACTCAAACTCTCTTCAGGGGTTCCTCAAGAAATTACATTGTAGAATCTGTTTGTATGAATATATATGTTTACATTCATTGAGGGTTCATCGGTGTATGAAAAAATATTTTAGGGATTCCGCCATTGTAAGAAGCCTGAGAATCACTGGGTTAGCACATCCCGCAGCACACTGGCTTTTTGGGAGAAAATATTTCACCGATATGTACACGGCCCCTGGCAGCAAATCAGAACTTGTCATTCCATTTAATTCCTCAGGTGAGAGCTTAGTTTATTCGGTACCACGCTAATTGCTTGTTCCTGCTCCACTTTGGTCAAAAAATATATTCTCTCATCCTACAGTGACATTTCAAGGCCATGTGTAGAATTTTTCCCCCTATCTTGTCCAGGTAAATCTGCTGATTGGACGTTCCTCAGATAACAGGACGACGACGCAACCTTTTAAACCTGGCACAGATTCAAAACAGCTGAAGACAGATACAGTGTACAATAAATATTGAAAGCCCCAGGCTCTTCAAATTAGAGAAAAACCACACATTTTCACTTTCAAGCATTCTACTCACCTCTGACCACTCTGGCTTTTAAGGGACTCGGTGAACCAGCTGGAATAAATATTTATTGGCCCTTAGCTCTTTACTTCCTGCTCTATTGGGTGAACTCAACTTAGTCTGAAGGCAGCAACCCCTGAACTTCTTTCCTAAGGGGGGGGCGGGGGGCAGGTGAATTAAAACTAAGGAAGAGGCCCAGCCCCCATCCTTAACCCCTTTTCATCTGCTTCCGATGGTAGCCAGGGCGGGGGCAATTGACTGTGCACAGATCATCCAAGCCAGGCCTTCCCAGTGTGACCCTGTTGGAGCAGCGACCCCCATGGCCTACCTCAGTTCTGGCATCAAGTTTCTTTCCTACGGTGCCTCTGCTCCAGACTAGCCCCCAGCTACTGTTCAACCTACGCAGGCCGAGTTATGGCATCATTCTGCCGCCCTGTATGAGTCAATGATGTTGCTGTTCTGTCTTTTCTTTTTAGTGCAGACATGGTTGTGATCCCAGATGAGGATTTTGTGTACTCATCTGGGGTCATGACACACAATCTGGGAAACGCTGCTCCAAGAAAACAGGAAAAAGGAAGATACAATCACTAAATGGGGCGAGGAGTGTATGCAGGCAAGAGGAAAATGAATCTCAGACGGGTACTGTGACAAACTAGTTTCATGAGGCTGAAAAAGTCTCCTGAAGGCCATTCATTTACCTTGGGCTCACCACAGGGCCCATAAGGATGTCTGGCGCCCATCTCTTAATTTGGCAGTGTACTGTGCCTCAACAGGCCACAGCTGTGCACAGCTGGAAAGGACTTACCCAATTCTTTCTGCGTACACACACACACAAAGGAGTTCAATATATAAAAGGAAATTCTATAAGTTACGCCTAATGTAAAGCGCCAATTATGCGCCACGTTTATAGAATAGCTGCACTTATGGGCATGATTGGCAGTTACACGCGCAGGGCTAAACACTATTCTGTAAACGTGGCGTGTATACCCCCTGAATCTATAAAGATCGCCAAAAAGTATGCACACAAATTTAGGCGTGTTCCCAATTTGCATGCACAATTTCATTGAATATCAATACCCGCCCCTTTCTTTCCGAGCACTCTACCAAAACCCTCATCCACACCCTTGTCACCTCTTGTTTAGACTACTGCAATCTGCTTCTTGCTGGCCTCCCACTTAGTCACCTCTCCCCCCTCCAATCGGTTCAAAATTCTGCTGCCTGTCTCGTCTTCCGCCAGGGTCGCTTTACTCATACTACCCCTCTCCTCAAGTCGCTTCTCAGGCTCCCTATCCGTTTTCGCATCCTGTTCAAACTTCTTCTACTAACCTATAAATGTACTCACTCTGCTGCTCCCCAGTATCTCTCCACACTCGTCCTTCCCTACACCCCTTCCCGTGCACTCCGCTCCATGGATAAATCCTTCTTATCTGTTGCCTTCCCCACTACTGCCAACTCCAGACTTCGCGCCTTCTGTCTCGCTGCACCCTACGCCTGGAATAAACTTCCTGAGCCCCTACGTCTTGCCCCATCCTTGGCCACCTTTAAATCTAGACTGAAATCCCACCTCTTTAACATTGCTTTTGACTCGTAATCACTCGCCTCCACCTACCCTCCTCTCCTCCTTCCGGTACACATAGTAACATAGTAGATGACGGCAGAAAAAGACCTGCACGGTCCATCCAGTCTGCCCAACAAGATAACTCATATTTGCTGCTTTTTGTGTATACCCTACTTTGATTTGTACCTGTGCTCTTCAGGGCACAGACCGTATAAGTCTGCCCAGCACTATCCTCGCCTCCCAACCACCGGCTCTGGCACAGACCAGACCGTACAAGTCTGCCCAGCACTATCCCCGCCTCCCAACCACCAGCCCCACCTCCCAACCACTGGCTCTGGCACAGACTGTATAAGTCTGCCCAGCACTATCCCCGCCTCCCAACCACCAGCCCCACCTCCCAACCACCAGCTCTGGCACAGACCGTATAAGTCTGCCCAGCACTATCCTCGCCTCCCAACCACCAGCCCTGCCTCCCAACCACCGGCTCTGGCACAGACCGTATAAGTCTGCCCAGCACTATCCCCGCCTCCCAACCACCAGCCCCGCCTACCAACCACTGGCTCTGGCACACACATTAATTGATTTGATTTGCTCACTTTATTTTTGTCTATTAGATTGTAAGCTCTTTGAGCAGGGACTGCCTTTCTTCTATGTTTGTGCAGCACTGTGTATGCCTTGTAGCGCTATAGAAATGCTAAATAGTAGTAGTAGTAGTCTCTTGTAAACAGAGCTAATGTGATGTCATAATGCCTCAGGTCACCAATAAGAGCCAACCTCATCAGTGATGTCACAATGGCTTGATTGTCCTATACTTGGCTCACTTTTATTACATAGCTCTTTGAGCAGGGACTGTCTTTCTTCTATGTTTGTGCAGCGCTGCGTACGCCTTGTAGCGCTATAGAAATGCTAAATAGTAGTAGTAGTAATTAGTGCATTTATTTATTTGTTGTATTTGTATCCCACATTTTCCCACCTTTTTGCAGGCTCAATGTGGCTTACATTATGTCGTAACGGCGATTGCCATTTCCGGACTAAGAAATACCAAGTAGTGTTACATTAAAGATCACAGATACAAAAGTAAGCTATAAATTAATTTAGATAAACAGTTTATTTCAGGCATAAGAGATAAGGGGGAGATGCGTTAGTGTTCATTAGTAACACATTGATTGAAGCAGTCAGGTGTAGAGAATTAAATTATAGAGCGGGGGAAGGGGGATGCTTAGAGGCTAACGGAGTTGGGGGGAAAAAGTACAAAAAAAAAGTGAGAAACACATGTATAAGTAAAGCCTGGATTTTCTTTGATGGTCTATGATATACGTTCGCTGTAAAATAAAGGTGATTTATTGTGCTTGCCGGCGTGTCTCTCAGTTCAATAAAAATATTTTCAAAAAAATAAAGCAATTTGGATAAACAGTCACATTTCAGGCATAAGAGATAGGGGGGGGGGTAACGCATTAATGTTCATTGGTAACAAATTGATTGAAACAGTCAGGTGTAGAGAATTCGGATTTAACTGGTTCTGCTGGAGTTTATTTTATTTTAGTTACATTTGTACCCCGCGCTTTCCCACTCATGGCAGGCTCAATGCGGCTTACATATTGTATACAGGTACTTATTTGTACCTGAGGCAATGGAGGGTTAAGTGACTTGCCCAGAGTCACAAGGAGCTGCCTGTGCCTGAAGTGGGAATCGAGCTCAGTTCCCCAGGACCAAGGTCCACCACCCTAACCACTAGGCCACGCCTCCACTGTTGCTACTATTTGAGATTCTACATTCCATGTAGAAGTCGGCCCTTGCAGATCACCAATGTGGCCGCGCAGGCTTCTGCTTCTGTGAGTCTGACGTCCTGCACGTACGTGCAGGATGTCAGACTCACAGAAACAGAAGCCTGCGCAGCCTTCTACATGGAATGTTGCTAGTGGAATAGCAACATTCCATGTAGAATCTCCAATAGTATCTATTTTATTTTTGTTACATTTGTACCCTGCTCTTTCCCACTCATGGCAGGCTCAATGTGGCTTACATGGGGCAATGGAGGGTTAAGTGACTTGCCCAGAGTCACAAGGAGCTGCCTGTGCCTGAAGTGGGAATCGAACTCAGTTCCTCAGGACCAAAGTCCACCACCCTAACCACTAGGCCACTCCTCCACTCCACATCAAAATATGTATATATGTATATGTATATAAAATAAACTCCAGCAGAACCAGTTAAATCCGAATGTATATTTTTGATGTTAGGTCATTTATGATGGCTCATTTATAATGGCTCATTCTGGTAAGTCTTCTTGAACAGGTAAGTCTTTAGTAACTTCCTGAAGGCTGCTAAATCATGTGTTGTTGTCAGGACCATTGGGAGTGCATTTTATTTATTTATTGCATTTGTACCCCACATTTTCCCACCTATTTGCAGGCTCAATGTGGCTTACAAGCACCTGTTATTGCATCGCCATTCCAGGAGATAGATACAATTGGTGTTACAAGAAGATTCTGGGTGAAGAAAAAAAGGTCTGAGTAAAGTTATAGAAAGATAAATATCGGAATAGGGTGAAGTGGTGAGGTGTTGTGATTAGCTATGGGTTCCCATTGTAGGCCTTGTTGAAGAAATAGGTTTTCAAAGATTTATGAAAGGTAGTTATGTCGTTAATCGTTTTCAAGTCAGTTGGTAGTGCATTCCATAGTCGCGTACTCATGTAAGAGAAGCTGGTTGCATGTGATAGCTTGTATTTTAGTCCTTTGCAATTGGGGAAGTGCAGATTGAGGAATTTGCGGGCTGATCTTCTAGCATTTCTGGGAGGCAGGTCTACGAGGTTTAACATGTAGCTCGGGGCTTCTCCATGGATGATTTTATGAACAATCGTGCAGATCTTGAACGTGATACGCTCTTTGAGTGGGAGCCAGTGAAGTTTTTTTCGTAGAGGTTTCGCACTTTCATATTTTGTTTTGCCAAATATGATTCTGGATGCGGTATTCTGGGCTGTTTGAAGTTTCTTGATAGTCTGTTCTTTGCAGCCAGCATATAGTGCGTTGCAGTAGTCCAGGTGACTTATCACCATTGACTGTACCAGGGTACAGAAGATGGATCTTGGAAAGAAAGGTTTTACTCTTTTGAGTTTCCACATGGAGTGGAACATCTTTTTCGTTGTGTTCTTCACATGGGTGACGAGTGTGAGGTTTCGGTCTATGGTCACTCTCAGAATTTTCAGATTGTTTGAGACTGGAAGAGATAGGTTTGGTGTGGTTATGGTGGTGAAGTTATTTGTGTTATGTTGTGAGGTCAGTATAAGGCATTGTGTTTTATCTGCGTTAAGTTTTAACAGGAATGCATCGGCCCATGAGTGCATGATTTGGAGGCTTTGATTAATCTCGTTGGTGATTTCCTTTAAATCATGTTTAAACGGGATGTAAATCGTGACGTCACCTGCATATATATAGGGGTTGAGGTTATAACTGGTAACTTGGCCAAGGGTATCATCATTAGGTTGAAGAGGGTTGGTGATAGGGGGGGATCCTTGGGGGCCTCCACATTCCGGTGTCCATGGGGTTGAGATATCTTCGTTCGCTATTACTTGGTATGATCTTGTGGTTAAGAATCCTCTGAACCAGTTGAGAACGTTGCCTCAGATTCCAAAGTATTCAAGAATGTTTAGTAATATTCCATGGTTGACCATGTCGAAGGCGCTGGACATGTCGAATTGCAGTCGGAGTATGTTTTTGCCAGTTGCAATTGTTTGTTTGAATGAATTCATTAAGGACACCAGTACAGTTTCAGTACTGTGGTTCGAGCGGAATCCTGATTGTGAGTCGTGTAGAACTGAGTATTTATTTAGGTAGTCCGTGAGTTGTTTCGTCACTGCACCTTCCATGATTTTGGTTATCAATGGGATAGACGCCACTGGGCGATAGTTGGTTAGGTCATTTGTGCTTTTCTTTGTGTCTTTAGGTAGAGGAGTGAGTAGAATGTTTCCTTTATCCTTAGGGAAGAATCCGTTTTGTAGCATGTAGTTTAGGTGCTCCGTAAGGTCTGTTTTAAATTGCTGGGGAGCCGATTTTATAAGGGTGATAGGGCAGGTATCTAGTTTGCATTGCGACTTAGCGTATCTCCCAAGCGCTTGGGAGATGTTGTCGATCAAAAGTATGTCAAAATTGGTCCATGATCGGTCTGCTGGAAATTCCACGGGTCTACAAGGAGGTCTACATAATCTGTTGTGTTGATAGGAATCACGAGTCGAAGCTTTATAATTTTCTCTTTGAAGTGGTTTGCAAGTTTGGTTGCTGATGGAGTGTCTGTGTTGTTAGTAGTAACCGGTGTGGTATTTAGTAGTTTGTTTACGAGTAGGAAGAGTTTATGTGTATCTTTGTAGTTTGGTCCAATTTTAGTTTTATAATATGTTCTTTGTTTGTCTAATGGTATATTTGTATTTTCTTTGTAGTTGTTTCCAGTTGTTGAGTGTGGAGGTATCTTGTTTCTTATTCCATGCTCTCTCTAATCTTCTAACTTGTGTCTTAAGTTCTTTTAGTTCTTCATTGGACCATGGTAACATAGTAAATGACGGCAGAAAAAGACCTGCATGGTCCATCCAGTCTGCCCAACAAGACAAACTCATGTGTGCTACTTTTTGTGTATACCCTACTTTGATTTGTACCTGTCCTCTTCAGGGCACAGACCGTATAAGTCTGTCCAGCACTATCCCCGCCTCCCAACCACCAGCCCCACCTCCCACCACCGGCTCTGGCACAGACCGTATAAGTCTGCCCCGCATTATCCCTCCCTCCCAACCTCCAGCCCCGCCTCCCACCACTGGCTCTGGCACAGACCGTATAAGTCTCCCCAGCACTATCCCTGCCTCCCAACCTCCAGTCCCGCCTCCCACCACTGGCTCTGGCACAGACCGTATAAGTCTCCCCAGCACTATCCCTTCCTCCCAACCTCTAGTCCCGCCTCCCACCACTGGCTCTGGCACAGACCATATAAGTCTGCCCAGCACTATCCTCGCCTCCCACCACCGGCTGGCTCTGCCACCCAATCTCGGCTAAGCTCCTTAGGATCCATTCCTTAGCCGAGATTTGGTATTGAATTTTTTTCTGTGTGAGGTTCTAGTTTGAAGCGGGGCTATATTGTCCAGCACGATTCTGCATCTGTTATCCCATTCAGGAAGAAACTGGTATGAATCTGTTGGGGCCGTCCATTCGTCATTATAGAATTGTTGCCAAAATTCCACAGTTGCGTGCTGATGTAGGAGAAGCAAGATGAATGTATTGATTTATATTTAAGTCCTTTACAACTGGGGTAGTGGAGGTTCAAGAATGTGCGTGATGATCTTACTGTGTTCCTGGTTGGTAAGTCTATGAGGTCTGACATATATGTCGGGGCCTCACCATGAATGATTTTATGAACCAGGGTACAGATTTTGAACGCAGTTCGTTCTTTCAGTGGGAGCCAGTGTAGTTTTTCTCTTAGGGGTTTGGTGCTTTTGTATTTCGCTTTTCCAAATATGAGCCTGGCTGCAGTGTTTTGGCCAGTTACATACCCAGTACTGTACTTTACATGTTGTTGTTTACAATAAACCTAGGCTTAAAAAAAAAAAGTAAGCTTTCATTGAGTGTTAAAGTTCCTTGTTTGGATATAACGGACCATTTTTTTATGGTCCCCAGAAGTCCCTTATAACATACACTCTCTCAAACACACACACTCCGAGGAAAACCTTGCTAGCGCCCGTTTCATTTGTGTCAGAAACGGGCCTTTTTTTACTAGTAAATAAATAAAGACCTTGAAAAAATGTCCTTGGTGCTGTGGAAAGGCTGAACGATATGGTCATAAATTGATAATGTTCTCCCATGATTTCAAATCACAAATCTTCTGCGGGGAAGGTGAAATGGGAACATGAAAGCAGCTTCCTGGAGATCCAGGGAGGTTAGAAACACTCCCTGCTGGATTGAAACTCTTACAGACTGCAATGTTCCCATTGTGAAATGTTAAACCTTTAACAAGCTGACTCTTTTGAAGTGCAAACAGAGGTGGAAGGAAGTTTCCTTCTTTGGAACTACAAAGTAAATGGAATAACTTCCTGTTCCCAACTGCAACCAGGGACAGTCTGGACTGTGCCTAAATGATGAAGTATTTGCAAAGTGGCTTGAACTGCTCGATATTCCGGTTGGACTTTGCAAAGAAAATTCAAGAAAAAATCTGTAGTAGAAAGCAGGGGCGTAGCCAGCCTTCCGTGGGAGAGGGGTCCAGAGCCCGGGGGGAGGGGGCACATTTTAGCCCTCCCCCCGGCGCCGCCCCCCCACCGCCGACATTGCCGCCCCCCCCTCCCGCCGCGAACCCGCCGCCGCTGCAGCCTACCTTTACTTTTGCTGGCGGGGGATCCCACTCCCCGCCAGCCGACGTCTTCTTCTTAGTCGCTTCCTGTTCTTCAATTTCTTTGCTGACGTCCTGCACGTTGTACGTACAGGACATCAGACTCAGAGAACAGAACTGTTCTCTGAGTCTGACGTCCTGCACGTACAATTACGTGCAGGACGTCAGCAAACAAATTGAAGAGCAGGAAGGACTGAGAAGACGTCGGCTGGCGGGGAGTGGGATCCCCCACCAGCAAAAGTAAAGGTAGGCGGCGGCGGGGGCGGGTTCGCCGGGAGGGGGGTCCTGGGGTAAATCTGCGGGGGCCCCGGCCCCCTCAGGCCCCACGTAGCTACGCCACTGGTAGAAAGGGAGACCTCCAGTTTGTAACCCTGCTTTAATTTCCAAGACACACTGGTCTGAGGTAATTTTGGTGCACAAATGTCTGAATTCATTTGCTGCCGACGCTAAGGAAGACATGAGATTGTCACATTAATGAAGCAATGCACCTCAAGGCTGCAATGTGGTGAAGCGCATTAAGGACCTCTCAAGGACTATCCCTAACCACCACCCTCTCCAAAAGACATTACACGATGTGATACCTGCAAGTGAGCCTTCTCCAGAGTAGCCCCCACATTCTGGAATGCATTGCCTGAAAGGCTGCGCTTAACACAAGACTATCTCTACTTCAGGAAGCAGGTGAAAAACTTGGATCTTCAACCAAGCCTTTAACGAAGGAAGTAACTAACTTCTTAGTCTCACTCTCACACACAAGGAGTGACTTGGGCTGCACATACCGCAGCGGGACATGTTTATCCACTCCTACCCTAGCTGAGATAATAATTAACCATCTCTCTGATCTCATGTGCAACTTTCTTTAAATTAGTCACCTTATTTTCTAACTCCTCTTACTTACTTTCTTACCTATCTATATCTACTATAATAAAACTCACCCTCAACGTTCTGAGGACACCGACGTCAGTGAAGCCAAGCCCTGACTTCATTCAAAAAGGTTCGAAGGTTCGTGGTGGTGAAGCCACCAAAATCGTCTGGGCCCCGCCCTCGAGGGCGGAGCTATGGCAGAACAACGAAGGGGTTGGCAGGGAGGCGTGGAGGGGGGGGGGTCGGAAATCGCTCCGGGCCCCGCCCTCGAGGGCAGAGCAATGGCAGAACAATGAAGGGGTTGGCAGGGAAAAAGGCGGGGGGGGGTGGGAAATCGCTCCGGGCCCCGCCCTCGTGTCAAACGTCATGACGTTGGGGCGGAGCAATGGAAGAATAACGAAGGGGTTGGCCAGGGAGGGGTGTTGGCGACGAACACCTTGCTAGCCCCGTTTCATTTGCTCTGAAACGGGCCTCTTTTACTAGTGTTACATATTTGCTTTACCCTTCACTATCAATTAAAATGTTCTATTACGTATTGTGATGACATAGTAAGTAGTATACTATGCCATAATTGCCTATTGCTCATGTTTTATCTATTCTTACTGCACACCGCCTTGAGTGAATTCCTTCAAAAAGGCAGTAAATATATCCTAATAAATAAGTAAATAAATTGTAAAGCTAATGAGAAGTTCTATAAACACTTACATAGTAGATAACGGAAGATAAAGACCTGTACGGTCCACCCAGTCTGCCCAACAACATAAACTCATTGTCGAGATCGGGGGGCAGAGCCGGTGGTGGGAGGCAGGACTGGTGGTTTGGAGGCGGAGATAGTGCTGGGCAGACTTATACGGTCTGTGCCAGAGCCAGTGGTGGGAGGCGGGGCTGGTGGTTGGGAGGCGGGGATAGTGCTGGGCAGACTTGTACGGTCTGTGCCAGAGCCGGTGGTTGGGAGGCAGGGCTGGTGGGGCTGGTGGTTGGGAGGTGAGGATAGTGCTGGGCAGACTTATATGGTCTGTGCCAGAGCCGGTGGTTGGGAGGCGGGGCTGGTGGTTGGGAGGCGGGGATAGTGCTGGGCAGACTTGTACGGTCTGTGCCAGAGCCGGTGGTTGGGAGGTAGGGCTGGTGGGGCTGGTAGTTGGGAGGTGAGGATAGTGCTGGGCAGACTTATATGGTCAGTGCCAGAGCCGGTGGTTGGGAGGCGGGGCTGGTGGTTGGGAGGCGGGGATAGTGCTGGGCAGACTTATACGGTCTGTGCCAGAGCCGGTGGTTGGGAGGCGGGGCTAGTGCTGGGCAGACTTATACGGTCTGTGCCCTGAAGAGGACAGGTACAAATCAAAGTAGGGTATACACAAAAAGTAGCACATATGAGTTATCTTGTTGGGCAGACTGGATGGACCGTGCAGGTCTTTTTCTGCCGTCATCTACTATGTTACTAGAGGCATATTTTCAAAGCACTTAGCCTTCCAAAGTTCCACAGAAACCTATGGAACTTTGGAAGGCTAAGTGCTTTGAAAATATGCCTCTATGATACGTCATATTGTAATATCTGTAATCCCGGTAGCAAACCTTCAGGGGTGGTAGGCTCCCTTCAGCAGTCCACAAACAAAGTCCTTCCTGACAACACAGCTTTTAGTTCCAAACAGTTTATTTCCCCTCCTCCACAAAATCTCAGTTCAAGGGGGTTAAAGTCCCATTCAGTTTCCAAAAATAAAGCAACAAGAAAAAAACTTCCCTTTAAATCCAAGTTCTCCCCCAGTTCAACAGCCTGGGTTTCAGTTTTAAAAGTCTTTCCGCTTAGGTGGTTGCAGAATGGCAGTACACCGCCCACCACCCACCGCCTTCAGTCCCTGCAACTCTGCCCCAAAGTACAATTACAGTCAATGTCCACTGGTTCCTCCAAACCTGGTGTGTTGGTCTCTCCAGCCTCTCCTTCCTCCAAGCACTCCATTAACTCTGCCTCTCTGCTAGGCTGTTGGTTGGAGACCCCCTCCCAGGTGGAAGGAATCTTGTACTGATGTCTAACCCAAGGGTATTGAGCTTTGTCATCCCTGCTCCCCCTTCTGGCCCTTGCCTGCTATAGCAGCTGCTCTTTCCAGTCCTTTTCCCCTCCCTTCCACGTGGGGGCCATACCGGGTTTTGGGACCTACCACCCCGATCCCTTCTCTCATGGCCTTGTGGGGAATGTAGTCTGGCCCCATACCTCCTCCTGACCTGCTTAGACCCTCCAACCTCCTTACAATATGTATACCTGATCTTGATTTGCCCTTGCCATTTTCAGGGCATAGACTGTAGAAGTTTGCCCTTGTTCTAAAATTTCTTAAGTTAACGTCGAAGCCCCTGAACAGCTCCACTCCATCCCGTCCAAATCTATTCAGCCACGATCGGGCACAGAACTTAAGACGCCTGCCCAGTGCTCTGGCCCTGTTCTCCAACTTCCGAAGCTGAATTTGTCTAAACACTTGTGTTTTGTAACCTTTCCAGCGGTCACTATTATGTTTTTAAAAAACTTCTTTTGGTACTTTTCAGCAGACAAGTATGCAGCACATTGAATTTTCTGATGTTTTAATTTGCCTCTGCCTTTCGATGCTTAGAATCATCCCACTTGCTCACTGCTGAAGGCCAGAATGTGTCACTTATTTATTTTTTAGAGGCAGCAATGGTGACAGGTACAGCCCTCCCCCAAGCTGGAAGAAGTGTGTGAGGGCAGGATTCCTGTTTGCTACTCTGAACGATTAGGCTTGGAAAACAGAACACCCGTGCACGTACAAAAAACAGCTCCAACTTCATCCGCCCCCCCTCCTTCATCCCTATCTCCCTAGTCTGACGTTCACAAGCCTTACTCTCTCCTTTATTATTTTTCGCCGTTAGTCCCACTCATGTCTTCCGCTCTGCTCATTTTGTAGTCGTCACTGGCCACAAAATAGCTTGTTTACTCTTTCCAAAAATACTAGGACTAGGGGGCACACAATGAAGCTACAAAGTAGTCATTTTAAAACAAATCGGCAACACGTGTAATTAAACTCACAACTGTGTAATTAAACTCTGGAATGCGTTGCCAGAGAATGTTGTAAAAGCAGTTAGCTTAGAAGGGTTTAAAAAAAAAAAAAAGGATTGGATAACTTCCTAAAAGGAAAGTTCAAAAGCCATTATTAACATGGCCTTGGGGAAAATCCACTGCTTATTTCTAGGATAAGCACCATAAAATGTATTCTACTGTTTTGGGATCTTGCCAGGAAGTTGTGATCTGGGTTGGCTACTATTGGAAACAGGATACTGGGCTTGATGGATCTTCGGTCTGTCCCGGTATGGCAAACGTTTATGTTCTTAAGCTGGAAAGCAATAGAAAACAAGGCAATATATAGTGGATAATACTTTAATGAAGTGCAGCTCGATGTGGCACATTTTCAGCAATCACCTGTATCAGGGGCATGCAATCATGTCTATAAAACAACAAATGATTCACATATATGAATACATCAAAATCATATGGCCTACATGTATAGACAAAGACCAAAATATTGAAAAATATGATAAATATACACCATACTGCAAAATGAAAATCATACTTAATTGTAATGATAAAAATTTTCATTTTATCGGAAATATATTTCACAGATTCAGCTGACATACCCTGAAATTATAAGCCAGAACTTAACAACCTTGCTCAGATGTAAATGTGTGCTAATGGAACACTGAAGGTTCTATTTTTTGTCTTTTTAAGATTTTGAAGCAAAATTTTGCATTCAAATTATACTGCCCATCAAAACACATTTCAGAATTTATCCTACCGTTGAAAGGGTAACTTAAAACAACATAGTAACATAGTAAATGATGGCTGATAAAGACCAGTACAGCCCATCCAGTCTGCCCAACAAGATAAACTCATTTTACATGGTATGTGATACTTTATGTGTATAAGTACATAAGCATCGCCATGCTGGGACAGACCAAGGGTTCATCAAGCCCAGCACCCTGTCACCGACAGCAGCCAAAAGAACAAGCAATTTGTCCCGCCCATCCTAGAAATACTGTATTATTCCCTCATCCATTCAATAACATTCTATGGCTTTTTCCTCCAGGAAGCCGTCCAACCCTTTTTTGAAGTCCGCTAAGGTAACCGCCTTAACCACCTTTTCCGGCAGCGAATTCCAGAGTTTAACTACGCATTGAGTGAAGAAACATTTCCTCCGATTCGTTTTAAATTTACCACACTGCAGCTTCATCACATGCCCCCTTGTCCTAGTATACCCGAGTTTGATTTGTCCCTGCCTTTCTCAGGGCACAGACTGTAGAAGTCTGCCCAGCAATGTTCTTGTACTAAGTTCTGAAGATTCTGGAATCCTAAAGAGTTACAAGATTCCGGAATCCCAATTAGTAGCAACATTCCATGTAGAATAGAACCCCAAAGAGTAACATAGTAAATTATGGCAGATAAAGACCTGAACGGTCCAACCAGTCTGCCCAGCAAGATAAACTCATTTTACATGGTATGTGATACTTTATATGTAAACCTGAGTTTGATTTGTCCTTGCCATTCTCAGGACACAGACCGTAGAAGTCTGCCCAGCACTGTACCTGTACTAAGTTCTGAAGCCAACATCGAAGCCCCTTAAAATTTACACTCAGCCCATTCCTATCTATTCAGTCACGATCAGGGCGTAGACCGTAGAAGTCTGCCCAGCTCCCGTTCATTGCTTGTACTTTAGCATGAAAATACTACTAATAGACCGCATAATCCACAGCCGTTACAACAGGACCAATAATTCAGATCGGGGGTAAAATAAAACGGCAAACAATGGTATATGACATTATTTCTAATAGTCAAGCAATACGCATTCCATTTAAGAATAAATCTTAAGAAGCGCCTGAGTACATTCTACAATGTTAAAAGAATGTGCCAAACCCACAACACCGTTTAAAAAATATATACTGTATATGTGTGTGTGTTTATGTTCCTTGGTTCCCTTCTGCAGGGCCGTGCCAACACGGTAAGCGAGGTAAGCATGGCAGGGGGGCGCTTCCGCACCATGCTCACCTCGCTCGCCCTCCCGCTCCCATTGTTCAACTTCCCGCCCTCTTCTCCCCCCCCCCCCCCCCAACATCCCTTTTCTTTTTTTTTTTCCTTTTTAAATTTACCTCCGTGGCGGTTACGGCAGCGCAGCGTCAGTGAAGGAGGCGGCGCTCCCGACGTCTCTAGCCTTCCCTTCGCTGTGTTCCGCCTTCTTCTGACGTCATTTCCTTGACGTCAGAAGAAGGCGGAACACAGCGAAGGGAAGGCTAGAGACGTCGGGAGCGCCGCCTCCTTCACTGACGCTGCGCTGCTGGAACCGCCAAGGAGGTAAATTTAAAAGAAAAAAAAAGAAAAGGGATGTTGGGGGGAGAGAAGAGGATGGGCAGTTGAACAATGGGAGCGGGAGGGCAGGGGAGAGATGAGAACATGGATGCGAAGGGGGAAGGGAGAAGAGGGCAGGCCAGGCCAACTGGGACATGGGAGCGAGAGGAGAGAGAGGAGCATGGATGCGAGGGGGGGGGTCATGGAAGGGAGAGAGGGGAATTGCTGGAAAAGGATGAATGGAGGGGGCAGGGCTCAGGGAGAGAGGGGAATTGCTGGAAAAGGATGAATGGAGGGGGCAGGGGACAGAGGAGCATGGATGGGAGGGCAGGGTTCAGGGAGAGAGGAGAAATTGCTGGACATAGAGGGGAGGGAAGAGAGATGAAGGAGATGAAATGAGGGAAAAGGAAGAGAGGAGAAAAACTGCACATGGATGAAGAAAACAGGCAGAAGCTGAGGACCAGAAATGAAGAAGAAAGGAGGAAAGGAAAGAAATAAATGGAAAGGAAGCCCTGGAAACGGAGTTAAGAGGACAGATAGCAGCAGAATCAGATACTGGGCCAGCACGATCAGAAAAAGAAAGTCACCAGACAATAAAGGTAGAAAAAAATCATTTTATTTTCATTTTAGTGTTTGGAATATGTCCACTTTGAGAATTTACATCTGCTATCTTATTTTGCAATGTATAGCAATTTGTTTCTAAGAATATTGCTGACAATTCCTGTCAGTGTGGCAAGTGGTGAGCGATCATTTTCACGGGGGGGGGGGGGGGGGGGAGGGCGGCCGCCAACTGATAGTCTGCAGGGGGGCGCCAGAGACCCTAGGCACGGCCCTGCCCTTCTGGCTCTATTCACAGCACACAAAACCCAAGCAGAACTTCTCAGATGCGAGAGGCAATTGCTTCTGCTCTCAAGAACACCATCAAAATACAACAGACCCCTCAGAGACGCCGCCGGTGGCTACCGATACAGGTTGCCCAAGCGCAAGCCTACGGTTAACACAGATTAAGAACCGCAGCTCACTAAGCAACTGTCAGTTTTCCGTTTTCTTCACTGTGCAAACAAACGACCGTCTAAAAGTGTAAAACCCGTCAAAATGACAAACCGGCGTTATTTCGCCATCATGTGTTTTTTTTCACAACCAAAACTCTCTAATGTGCAGAAAGTAAGTAGGTAGAGACGTCAGACCTCGTGTCGTTAAAGAGGAGCGATCAACTACCAGAAAAAAAAAAAAAAAAGAGGGTTAGAGACATCAAACCTCAGCTTGATCAACCAGAAAGAAGAGGGTAACTACTAGAGAATGAAGTGGGAACAAAGTTTGTCCCCATCCCATCCGCAGAAGCCTCGAACAGTTATGATTTTATATTTAAATCATTTTATTAAAAAAAGAAAATATTCCGTACAACTGTCTAGTATAGTCCTCTCTTCAGCGCCGCCCCTCTCTCAGTTCCAGTCCTTCCTCCCTCCAGCACTGCCTCCATGTCCCCTTCAGTTTCAGCCATCCCTCCAGCACTGTCCCCCCCCCTCAGTTCCAGCCCTCCCTCCAGCACTGCCCCCTCTGTTCCAGCCCTCCTTCTCTCCAGCACTGCCCCCTTCCCCCTCCCCTTTACAAGTCCAGCACTAACCCCTTCCCCCGGACAGATCCAGCATTCTTTTCACTGCAAAGATCCCCCACAGGCCTGCTCAAAGGCCTTCCCTCCTCCGGCTCCCGCCTTCGACTGTAACTTTCTGTTTCGAGAAACAGGAAGTTACATCAGAAGGTGGGAGTTGGCAGAGTAGGGAAGGCCCTGGAGCAGGCCTGTGGGGGATCTTCAAGGGGAATCAGGGGATGGGAAAGGAGGTAAGGAAGGGAAAGAAGAGACGCCGGACCCACAGTAGAGGGTTTTTGGGTTTTTTTACCGCGGGAGAAGACATTTTACCGCTCCCACAAGCCAGTAAAAAGTTTTGCTCCCGCTCCCTTGGTAAATACGGTACCAGAATGAAGCTTGAAATAAAACACGAGAAGCTTCTGAAGCCCCAGAATGAGGCTTGAAATGCACATAGAGACAGTCAGAACAGCACTCCCTGAATATTGCACACACTCCAAGTACCCTAACTGCTCAAATTTTCCTGCAACCAACTTTCAAAAGCAGCCCAAATGGGCTGGAAAACTGCAGAACTGGTAACACAGAGGTTGGTTTCTAAAACTCGGGCACCTCCTTGGCCACCAGCATGGGGGGGGGGGCCTGGGCCCCCTGTAGCTACATCACTGCCTCTGACACTCCCATGCCCTCTTATGGCCATGCCCACTTTTGAGATACACACTATGGGAGTTGGGCGCACTGCCTTATAGAATAGTACGCAACCAGACGTACATGCAAATTCTAATGGGTAGCAATTAATTCAATAATTGGCTGTTAGTATCCAATTACTGATGGTTCAGCATTCGTTATTCAATTAATTTGAACACGCTTCTTGGGAGCCATTTATAGAATCCAGGTGTATGTGATTAATGCAGTAAAAAGCATTCTAATAATAGCACAGACTGTAACATGATAAAGCCATTACTAATGTCAACACATCTACTATAATAAAAAGCACCTCCAACGTTCTGAAGCTGACTCCATGGCAGTGAAAGGTTTGTAGGGTTCGTGCTGCCTGTAACACTGTATCCATCTCCTGTCCTGGCGTTAGCGTGCTTCCTGGTTCGTCACAAGCAGCACTGACCAACCACACGATAGCGGTAAAACGCGTGCAGCCTCGGCCCTTTTCTCTCTCTCAGCTGTGGTCCCGCCCTTACGGAAACAGGAAATGAGGGCAGGACCACAGCTGAGAGAGAAGGGCCGAGTCTGCACGCCTTTTACCGCTGCTGGCGCCCACAGTAACCCCAACGAGGTAAGTCAAGATGACTTTTTTAAACTTCGTAGGGAGGGGGCCTGGAACTGACAGAGGGAAGGAGGGGATGACCCTGGAACTCGGAGGAAGGGGGGACGCCCCTGGCACACACTCTCAATCTCACACACACACTCTCACTCTCTCAGACACACTCACACTCGCACATTCACTCTCTCTCTCACAGTCACTCTCACACACACTCTCTCAAACATACACACTCCGAGGAAAACCTTGCTAGCGCCCGTTTCACTTCTTTCAGAAATGGGCCTTTTTTACTAGTTAAATATAAGAACAGCCATACTGGATCAGCTCAATGGTCCGTCTAGCCCAGTATCCTGCTTCCAACAGTGGCCAATCCAGGTCACAAGTAGCTGGCAGAAACCGACAGTAGCAACATTCCATGTAGAACCCTAAAGAATAGCAAGATTCTGGAATCCTAAAGAGTAACAAGGTTCCAGAATCTCAAAGAGTAGCAACATTCCATATAGAACCCTAAAGAACAGCAAGATTCTAGAATCCTAAAGAGTAGCAACATGCCATGCTACCAGTCCCAGGGCAAGCAGTGGCTTCCCCATGTCTGTCTCAATAGCAACTATGGACTTTTCCTCCAGGAACTTGTCCAAACCTTTTTTTAAACACAGGTACTCTAACGCTCTTACCACATCCTCCGGCAATGAGTTCAAGAGCTTAACTATTCGTTGAGTGAAAAAATATTTCCATGCAACTTCGAGTGTCCCCTAGTCTTTGTACTTTTGGAACAAGTAAAAAAAATAAATAAATAAATAAATCGATTTACTTCTACTCGTTCTACACCACTCAAGATTTTATAAACCTCAATCGTATCCCCCTCAGCCGACTCTGAACACTAAGGGATCCTTTTACCAAGGTGCACTAACAGATTTAACCCCCCCCCCCCTGTTTACTATGCCGCACGCTAATGCTGACACTAATAGAAGCCCATTTTATACCGCTAAATCCATTAATGCATCTTAGCAAAAGGACAAGAAAAGTAAATATTTCAATGTTAAAAATAAATGTAAGAGAAATAGAATTATCTTTTTTCTTTTTAAATCATTTTTATTTAGTTTTTGTACAGAAACAGTGTAATAAGGTAAGCCGAATTGTAAACATCAATAAACACAGGTATGATAGGCTTCAAATGTGAAACACAATGAACAGAACATAGTAACATAGTAGATGACGGCAGAAAAAGACCTGCATGGTCCATCCAGTCTGCCCAACAAGACAAACTCATATGTGCTACTTTTTGTGCCAAAACATACGAGCAGAATGTTTTAGCATCAATTACAAAGATTCATTAATGGATAAATATCAATCTAATTTACCCCACTTGCGTTTACATTTACATGTAGCAGGAAGAAATTTTAATAAAATATCCTATATCTTAAATAATGAAACAGTATTCCAACACATAAGCACCGCCATACTGAGAAAAGACCAAGGGTCCATCAAGCCCAGCATCCTGTCTCCGACAGCGGCCAATCCAGGCTTCAAGAACCCGGCAAAACCCCCCAAAAAATTATATATATATTTTTAATAATGTTCAATGGACTTTTCACTCAGGAATCTGTCCAAACCCCCCCTTAAACTCCGTAAGGCCAGCTGCTGTCACTACATTCTCCTGCAACGAGTTCCACAGTCCAATTACACGCACATGAAACTAGATAAACTGGAATTATCCTATGTTGATCAATAGAAGAACAATGCAATTAAAAAAAAATCAAAGAAGCATCTTCACCAGAAAGAGTTTGAAAGGGCAATAGATTTCCAATAGAAAGTTGAAAAAGATGGCTAATATTTTAGGCCAAATCAGGGGCGTAGCCAGACAGCAGATTTTGGGTGGGCCTAGGCAAGAAGTGGGTGGGCACCAAGTGTCCTTCCCCACCCCACACAGCAAAAAAAATATCTTAGCTGGCGGGAAAATGCTTCTCTCTACCTTGGCAGTCTGCAGCAGGCATGCACTGAAAACTGAGCATGTGCAGGTACCAGTATCGTGGAGAGCAGCATTTTTGTTACCATCAGGGGGAAGTCTTCAGCTGATAGAGCTCGGGATCCTCAATAGCTACCACTAAACGTGTGCTACTGTTGGGTGGGCCTGAGCCCTAGGTGGGTGGGCCTTGGCCCACCCAGGCCCACCTGTGGCTACGCCACTGGGCCAAATATCCAGACAAAATGTATAGACATTATTACATTCAAACAATATAGGCCCTGTTTACTAAGGTGCATTAATGCTTTTAGCACGCCTACACTAACCATGTAGGCACCTAGAGGGTTATTGTAGGCACATACATGGTTAACACGCGTTAAAAAAAAGTTAACGCGCCTATGATACTGCTCAGTAAACAGGGCCCTCCCTATATGTTCCAGTGTACCCTTCTGATTGGAGCAAGACTAACATAAATCATTGGGTGCTAATTAAATGATTTAATAGGCGTCCAATGAGCTCTGTTGTAAGAAATATAAAGATTGAGTGATAGAAGAGGAGAGGGAGGGGGTCAGAAGAGAGACCATCGTTTGTTTGACAAATATTTACCAACATCTTCTTCCCATGCTTTTTGGGAAGAAATGCTAAATTTTAATATTAAATATTTCAGAACTTAATTTTAACAATTGTTCATAAAACAAATAGTTATTAATGTTTTAAGTTTTGATCTTCACTTTATCAGTGAGAAATCTAGACATGATAATTTGCAGGCCGTTTTTCCATATGGGACTGTATAGTAGGCAAATTCATAATAACCTTATTGCAAGAAACCTTTATACTTTCTTGAGTCTATAAGGCTTATCATACAAAACAAATATATATTTTCAAATTCTGGTGTCACCTCAGTAACAGCAACAAGAAATCCCTCTTCTGCCAGATGCTGTGAAGTAACACAAAACCCTGCAAACGCTCACAAACCAGGTAGCAAACAGAACATCTGGACAACAGACCTGCACCATTTCTATTTGGGACTGATGGCAGCCGGGTAGTCAAGAACCAGAAATAGGGACCAGTTACCATTTTATTTCAAGGGACACACCTCCCACCTCTTGGGGGGGGGGGGGGCACACCAGTGTGTCCTGACACACTGGTTGAGACTAGACAGATAAGAGAGTAGCAGGAATTTAGCTAGAAGATAAGTGACAAAAACAAGCATGACTAAAGGACAACGCTGTGTCATAAAAGTACGTGCTTGTGTGGGTGACTTACACTCTCTGGTTCCTGTAGCCACAAACTGGTGCTTGTTAACGCTGCCTGCTTGTTTGTAGCCTGGGCACTTTTCCTGGCCCAGCAAAAAATAACTCAAAATAACAGAGCAGAAAACCACACACAGCACAGATCCAGAAAAAGAAAAAAAAAACGTGGCAAACACAAAATTAACAGATATGGGGACAGTCTGAAGGTCAAAATCCATAGATTCACTGCTCACAATTTAAAGTCATTCCTCCCAGGGTTGTTTTTTTTTTTAAATACGT
This sequence comes from Microcaecilia unicolor, assembly GCF_901765095.1. Taxonomy (NCBI): domain Eukaryota; kingdom Metazoa; phylum Chordata; class Amphibia; order Gymnophiona; family Siphonopidae; genus Microcaecilia; species Microcaecilia unicolor. The sequence continues at coordinate 13,201,783 of NC_044042.1, forward strand.
GCAGAAAACGGACATCCCTAAATCTACCATTCAAAAAGTTCTCAAAGTTCCAGAAATAAAATGATGATCATCAGACAGAATTAGGAACTGTAGCCTTTTTTTTAAATGTTGATGAAATACTTGACAAAGTACTTGTGCGCATAAAAAAAAAACCCTTTGATCACCCCCTGCAGCGGCTCCCAGTCCATCCCAGCAGCAGCATGTTACTGGTGAGATCGGGCAGGGCACAAGCTACAACATTACAACAACACCCCCCCCCGACCCCAGTGTACCCCTGGCCCTCGGCCACCCACCACCAAAGACAGGCGGGTATCAGGACCACGTGCAGGCACAGCCGCCCGCTCCCCGGCACCGATCCCACCCAGACCTCTGGACGTACCCCGGCTGCTCCCCGCACCGGTGCCTTGGACTCACGTGGGGGGGGAGGGGTGCGCTGCGGCAATCGGGGGGCGCACGTCCCCGGTACTCACGTGGGTGCAGCACTGCGGCTTCCCCCCACCTCCCCGGATTCTGTGCCGGGCTCGCGCACCTCCTCACTGCCTCCGAAACTTTCCCGGTGTTGTGTGTGGACTGTGCAGCTTATCTGCCTGGGGGCAGGGAGTCTGCGCGGTCCGCCCCGGAAGGAGGTCGGGCCATGCGGGAACGGCGCCCAGGGGTTGCAATATATAAGACACAAAGCGGCTACTGTCAGGCGATCAATGCAGGGCCCGGCGTGATGCGACGCGACATCATCTACCGCCGTGCAAATCACAGAGCGCCGAGGGATGCAGCACGGGGCATCTCCTTGCGTGCAAATAGTGCGGTGAACTGAGGGGGGGGGGGGGTGCAACGCAAACCGTCTCTACTTCCCCCCAAAAAATGCAGGGCACGACGCAATGCAACACGATTTACCGCAATGCAAATGACGGTCACGCGGGGCATCGAGGGATGCAACAACATAACGCGTTTACTGGCGTGCAAAGAAGGCAGAACACGGTGCGATGCAGCACGATTTGCTACCGTGCAAATAACAAAAAGCACTGACGGATGCAAAGCAAAACGTCATCTACTACTATACTAAATGGCGCCGGGAACCGAGATGGATGGCTTAACTGAAGACACATTATACGTACAGTTGACAATACTTAATGTCCACACGGGGTGGGGGGGGGGGGGGTTGAATTGAAAACAGTATTGTTCAAGAAGGCTTATCCCCCAGGTTCAACATAATCAGAATGATCCCTTACTATTATAAGATCCAATAGACTCTAATTACATCTTATCTTTCATATTTACTACTGATTAATTGTTGTTTATATCCTACTTCGATACCCATCGTTGTTTAACTGTTAGTTTTCTTATTCTGCTAAATTTGAAAAATTGTACTTCCTGCATTCTAACTTACTACAATATTTTTGTAAGGGACTTTGAGCCTGCTATCAGTGGGAAAAGGTGGGATACAAATGTGATACATAAATAATAAATAAATAAATCGAACAAGTTTGGAGACAATGGGATTCCTCAATGTAAAGGGGACACTCCAAGACTTCCCCTTTAAGGCCGCACACTGAGGTCTACCTGCCAAAAAAAGAGCCAGACCACTTCAGCAGCAAATCCTGTAGTCCTCCGTTCTTTAGTTGTGAATAGTAAGCTTTGATGGACAATGTCAAAGGCAGCAGAGACATAGGATCCAACTTTACAGAATCTCTGATTAGATTGTAAGCTCTGTGGAGCAGGGACTGTCTCTTCATGTTCAAGTGTACAGCACTGCGTACGTCTAGTAGCGCTATAGAAATGATAAGAAGTAGTAGTAGTCTTGGGATTCCGGAATCTTGCTACTCTTTGGGATTCTGCACGGAATGTTGCTACTCTTTAGGATTCCAGAATCTTTCTACTCTTTGTCCTTATCCCTTATTTGTTCTGTTTGTCTGTCCTGATTAGATTGTAAGCTCTGTGGAGCAGGGACTGTCTCTTCATGTTCAACTGTACAGTGCTACGTACGTCTAGTAGAGCTATAGAAATGATTAGTAGTAGTAGTAATAAACCCATTGCGTTACCCCTCCTTGGACAAAGAAGAAGACATTTCGTAATATTGGGGGTGCTCAAGCACCCACAGAGCTAGTGCCTACAAGAGGATGGACTAGGTCCAAATCCCTTCATCCCACCCACCCACCCCCCACCCCCGCAATCTGCCTTTTTTCTGATACTGTCCATCAAAGTCAGCAAAACAGTTTCCATACCGTGGTCTGCCCGGAACCCTGCCTGCGCAGGATGGCGTGACTGAATTTCATTACAAAGTTAGGCAGGAACATTCACACACACTCACAAAAAGGTATGGCAAATGTTGATTCTAATTTATTACCCTCTTTTATGGGGTCCCTCTATGTCTCATAGAGGCATATTTTCAAAGCACTTTGGGAGGCTAAGTTCCATAGGTTTCTATGGAACTTTGGGAGGCTAAGTGCTTTGAAAATAAGCCTCAATAGTAACATAGTAGATGACGGCAGAAAAAGACCTGCACGGTCCATCCAGTCTGCCCAACAAGATAACTCATATTTGCTGCTTTTTGTGTATACCCTACTTTGATTTGTACTTATGCTCTTCATGGCACAGACCGTATAAGTCTGCCCCGCACTATCCCCGCCTCCCAACCACCAGCCCCACCTCCCAACCACCGGCTCTGGCACAGGCACAGACCGTATAAGTCTGCCCAGCACTATCCTCACCTCCCCAGCCCTGCCTCCCAACCCCGGCTCTGGCACAGACCGTACAAGTCTGTCCAGCACTATCCCCGCCTCCCAACCTCCAGCCCCGCCTCCCAACCACCGGCTCTGGCACAGGCACAGACCGTATAAGTCTGCCCAGCACTATCCTCACCTCCCCAGCCCTGCCTCCCAACCCCGGCTCTGGCACAGACCGTATAAGTCTGCCCAGCACTATCCCTGCCTCCCAACCCCGGCTCTGGCACAGACCGTACAAGTCTGTCCAGCACTATCCCCACCTCCCAACCACCAGTCCCGCTTCCCACCACCGGCTCTGGCACAGACCGCATAAGTCTGCCCAGCCCTATCCCCGCCTCCCAACCTCCAGCCCCGCCTCCCGATCTTGACTAAGCTCCTGAGGATCCATTCCTTCGGCACAGGATTCCTTTATGCTTATCCCACGCACGTTTGAATTCCGTTACCGTTTTCATTTCCACCACCTCCCGCGGGAGGGCATTCCAAGCATCCACCACTCTCTCCGTGTCTCAGTTTCCTTCTTGCCAGTTTATAGTATTCCTGATGTCTGTTCAGTTAAATATAAAGAGGCTGGGCTGAATATGTTGTGCTTTTGCACTTTCCCACCTTAAAGTTGCAATATTATTTGTTTTATACATATGATTATGATGTCAATGTTGTATTGGTTTGATTCTGAATAAATTGTAAACCTCTCTGTTACTTACTGTTAGGATCGGAATACCACATAATCTGGAATAAATAAATACAATTTGCATTAGTCAGCCCACAAGACTGTCTTTTCCAACACTTTCGTCAGACTAGATTGATTCAGCACAGCTGGTCTTTGAGCAGACAGAGGTGGCCTCTCCTCTAAACAGTGTTTAAGATATGTATTTATTTAGATTTTGCTCACACCTTTTTCAGTAGTAGCTCAAGGTGAGTTACATTCAGGTACTCTGGATATTTCTCTGTCCCAGGAGGGCTCACAATCTAAGTTTGTACCTGAGGCAATGGAGGGTTAAGTGACTTGCCCAAGATCACAAGGAGCAGCAGTGGGATTTGAACTGGCCACCTCTGGATTGCAAGACCGGTGCTCTAACCACTAGGCCACTCCTCCACTGGCAACATTCCATCTAGAATCTCAAATAGTAGCAACATTTCAGAATCTCAAAAAGTGGCAACATTCCATGTAGAATCTTCAACAGTAGCAACATTCCAAGATTTTGCTCACACCTTTTTCAGTAGTAGCTCAAGGTGAGTTACATTCAGGTACACTGGATATTTCTCTGTCCCAGGAGGGCTCACAATCTAAGTTTGTACCTGAGGCAATGGACGGTTAGGTGACTTGCCCAAGATCACAAGGAGCAACAGTGGGATTTGAACTGGCCATCTCTGGATTGCAAGACTGCTGCTCTAACAACTAGGCCACTCCCCCACTAGCAACATTCTGTCTAGAATCTCAAATAGTAGCAACATTCCAGAATCTCCAAAAGTGGCAACATTCCATGTAGAATCTTCAATAGTAGCAACATTCCATATATTTATATGAAACGACAAACTGGAATCAGTTTGCAAAGAAAGAAGAATATTCTGAGCAGGGAATTACTGTCCCCCACTAGTGATTTACAGCTCGTGTGTGTCTGCTGTTCTGTCTGTAGTGAGTGAGAATCTATTTATAACATGCATTCAAGTGCATCGTGGAGGGCGCAATAGGAAAGGGCAGCATCCTTCCTGGAGCCGCTGTCATCAGAAAAGCAGTGGAGTGAAGCAGAGCGGACAGTGCTGTACAAAGAACACATCCTGAGCTTCCACATCCATTTCTCAAAGGTTTTTTTTTTTTTTTAACCAATCTGGAGTGCAATTGTGTGGAGACGCACTATCTACAATTCTAGGTGGTTAACAATAAAATATGCGAATACAACATAAAAATTAAATGAGTAAAATATTTTTACACACTCATTCTATATGGTGCTCGCATTTGGGAATGTGCAATTTAATTTTCAAATGAGCCCATTAGCAGTGATTATTAGGTGCTAATGATCAGTTATCAGTGCTATCTGCTGTTAATTACAGCCACTAAATATCTGCTTATGATTTATTTGGATTTTGCTCACACCTTTTTCAGTAGTAGCTCAAGGTGAGTTACATTCAGGTACTCTGGATATTTCTCTGACCCAGGAGGGCTCACAATCTAAGTTTGTACCTGAGGCAATGGAGGGTTAAGTGACCTGCCCAAGGTCACAAGGAGCAGCAGTGGGATTTGAACCAGCCACCTCTGTGCTCTAACCACTAGGCCACTTCTCCACTATGTGCCAGCACCATCAGCAGTCTGCTCTCTGTTCCCCCAATACCATTCACCTAATGCTGATTCTATAATGGCATCTTGGCATTAACAGTAAATACTACAGTAAGCAAATTATGGTTGTCGGAGGTATAAAGCAAACACTTTCAACACATGTCAGCATAAGCCAAAAGGAATCTGCTTACTGTTGCATTTGGTTTTAGAAATACCATTTACCATTGCATAACCTACACGCTAAGACTTCTGAAGCAGGCACTTTGGCACCAAAACACGGCAGCTGTGTCGAGTCATTCGGTGACTTTTAATAAAGATCATATTTTTGAGCAAGCGTCTCCCTTGCTGTTTTTTGGAAGAGTCAGCCTACCCTACTCTCATAGGCGTAGTTTGACTGTTTCATTTGGGGGGGCAAAAAATGGGCGGAGCATATTAGCATATCATTTGCATATATACATATGCAAATGAATATGCTAATATGGAGGAAGGAAATGAAATTTACAGGCAAAATATCACAGATGCACATTTCAAAAAGCTGACATTTCAATTAATAAATTATGAATAAAATAAACTATTATTTACCTTTGTTGTCTGATCATGTAGTTTTTCTATTCGCTTTGATCCCAGTGTCTTCTGTTTTATGCAGTGTCTTCTTTCCAGTAGGCTTCCCTCTGCTCCCCACCCTTCCCAGTCCCATCCATCTTCTGTTCCTTCCCTCTGCTCACCATCCCTCCGTCCCATCCATCTCTTGCTCCTTCCCTCTGCTGTGCCTGACCTCTCCAAATCCCATCCATCTCCTGGTCCATCCCTCTGCTCCCCACCCCTCGCAGTCCCATCCATCTCTTGCTCCTTCCCTCTGCTCCCCACCCCTCCCAGTCCCAACCATCTCCTGCTCCTTCCCACCCTCCCAGTCCCATCCATCTCCTGCTCCTTCCCACTGCTTCCCACCCTCCCAGTCCCATCCATCTCCTGCTCCTTCCCACCCTCCCAGTCCCATCCATCTCCTGCTCCTTCCCACTGCTTCCCACCCTCCCAGTCCCATCCATCTCTTGCTCCTTCCCTCTGCTCCCCACCCCTCCCAGTACTATCCATCTCCCCACCCCTCCCCCCCGCGCGAGGTCCAAGATGGTGACTCCGTTTACCCCCTCTCTTCCTCCCTCCCTCCCTCCGGCGCAGGCAGCAGTCTTTTCCAGCGTTCCTGGCAGCTGTAGCGATATACACGCTGCCTTCGGTCTGCCCCGGAAGCCTTCTCTTCAAGTTCCTGTTCCCACCTATGCGGGAACAGGAACTTGAAGAGAAGGCTTCGGGGCAGAGCCAAAGGCAGCGTGTACAACGCTACCGCTGCCAGGAACGCTGGAAAAGACTGCTGCCTGCGCCGAAGGGAGGGAGGAAGAGAGAGGAGTAGACGGAGACGCTCCTCTCCGTCCGCTTGGCTTCCCTGCCCTCTCTGTCTGCGTCCCGCCCGAAAGGAAATGACGTCAGAGGAAGGCGGGACGCAGATAGAGAGGGCAGGGAAGCCAAGCGGACGGAGAGGAGCGCGTGCCTGCATGTGTTTTTTTTTTTTTTTTAACTTTTTTTTTTTTTTTTAACTAATGGCGCGGCAGCGCCTCGCGTCGTTTGGGGGGGCACTGCCCCCCCCCCCCCCCCCCCCAGTCTACGCCTATGCCTACTCTGGACTCTTTCTGTTGACGTTCGTAGGGATTGAGTGTTCCTCCACTTTGTTGTGCCCATAGGCGCAAGATCTACGCTTAAGCTCTAATAAGGGCACTGCCGGATTCTATATATCGCGCCTAGCGTTCTGTGCTGAAATCTAAGCGTATTCCATAACAATTGGCTTAACAAGCCAATCAGCATTTTTAACAGCACTTAACAAGCAATAATGAGCACTAATTGGCAATAATTAGAATTTACACACATAACTTGCTAAGCATATTCTGTAATGAACTGCGCGTAAATTCAAAAGCATGCAGTTCAAAAGGGGCATGGCCATAGGCGGGGAAATGGGCATTTTGTCGGTGTTCCCAAATTCACGCACATTGTTATAGAACAGTGATGGCGAACCTCTGGCACGCGTGCCAGAGAGGGCACGCAGAGCCCTCTCTGTTGACATGCGCGCCGTCGCCAGGGGCGTAGCCACGGGCGGGCCTGGATGGGCCCAGGCCCAGCCACTTTCCCTCCAGGTCCGCCCACCCAACATCTCCTCGCATGTCCTCCCCGCCGGCGCTGATTATCTCTGTCAAAGCGACCGCGTCTTTGAAATCCCTGCCCGTCTCTAGCCTTCCCTTCGTGAGTTCGTTCTCTCAGAGTCAGTCCCATCTTCTGACATCATTCCCGCGAGGGAGGGACTGACTCTGAGGGAACAAACTCATGAAGGGAAGGCTAGAGACGGGCAGGGATTTCAAAGATGCTGCCGCTTCGACGGAGGTAATAAAAAAGAGTTACATGCAGGGCATGGATGAGAGCAGGAGGGGAGGGCAGGGGAGAGAAGAGAATCGCTGGGTATGGATGGATGGAGGGGGGCAGGGGAGAGAAGAGAATTGCTAGGTATGGATGGATGGTTGGAGGGCAGGGGAGAGGAGAGTTGCTGGACATGGGTGGATGGAGGGGAGGGCAATTGTCGGACGGATGGAGGGGAGGGAAGGGAAGACAGGAAGGAGATGCACATGGATGGAGGGGAAGGGAGGCAACAGCAAAAATCACATTACTCAAAAGCATGCCAAATGTTTTTAAAGTTCTGTGATTCAGGTTAAATTGCCCTGTTGGCACTTTGCGATAAATAATTCGATTTTGGGTTGCTGTTTGGGCACTCGGTCTCTGAAAGGTTCGCCATCACTGTTATAGAATATGGTCCAGTCCACATAAATCCACGTGCAGGGATTTATGCCACATTTTCATTGGTGTAAATGGAGCCGCGTAGTTTTAGGCGCTGGGATATCAACTAAGCGTATTCTGTATACCGTGCTTAAATCTTATAGAATGCGCTTAAGTGGAAATGTTTTCTGCGCGGACCTTTTAGTCCAATATAGAATCTGGCCCTTAGTACCTAATTTGCAGTGCTATTTATAGAATCCAGCCCACCGTGCGCACTGCGCGTTCTTCTTAAAATAGATGCATATTTTGCACATAGCAGGGGAAATTCTATAAATGGTGCTCAAAAATGGGTGCCAGAAAAATCCACGCTAGGCAGAATTCTATAGAGAGCACAATGGGATGAACACTGCGGCCCGTCTCGTCTTCCGCCAGGGTCGCTTTACTCATACTACCCCTCTCCTCAAGTCGCTTCACTGGCTCCCTATCCGTTTTCGCATCCTGTTCAAACTTCTTCTACTAACCTATAAATGTACTCACTCTGCTGCTCCCCAGTATCTCTCCACACTCTTCCTTCCCTACACCCCTTCCCGTGCACTCCGCTCCATGGATAAATCCTTCTTATCTGTTCCCTTCTCCACTACTGCCAACTCCAGACTTTGTGCCTTCTGTCTCGTTGCACCCTACGCCTGGAATAAACTTCCTGAGCCCCTACATCTTGCCCCATCCTTGGCCACCTTTAAAGCTAGACTGAAAGCCCACCTCTTTAACATTGCTTTTGACTCGTAACCACTTGTAACCACTCGACTCCACCTACCCTCCTCTCCTCCTTCCTGTACACATTAATTGATTTGATTTGCTTACTTTATTTATTTCTTGTCTATTAGATTGTAAGCTCTTTGAGCAGGGACTGTCTTTCTTCTATGTTTGTGCAGCGCTGCGTATGCCTTGTAGCGCTATAGAAATGCTAAATAGTAGTAGTAGTAGTAGTAACACCCTTTACAGAATAGCGCTTAGACCCCATTCCTGTGCCCAGTGCCAGAATTTATGTCAATTGAAACCCGGTGTAAATCCAGCACCCAACTAATGGCATTTCGATGTGTAAATGGAGCTATTTTGTGTAATACTGTACATAACATTTTGGCACGCCCATGACCTGCCCCTCCCCTGGCCACGCCCCCTTTTCGAGTTGTGCTCTGTGGAATTTAAGCACCCGGTGTTATAGAACGGCGTGCAAGCAGATGCGTATGAGCAAAACCAAATTAGTGCCACTGAACTTCAGTAATGGATTGTTAAGGTCAATTAATTGATAGTTAATGGCTTGTAAACCAATTTGGGTGCACATCCTGGATTCATGCCAAACTTTTGACACCATATGTAAGAAGGGAAGGGAAGGGAAAATGGGACTTGATATACCGCCTTTCTGAGGTTTTTACAACTACTTTCAAAGCGGTTTACATACATTAGATTGTAAGCTCTTTGAGCAGGGAATGTCTTTCTTCTATGTTTGTGCAGCGCTGCGTACGCTTTGTAGTGCTATAGAAATGCTAAATAGTAGTAGTAGTACATTCAGGTACTTATTTTGTACCAGGGGCAATGGAGGGTTAAGTGACTTGCCCAGAGTCACGAGGAGCTGCAGTGGGAATCAAACTCTGTTCCCCAGGATCAAAGTCCACTACACTAACCACTAGGCTACTCCTCCACTCCTCCACATAAGCGTTGCCATACTGGGACAGACCTAAGGTCCAACAAGCCTAGGCTACTCCTCCACTTGCAACATTCCATATAGAAGCTTGCCCTTGCAGATCAGCAACGCAGCCGCGTATGTGCAGGACGTCAGACTCACAGAAAAAGAAGCCTGCGTGGCCGTGTTGCTGATCTGCAGGGGCAGGCTTCTACATGGAATGTTGCTAGTGGAATAGCAACATTCCAGGTAGAATCTCAAATAGGGAAAGGGAAATGGGACTTGATATACCACCTTTCTGAGGTTTTTGCAAATACATTCAAAGCGGTATACATATATTCAGGTACTTATTTTGTACCAGGGGCAATGGAGGGTTAAGTAACTTGCCCAGAGTCGCAAGGAGCTGCAGTGGGAATCAAACTCAGTTCCCCAGGATCAAAGTCCACTGCACTAACCACTAGGCTACTCCTCCACTCCTCCACATAAGCGTTGCCATACTGGGACAGACGTAAGGTCCAACAAGCCCAGTATCCTATTTCCAACAGTGGCCAATCCAGGTCACAGATATCTGGCAAGATCCCAGCTGATTTTATGCTGCTTATCCTAGAAATACTCTCAACTTGCAATGGCTCAGTTCTACTACAACTGGGTAGAGATACCTTTCTCAAGTCAGTAGAACGGATGCAGGTGTGCAGTCTGTTGGAATGTATTGTATTTTGCATGCATTGCCTGTCACCTATTATTTCTCTGTGATTACTCTGTGACCTCTGATGTGAATTACTTAGAGAGGTCACATAGCTATGCAACTTCCTGTGGGGGCAGATGCAGCACATGCAGCACATGGAGCACATGGAGCTCATGATCTCTCCTAACCTGAGAGGATCTATGGTGGTGTGAGCATCCATTACCATCTAAGCACATGGAAGGAGCTGATAATACAAATGTATAGTAATATGTATATATAAGCCTGTCTGATTATAATCTAACTACAAACTGTGAGTAAACAGATGTTTTGTTACTTCAACTTTAAAGTGACTCAGCAGTGAATTATTCAGGGGTGAATGAGAGAGAGATGAAGAAAGAAATTAACATTTCTAAAGCTGAAGCTGTGTGTACTAAAATCTGCTAATTATTTACTACAAATAATCCAACAAAAGGGTTATGGGCCCAGGGTCCAGGAATTGAAAAAGAAGAGAAATATTACCAGGCAGAAAAAAAAAGGCCACATTTTTTTCTCTTAAGTTTTAAAGGAAAGATTCAGTCTGTCTCTCTCTCCCCCCACACAGCAGACAGAAGGCTAAGAAAATGGCTGAGGGAGGAAATTCACCATTTTTCTATTCTCTCAAGGTGCCTAAATTAACTGAGTTTAATTATCAGCAATGGGAATTAAGATTCATATGTTTCCTTCGAGCAAAAAGATTAGATATATGCTTAGACCAAGACAGAACAGCTGAAAATATGGCTGAATGGGACAATGCAAACTATTATGTGAAGTGCATGCTTTTGGAAGCTCTCTCAGAGAAACAAGCCATATTAGTGGAGGGAAAAGATACACCAAAGGACATTTTATATAAACTGAGAACTATGTATGCAACTACATATGCAAAACAGCAACCAATTTGGTTGGCAGAGTTGAATGAAACCAAATTAAGGGATAAAAGTAAATGTAATGATCACATTATGCATCTTATGTCTTCATTTCAAAAGCTAGAACTTTCTGGAATTCCCATGTGTGATGCATTGAAAAGAGCATTTCTTTTTACCTCACTATCAAAGAAGTTTGATGTTTTTAGGTCTGTAAATGAGGCCATTGAAGGGCAATCTTTTGAACAGGCAACATCAAAACTAAGGCAGGAATGCATAATAAATGATTCTGAGGAGATGTGTTCTCAAAGCAAGTCAGAGAGAAATGAAACAAATTTCTTGGCAAAGAACAGAGGAAGGCGGAGCTATGGTAAAACTCCACCCAAGGGCAAGCTGATTTGCTACTCATGTGGAAAGGAGGGACATGTATCTAAATGGTGTAAGGAAACACAAAACACTCCCTCTAGCTCACCTAAGCCAATGGAACTAAAGAATTTTCAAACCAGGAAATGTATGAAGGACAATAATAAACACAAGGGCTTTCTAATGGCAGAAAAATCTTTGACTATGGTAAATAATAATTCAAATGAAAGTACTTGGATTTTGGATTCAGGGAGCACATGCCATTTAACCAATTGTAAAGATTTCTTTCAGGAAATGTGTCCAGAGGAAGGTATTCTTAAAACTGCAAACGCAGGGACTGCTAAGATCCAAGCAAAAGGTATTGGATTCTTAAAATGCAAAGTGTCTAATGAAGTTAAAGAAATTCCTGTAAGTGATGTCTTGTATATTCCCCAAGCAGTTTGCAATATGCTTAGTGTATCTACATTAGATAAGAAGGGATTTGTGATTCATTTTGAAAAAAGTAAGTGCACAATCTCTAAAAATGATGAAGTGTATGCTGAAGCTTTTATGCATAATGATGTTTATAAGCTGAACATTTCAGGTGAAGCCTCACATATGGCGCAAGTAAGGAAGAATGATGGTAAATGTAGTCTGGAAATCTGGCACCGCCGCCTGGGACATCGTGATTCTAAGGTGATCCAGGATCTTTACAGTAAGCAACTGGCCACCGGCATTCAGATAAGTGCAGATGCTGGTAAAATGGAGAAATGCATAGACTGTGTTACTCAAAAAGGTGTGAGACCCTCATTTCCTGCATACACAGGAAATAGGAGTAATAAAGTGCTGGACTTAATACACAGTGACTTATGTGGACCGTTTAATATCCCATCATTGGGAAATAACAGATTTGTGCTAATATTCTTGGATGATTTCTCTAGATATTGTGTGGCCTATTTGCTGAAAGAGAAAAGTCAAGTCACAGACATGCTGAAGAAATACGTAGCCATGGTGAGCAATAAATTTGAAAGAAAACCAAAGGTTCTTCAGACCGACAATGGTGGTGAGTTCACTTCACAAAGCATGCGCACATTTCTAGAACAAGAAGGCATTCAGCATATCACAACAGTAGCTTATACACCAGAGCAAAATTCTGTTGCAGAGAGAAAATTTAGGTCAATTGTGGAAATGACCAGATGTATGCTGTCAGATAGCAATCTCCCTAAAAGACTATGGGGGGAAGCCATTCTCACAGCAGTGTACCTACAAAACAGAATGCCAACTAAAGGCGCGGAGCGCACACCACATGAGACATGGCATGGTAGGAAGCCAAACCTGTCACACATAAGAACATTTGGAAGTACAGCATATGCTCATGTACCAAAGCAAAGAAGGCATAAGCTGGATTCCACAACAGAAAGGGGCATTTTAGTTGGCTATACTCCAGGACACAAAGGATATAGAATTTTGAATCTGAAAACTGGCATTGTTGGCATAAGACATGTTACATATTTTGATGAAAACAAAAGGGTTGATAAAGGCTGGATTATCCCAGATGAGCCTTATCATCCAGAATATGAAACTAGAACCATAATAGACATGCCAGTGTATATAAATGCCATACCAAGGCAGATGTCTGAAAGCAACTCATCTGTATCTAACGAGGAACAGGCAGAGGAAACAGACACAGAAAGGATCATTGAAGAAGACAGTACAGTTGGAGAAGGGGAATCAATTGGAGAAGAACTCTCAGATATAGAGGATGCAGAAAGGTCGGACCAACCTGTAGTCAGACGCTCATCCAGGGAAAACAAAGGTGTTCCACCCCCAAGACTGTCTTACCTAACAAAGTCAGCAGAAGCTCAAGAGCCCTTAACATGGGATGAGATTGAGAAAATGCCAGCAGAAGAAGCTGCTGAATGGCATAAAGCTGCACAAGAAGAAATTGATGCATTGAAAAAAAATAATACTTGGATTCTTACAAAATTACCTCCTGGCAAGAAAGCTATAGGATGCAAATGGGTATTCAAGTTAAAAAGGAATGCACAAGGAAAAGTGGAAAGGTATAAAGCCAGATTAGTGGCAAAGGGATATCTTCAAAATTATGGAGAAGATTTTGATGAAGTGTTTGCACCTGTAGTGAAACACACGACAATAAGAACACTTCTGAGCATTGCAGTCTCAAAAGGCATGCAAGTCAACCACATTGATGTGAAAACAGCATTTCTTCACGGAGATATAACTGAAGACTTGTACATGGAACAGCCAACAGGTTTCATAAATACAAAACAAAGACAGCTAGTGTGTAAATTAAACAAAGGTCTTTATGGATTAAAGCAAAGTGCAAAATGTTGGAATGATAAATTGCATGAAATATTGACAAATTTAGGATTTAAGCAAGGTGAAGCAGATAAATGTTTGTACACTAGGTGCACAAATGGACAATATGCATACATTTTAGCTTTTGTTGATGATCTGCTCATTGCAAGCGAAAGTGAGCAAGAGTACAAGGACATTGTAAAGTGTTTAAACCTCAATGTTGAGATAAAAGAACTTGGAAATGTGTCATACTATCTTGGTATAGAAATTGAGAAACAAAATGATGGTTCTTATCTTCTAAGCCAGAAGCAGAAAATAAATGAGCTTATTGAAAGTTTAGGTATGCAAGATGCCCAAGTTGTAAGCACTCCCATGATCACTGATTTTCTGAAGGATGAAACAGTAAGAGAACCTTTACCAGATAACATCCAATATAGATCAGCCATAGGTAAGCTTTTATATCTAGCTACCACATACAGGGCTGATATAGCAAATGCAGTAGGAATTTTGAGCAGAAGGGTCAGCTCACCTACCAAATCAGATTGGACTGCAGTTAAAAGGATGGTAAGGTATTTAAAGGGTACCATTGATTGTAAATTAAAGATTTCAGCCAATAGTAATCCAAAACTAATATGTTACTGTGATTCAGATTGGGCAGGGGATCATTCTGATTATAAATCCACAAGTGGATATGTGTTTATGTATGGAAATGTACAAATTTCATGGGCCAGTCATAAACAAAGTATTGTGAGTTTGTCTTCTACAGAAGCTGAATATGTGGCAGTATCGGAAGCGTGCAGAGAACTGATGTGGATTAAAAAACTTTTGCTGGATTTTGGAATAGCTGAACAGAGACCAATCCAGATAATGGAAGATAATCAGAGCTGCATCCGACTGTCACAGAATGACAAGGTTCAGTCACGCACCAAGCACATCGCAACGAAATACCACAACGTGCGAGAGTTGGTGAAAGAAGGGGTCATCAGTCTACACTATTGTCACACCAGTGAGATGACAGCTGACATCATGACCAAACCGTTACCCAGAGAACATTTTGTGAATCTGCGTATAAAGCTTGGACTTTGTATGAATAAATAATTGCATGACAGTTATGCATGAGAAGGGGTTTGTTGGAATGTATTGTATTTTGCATGCATTGCCTGTCACCTATTATTTCTCTGTGATTACTCTGTGACCTCTGATGTGAATTACTTAGAGAGGTCACATAGCTATGCAACTTCCTGTGGGGGCAGATGCAGCACATGCAGCACATGGAGCACATGGAGCTCATGATCTCTCCTAACCTGAGAGGATCTATGGTGGTGTGAGCATCCATTACCATCTAAGCACATGGAAGGAGCTGATAATACAAATGTATAGTAATATGTATATATAAGCCTGTCTGATTATAATCTAACTACAAACTGTGAGTAAACAGATGTTTTGTTACTTCAACTTTAAAGTGACTCAGCAGTGAATTATTCAGGGGTGAATGAGAGAGAGATGAAGAAAGAAATTAACATTTCTAAAGCTGAAGCTGTGTGTACTAAAATCTGCTAATTATTTACTACAAATAATCCAACAAAAGTCAGTGAGGCACTGTTCTAAGTAGGGACATCTCATAGGTCACAGGCATAGACGGTCGGTAGCCCAACTGTTTGGGGAGGCTAAAGGTGGCGGAGCTTACCTCCATACGCTCCGTGGCAGCGACGTCAATGAAGAAAAAGACTACAGGCTCGCCGCCAGCTTCTCCCTTCTCTCTGCACACAGTGTCCCGCCTTCTGCGGTGATGCATTTCCTGTTTCCGCGAGAGCGGGACACTGTGTGCAGAGAGAAGGGAGAAGCTGGCGGCGAGCCTGTAGTCTTTTTCTTCATTGACGTTGCTGCCACGGAAATAAAAGATGAAAATGCATGGGACGGGAGGGTGGGCTGCACCACAAGCGGAAGTCGACGATTGGGCTGGGGAGGCTTAGCCTCCCCTAGCCTCTTATACGGGGCGCCTATGGTCACAGGGGTTTAATTCTGGTCTCTTGCATACCCCTCTTTCGCGAGAGTTGTAATCATCGACTTACCCTACCACCCTCCTCTTTAATGGTGATATATCTTTTATCTTTTCTATTTTTCTTATACTGACACCAGAGGTATGACTGTTCTTAATACTGCATACTCATCGGGAGCTTCTTAATTAACTATCTGACTGTCTGACAAGGCTGTAATTTTGTTTATGCAAAAGCTTCACTTAGCTTGATCCTTGAAGTGCGCAACTCTCCCCGACAGGTGCCTGTTTCGCACAACTCGGCTTTGTCAAGGGGTTGTTGTCGCACCAATCCTGGAATCAAACAGATACACAACGTCAGTGTTAACGTTCTTTAGAGCAGGGGTGTAGACAGACTTCGGCGAGAGGGGGGTCCAGAGCCTGAGGTGAGGGGGCACATTTTAGCCCCCCCACGCCACCACCCCTCCCGCCATTTTTGCCCCCCCCCCCCCCGCCACCACCGGTGCCACCACCACCTTTGACCCTCCCTTCCCCCCGCCGCCAACCTTCCCCCGCCGCCGTCACCGACGGGTACCTTTGCTGGTGGGGTCCCCAACCCTCGCCAGCCAAAGTCCTCTTCTCTGGCGCGGCCGCATTGCTGATCTGCAAGGCTTCTGTTTCTGTGAGTCTGACGTCCTGCAGGAGAAGACGAGTCCCCTTCTCCGGCGCGGCCGCGTTGCTGATCTGCAAGGCTTCTGTTTCTGTGAGTCTGACGTCCTGCAGGAGAAGAGGACTTTGGCTGGCGGGGGGGGGTCCCCCGCCAGCAAAGGTACCCAACTGCGGCGGCGGGAGAGGGTTGGCAGTGGGAGGGGGGTCAAAGGGGTTGGCAGCGGGGGGCCAGGGCCAAATCTACAGGGGCCCATGCCCCCGTGGCCCCACGTAGCTACGCCCCTGTGGTCTGCATCAAAGGGAACAGGTGCACCGGTCCAGAGTTTTCCAAGGCTTTTCAAACTGAAAGATTCCCAGTGATTTACGATTGACATGTGATTTTTTCATTTGATATTATGCCAGTAGCTAGGCATTAAACAGTTTACAACTATAAACAAAATTCATTCATTAGCACAACAAGCTTCTTCCAAGTTGGATGGTTTCCAACATACAGTGTAAAGCAGTATCTCTGATCCCAGTCCTCAGGACACATTCAGCCAGTCAGGTTTTCAGGATAGCCTCAATGACTATGCATGAGAAAGATTTGCAAAGGCTGGACACAGTGCATGCAAAACTATCTCCAGCACATTCATTGTGAATACTTTGAATAGCCAATTGGCTGGGAGTGTTTGAGGGCAAATCTAGAAAGTCTTGAATGAAACAGAAACTGAAAAAAGAATACAAAACAAAAATAGCCTGTTCCTCACCATCTCCAACGGGACAGTCACCATATTAATAAAAAGATGACGCTGCAAATAGCTACACTTTTTGAAGTAACAGGTACAAAATCTTGCAAAATGTTTGTTTTCCTCTAACTCTCTAAATCTGAGGTGGTGCGGTTACGCCCCTGGCTTTCTAAGAATTCCGTTGTGATGCTGCTTTTTGGATATAGTAATAGTAACATAGAAGATGACGGCAGAAAAAGATCTGCATGGTCCATCCAGTCTGCCCAACAAGATAAACTCATATGTGCTACTTTTTGTGTATACCTTACCTTGATTTGTACCTGTCCTTTTCAGGGCACAGACCTATAAGTCTGCCCAGCACTATCCCCGCCTCCCAACCACCAGCCCCGCCTCCCACCACCGGCTCTGGCACAGACCGTATAAGTCTGCCCAGCACTATCCCCGCCTCCCAACCACCAGCCCCTCCTCCCACCACCAGCTCTGGCACAGACCGTATAAGTCTGCCCAGCAGTATTCCCCGCCTCCCAACCACCAGCCCTGCCTCCCACCACTGGCTCTGGCACAGACCATATAAGTCTGCCCAGCACTATCCCCGCCTCCCAACCACCAGCCCCTCCTCCCACCACCGGCTCTGGCACAGACCGTATAAGTCTGCCCAGCACTATCCCCGCCTCCCAACCACCAGCCCCTCCTCCCACCACCGGCTCTGGCACAGACCGCATAAGTCTGCCCAGCACTATCCCCGCCTCCCAACCACCAGCCCCTCCTCCCACCACCGGCTCTGGCATAGACCATATAAGTCTGCCCAGCACTATCCCCGCCTCCCAACCACCAGCCCCGCCTCCCACCACCGGCTCCAGCACAGACCGTATAAGTCTGCCCAGCACTATCCCCGCCTCCCAACCACCAGTCCCGCCTCCCACCACCGGCTCTGCCAGCTAATCTCAGCTAAGCTTCTGAGGATCCATTCCCTTGGAACAGGATTCCTTTATGTTTATCCCACGCATGTTTGAATTCCGTTACACGGAGGGCATGAAAACCCAGTTCTACAAACCTTTTACAGCATTACAGTAAACTAACAGAAAGTGAGCAGAATGGTTGATTTTATGGTGAAAATAATTATTACCTTCACTGCTGCTGGAAAAGATTTTAAAAAATGGACCTATTTAATAAGAAAACACCACACCTCAGAAGAACGAATTTGGGAAATAATATTGCACAGACTCCGGGGAGTGATCTCACAGGAAAGAAATAGTGTCCTTTAAGCATTTTAGCAAGAATGATGCAAGCAGATTATTTGCTGTGACTGTCTCCAAAGAGAGCATGTGCTGGTTAAGAGCGATACTAGGTTTGTTCCCTTAGTCATGCTTAGTAGGCAAAAACATGGTCTACTCAGTATGGAAACCTATTGAATGTTTTTTAATCTAAGGCAGGGTGTTCTCAACCCAGTCCTCTAGACACAGCTGCCAGTCGGGTTTTCTGGATACCCACAATAAATATGCATGAGAGAGATTTGCATGCCCTACCTCCATTGTATGCAAATTTATCTCATGCATATTCATTGTGGGTATCCTGAATAAAAAATGTTCTCACTTATTTATAAGCATGATACCTCATAATTTGCAACACTATTTAACAATTTCCTTCTGTGTCAAAGGTTGTCAACTCAGCTCCCAGGACACACCCAGTCAGTCCGATTTCCACAATGAATATGCATGCAATCAATGTCCATGCACAACCTCTGTTCTATGCAAATCTATCTCTTGCATAGATTGGCTAAGTGTGTTCCAAGGGCTGGGTTGAGAACTGCTGTTCTATGTTAATCATCAATAAATGTATTTATTTATTACATTTGTACCCTGCGCTTTCCCACTAAAAGCAGGTTCAATGCGGCTTACATAGTAATAGGGATTACAAAATATTGATAAAGACAATAAAGTTAAGTATAGCAGAATAATAAAAGAGAATAGGTAGGTAGAGTAGGGAGTAGGAGAGGAGTGAGCAAGGGTAGGTGAACATTGGAAGAGGGTGGAGGAGGCGGGAGGGGGATGGGTTACAGGATGAACAAGGGAATTTTGCTGGGAGAAGTAGTCTAGGTTATTGTCGTTGTCTCCTGGATACGTGTTGGGTAGTAGGGTTCATAGGATTAGTTTGGGTCATTAGGATAGGCTTGTTTGAACAGATTGTACTTCCCAAGTGTAAACAATAAAATAACAAAATCCAGTGGTTCCCAAACCTGGTCCTGGAGGCACCCCAGCCAGTCAGGTTTTCAGGATATCCACAATGAATATTCATGAGAGAGATTTGCATGCACTGCCTCCTCTGCCTGCAGATCTCTCTGATGAATATTCATGGTGAATACCCTAAAAACCTGACTGGCTGGGGTGCTTCCAGGACCAGATTTGGAAACCACTGACATAATCCTTCTAGTAACTTGTAAATTGAGTTATCATACAACTTCATGGCCCACCAGAATTTTAAACCCAGTCCTCGGGATATTCCCAGCCAGTCGGGTTTTCAGGATATCCATATAGAATATGAATGAAAGAGATTTGCTTACAGTGAAGGCAGTGCATTCAGTTTCTCTCATGGATATTCATTGTGGAAATCCTGAAAACCCAGCTGCCTGGGTGTGTCCCGAGGACCAGCATAAGACCCATAGGATCTACAGCAGAAACTAAGAATTGTTCTTGGTGGCACCTGGTTCCCTGACTCTGTCCCAGTGATACTGCTCTGCTTCACCAATGGGCCCGTGGTGTTGGGGGTCCGGGGCACTTGTTCTGTTTGCCCCTGTCCTCCCCCTCCGCTCACAACCAGCCCTATGTCTGCAAGAACAGGCCGAGCTGGTTCCGATTTTCTGTTCCTTGCGTATAGAGACCAGTGGCGTAGCCAGACTGCCAATTTTGGATGGGCCTGAACCCAAAGTGGGTGGGCACAAAATTTTCTCTCTACCCCCCTCCCCCAGCAAAATTTAGTCACGCTAATCAGATGCATTTGTCACACAGGGTAAAGTGCTGCTTTTCAGTGCATCAGATTTCAGAAAATTTATTTAATAGCCTAACACCCTTTTCAATGAGCTTTCAGAGGCCAAAACCTCCTGCCTCAGGTCAGTATAATGCTGTTACGGTATCCTCTCCTGACCTAAGGAAGGAAGTATTGGTCTCTGAAACTTTATTAACAAAGGTACCATATTACTTTATCCTAAATTAAAAATAAAATTATTTTCTTTACCTTTCTTGTATGGCCATTTACTTTTTCTCATTGTGTCGCTCCCAGTCTCTAGATTCTGCATTCCTTCGTTTTCGCTTAACTCTTCTGCCACGGTTTCCTGGCCATTTCTCATTTTTCTCTCCTTTTTCTTTGCTTTCTTCAATATTTTTCTGCCTCTCTCTCTCTCTGTCCTGATTTAATTCATTCTTACTATCCATTCTTTAATTTCCTTCATCTACTTATGGCTTTTCATCTTTTTCTCACCCTTGTTCTCCCCATGCCCCTTCCTCTTATTCTCCAGTCTTTCACTACTCTCCTTTTCCATCCAGCAGCTCTCCTCTTTCTCTCCCCATCCTTCCAGTCTCTCCCCTTTCTCTCCCCATCCTTCCTTCCAGAGTCTCTCTCCCCATCCATCCGTTTTCCCTCTTTCTCTCCCCATCCTTCCATCTGTTTTCTATCTTTTCTCCCCATCCTTCCATGTTTTCCCTCTTTCTCCCCATCCTTCCATGTTTTCCCTCATTCTCTGCCATCCTTCCATCTGTTTTCCCTCTTTTCTCCCATCCTTCCATGTTTTCCCTCTTTCTCCCCATCCTTCCATGTTTTCCCTCATTCTCTGCCATCCTTCCATCTGTTTTCCCTCTTTCTCCCCATCCTTCCATGTTTCCCTCTTTCTCTCCCCATCCTTCCATCTGTTTTCTATCTTTTCTCCCCATCCTTCCATGTTTTCCCTCTTTCTCCCCATCCTTCCATGTTTTCCCCCATTCTCTGCCATCCTTCCATCTGTTTTCCCTCTTTTCTCCCCATCCTTCCATGTTTTCCCTCTTTCTTCCCATCCTTCCATGTTTTCCCTCATTCTCTGCCATCCTTCCATCTGTTTTCCCTCTTTCTCCCCATCCTTCCATGTTTTCCCTCATTCTCCCCATCCTTCCATGTTTCCCTCTTTCTCCCCATCCTTCCATGTTTTCCCTCATTCTCTGCCATCCTTCCATCTGTTTTCCCTCTTTTCTCCCCATCCTTCCATGTTTTCCCTCTGTCACCCCATCCTTCCATCTGTTTTCCCTCTTTTTCTCCCCATCCTTCCATGTTTTCCCTCTTTTCTTCGACAAGGCCCGCCCTGCATGCCAGCGCCAGCTCCCATTGCCGGCCACTGCTGCTTTTCCTGTTGAGCAGCAGGGCCGGCGCTACAAAAAGAAGAAGCGCTAATGGCGCTAAGGACCGTAGGACGAGAAATGTTAAAAAAAAAAAAGCGCGGCACCGGCAGGCACTGTCTCGGCAGCCTTGAGGCATTGGCTGCTGAGGCATTGGCTGCTGGCTCGCAGGCTCCTCCCGCAGACGGGAGGAGCCTGCGAGCCAGCAGCCAATGCCTCAGCAGCCAATGCCTCAAGGCTGCCGAGACAGTGCCTGCCGGTGCCGCGCTTTTTTTTTTAACATTTCTCGTCCTTAGCGCCGTTAGCGCTTCTTCTTTTTGTAGCGCCGGCCCTGCTGCTCAACAGGAAAAGCAGCAGTGGCCGGCAATGGGTGCTGGGGCTGGCGCTGGCGCTGGGCGGGCCTGGGCTGAAATTGGGTGGGCCTGGGCCCAGCCAGGCCCACCCGTAGCTACGCCCCTGATAGAGACTTGTAGTGCCTGTCTCGTAAGGAAACTGGAATTGCAATGCAGTGGGGATGAAACCAGGACTGGTTTGGCCTGTTTAGATGACCTAGAGTGAGTCTGCAATCCCACCCTGTCCTAGGATAGGGGTAGACAACCTCAGTCCGTGAGGGCCGCAACCCAGTCAGGCTTTCAGGATTGCTCCAATGAATATGCAAGAGATCTAATTGCATACAATGAAGGTCTTGCGTGCAAAGAGATCTCATGCGTATTCATTGGGGGAAATCCTGAAAACCCAACTGAGTCGTGGCCCTTGAGGACCGAGGTTGCCCACTCCTGCCCTATGATAACCATAGAGTCCCATGTCCATTATTTATTTATTTATTTATTTGTAGCCCACATTTTCCCACCAATTTGCAGGCTCAATGTGGCTTACATAGTACCGGAGAGGCGTTTGCAGACTGCGGTGTAAACAAATACAAAGTGATGTTGTGGTAAGATAAAGTTCATGTGGCCACATTAGGGAATCGGAGAATGGAAGAGTTGTGTTATGTCCATTACGTACTTTACTACTACTACTACTATTTAGCATTTCTATAGCGCTACAAGGCATACGCAGCGCTGCACAAACATAGAAGAAAGACAGTCAATGCTCAAAGAGCTTACAATCTAATAGACAAAAAAATAAATAAAGTAAGCAAATCAAATCAATTAATGTGAACGGGAAGGAAGAGAGGAGGGTAGGTGGAGGCGAGTGGTTACAAGTGGTTACGAGTCAAAAGCAATGTTAAAGAGGTGGGCTTTCAGTCTAGATTTAAAGGTGGCCAAGGATGGGGCAAGACGTAGGGGCTCAGGAAGTTTATTCCAGGCATAGGGTGCAGCGAGACAGAAGGCGCGAAGTCTGGAGTTGGCAGTAGTGGAGAAGGGAACAGATAAGAAGGATTTATCCATGGAGCGGAGTGCACGGGAAGGGGTGTAGGGAAGGACGAGTGTGGAGAGATACTGGGGAGCAGCAGAGTGAATACATTTATAGGTTAGTAGAAGAAGTTTGAACAGGATGTGAAAACGGATAGGGAGCCAGTGAAGGGTCTTGAGGAGAGGGGTAGTATGAGTAAAGCGACCCTGGCAGAAGACGAGACGGGCAGCAGAGTTTTGAACCGACTGGAGAGGGGAGAGGTGACTAAGTGGGAGGCCAGCAAGAAGCAGATTGCAGTAGTCTAAACGAGAGGTGACAAGGGTGTGGATGAGGGTTTTGGTAGAGTGCTCGGACTTTAGTTTTGTTGTGTTGCAGAGATCAGGCATTTATGTTGGGTCGGTAGGGTATGCCTTTTTTAAACAGGTTAGTTTTTAGTTTTTCAAGACCAGGGTCAAAGATCCCCTTCAAATTCTCAGCCCGTGTCCTCTCCCCTACTGTTACTTGATGGCTCTCACTGTGTGACTCGCCCACGGGTGCCCTGCCAATCAGTAGAGACAGTAAGCTGGGAGCTTGGTATGACGCAGATCCCCCTTTTTGGGGACAAGCTGATCAGTCCTGGTTTCACCTCTGGTAATGGGCAGAGAAGCAGTGTTTGAACTACCAGCTATCCCTTCCCTGTTCCACCCCTTCTCTGCTACATTCTGCTTTCGCAACTTTTTCCTTATCTTCCTTTTAAAGCTGCAGCCTGACCCAGAAATCCACACATTCAGAATTATCCTGAGCTGCCAAGTTAACCAGTTCCAGGAGGGAGACTTTTTGGCCAATCCCAGTTTTGAATTTACTCCCCAAAACAGTGGGGGCTTTATAGACCCTGATTCCACCCATTGAAATCCATGCTACAGGTCCCATAATGCATCATGATAGCTTTATCAAAAGTAGTCTAGTGGTTAGTGCAGTGGACTTTGATCCTGGGGAACTGAGTTCGATTCCCACTGCAGCTCCTTGTGACTCTGGGCAAGTCACTTAACCCTCCATTGCCCCTGGTACAAAATAAGTACCTGAATATATGTAAACCGCTTTGAATGTAGTTGCAAAAACCGCAGAAAGGCGGTATATCAAGTCCCATTTCCCTTTCCCTATTTGAGATTCTACATGGAATGTTGCTACTATTGGAGATTCTAGATGGAATGTTGCTACTATTGAGATTCTATGGAATGTTGCTATTCCACTAGCAACATTCCATGTAGAAGCCTGCCCTTGCAGATCAGCAACGCGGCCGTGCAGGATTCTGTTTCTGTGAGTGTGACGTCCTGCACGTATGTGCAGGACGTCAGACTCACAGAAACAGAAGCCTGCACAGCCGCATTGGTGATCTGCAAGGGCAGACTTCTACAAGGAATGCTGTTAGTGGAGGAGTAGCCTAGCGGTTAGTGCAGCGGACTTTGACCCTAGGGACCTGGGTTTGATTCCCACTGCAGCTCCTTGTGATTCTGGGCAAGTCACTTAACCCTCCATTGCCCCTGGTACAAAATAAGTACCTGAATATATGTAAACCACTTTGAATGTAGTTGCAAAATACCACAGAAAGGCGGTATATCCAGTCCCATTTCCCTTTCCCTATTGGAGATACTACATGGAATGTTGCTACTATTTGAGATTGGAATGTTGCTATTCCACTAGCAACGTTCCATGTAGAAGCCTGCCCTTGCAGATCAGCAACACGGCCACGCAGGCTTCTGTTTCTGTGAGTCGTGCATGCAGGACATCAGACTCAGAGAAACAGAAGCCTGCGTGGCCGCATTGGTGATCTGCAAGGGCAGGCTTCTACATGGAACGTTGCTAGTGGAGGAGTAGCCTAGTGGTTAGTGCAGCAGACTCTGATTCTGGGGAACTGGGCTCAGTTCCCACTGCGGCTCCTTGTGACTCTAGGCAAGTCACTTAACCCTCCATTGCCCCTGGTACAAAATAAGTACCTGAATATTGAATGTAGTTGCAAAAACCTCAGAATGGCAGTATATCAAGTCCCGTTTCCCTTTCCCTATTGGAACTGGGTAACTTGGCAGCTCTGTATATCTATGTTCACAGCATATATGAACTTCTTTGAGTTGCACCCTCTGGCCCTCAAGGACCTCTTCCTGCTATGAAAGCCTTGTGTGAGAAATAATCATGACCTCTGGCATGAAGCCATCAACCGAGGGGCTTTGGACCAGGTGAAATATCAGGTTCCCATATGTACATTTGTGATTTAGCAAGCTGCAGGATAGAAGGGCCTTGCACTAGTGGCGGGGGCCATTTTTGCCACACGCCAGGGCCCTTTTTACCACAGCGGATAAAAAGCCCCCTGACAAACATGGCCATGTGGTAAGAGAATGCTCACTCTGTGGCCATATGGGAAGGAGACCTTACCGCCACCCATTGAGGTAGTGATAAGGGCTACCGTGGTAACCCGGCGGTAACCGGGCGGTGCGCGGCAATGGCTGATTATGCCAGGTTACCGCCGCACAAGCCATTTTCGGGGGGGGGGGAGGGGTTCTTTTTCTCCCGGAAATGGCATGCACTCGGGGCGGAACTACCGGCAGTGACCGTGTTGGGCCGGCCATAGTCCTGATTTAGCGTTCGGTAAGCCCACATTAGGCTTGCTGATGCTTTGTAAAAGACTCCCTTAATAACTCTCTATTAATAGACGCTGATTTTATTTCCTGAAAAATTTCTAGAGATTAACTGTGCTGTGGAAGTAAATATCATTCTTCCACGGGAGACATACAAAGCCTCCTTAAGAGGTGAAATCATAAGTTTCACATCTTGTAAGTGTAAACAAGCTCTTGAGAACTCTATAAGAAGTAATAGTTTACGATTTCTTAATTTTCCTAAACAACCCACAATTACCCCATGAGGAGAAAATATATAAAAGAAATATTGGGAGTAGATGAAGGAATTATCCCACCATTTTCACAAGTCTACTATTTACCTACTAAATTAAAGATGAATCAACAAGATCAAAATAATCAAGAATTGGACGTTTCCGCATTATTGGAACTTTCAGATAATGAAATGGTGACGGCATCAACTTTGCCACTGTTGCTCTGAAACCAGATAAAGATTGGATAATGAAACTTTTCTTTAAAAATAAAGATAAAGCCTTTTTGGGATTTCAAATTCAAATTTTTCCAGATGTTTGTGTCACGCTTTCCCAAAAAGCAGGAACTACGATTGTGAGCTCTTGGGCCACTGCCGAGGAGTGGCAGGCAAAACCACCCCATATAGGGCTAAGGCAGAACTCTGGCAGGGCCAGCTAGACTTCACCTGCACTTAGCCACTGTTCCTCAGGAGTTGAGCCCCTGAGTGCAGGTGGCCGGCAGGACTTACTGGACAAGGCTGGAACTGGATACCAGCAGGATACACACAGGGACTAGAGCACGCAGGGAGGCTAGGCAGAAAACTAGACTAGGACTCTCAGACAGACAAGGGACAGATCTGAAAGCTGCAAGCAGCCACTGAAACAGGGGACAAACACAGAGAGATAAGAGACAGACCTGAAAGCTGCCAGGCAGCCACTGAACAAGAAACACAGACAACCTAGCACTAGACAAAGACATACAAACAAGAGCAAGACTGGGAAACAAGCAATACAGTAAACAAGCAGTACAGAACACAAAGCTACACAAAGACTAAACTAGAATCAGGCAAGAATACAGACTACAAACTGGACTAGGCAGAAGTGCAACAAGCACCAACATACCAGGGCCTTAGGCAATGCAAAGGCAAAGCAGAGAGTTTCAACATGGCTAATAAGCCCAGCAGCAGTTGAGGCTCAGCTGCAGCAATCACCAGGCAACTATGGGTGCTGAGCAGGTTCAAACAAAACAAGCAGGTCTGGCAGGCCGGAAGATCCGGACCGGACTGGGCTGAAGTCTGGAACGGGAAACAGCACGCAGACAAACCAGTGCAGCCAGCACACAGAGACAGAGACAGAACTAACACCGGAAGAACAGACAGGAGCCAGCTCAGAAGCTGACCGCCGGAAATACGGTGAGTCTGAGAGGGGTCACGGCCACAGAAGTGACAGTTTGTAAGGAAACTCAAAAGAGATGCCAACAATTTTTATTGATGAGGCCAGCTGTTCTTCAACTGGGTGCTACCTTTTTCCTCAGATTCCCGTGTAAATGTGTCATTAAATACCAATTAACCAAATATGTCTTTTTTTGATCCTCCCCAACTTACAGTTTTCTTAACATCTAAAAGGATCACTCCGGTGACCCAATAAATAGCTCTCTCTAATATAATTTTTCGATATCTCTTTAGGTCTCTCAGACGTAGCAAATTCCTTTATTGTATCTTAATATTATATCTCCATTTGTTTCACATCTTGGATCTACAGTAGTGGACTTCAGTAAAAACTGACAGAAGTATTGATTTCTTTAAGAATTTTTCCTTTTATAAAAAAAAAAACATGTTGATAATGCCGGTTTACTTTTCTGTACAGGTGTTCTACTTGATCAAATGTAAAAAAAAAAAAAATCATAAATAAATAAAAAAGTGTAAACAAGAATCTTTGAAATTGACAAAACTGGAACAGGAAATTATGGAATTTTAAAAAACAGCGTATTTCAAATACATTTAAATTGAAACCACAAGGGGACTCTTACCCAATGCAAAAATAATCAGTCAACAAAGCTTAAGCATGTTTAAACCCCTATCTCTGATCAGCAAGAAAAAGCGTCAGCAAAAAAAAAAAAAAGCCTTCAAATATTTATGAAACTGAAGAAGCGAAGTCGTATTTCATAAACTGAAAGGTAATGAATTCCATTGTTTCGCTCCCTCAAAGTAAAAAATAGAACAGTATTCAATTAGTCTAATTTGATGAAAGGAAGGAATGTCAAGTAAAAGTTTATTGAAGGACGCAAGGTTCAAGAGGGTCGATAGATTCTCAAAGAACTAGCAACAGAAACTTTTGAACATCGTTACTCAGAGCCTTAAAAATGAACATCTAGACTTTAAATCTGATCTTCTATTAAATAGGCAAGCAAAGCAACTCCTTAAGTACTGGTGTAATATGAGATGTATCTGTAAGTAAGCAAACAGTAGCATTTTGAGCAATTTGTAGGGGTCAATCAGTGGCGTAGCCAAGGGTGGGCCTGGGTGGGCCCAGACCCACATACTTTGGTCTCAGGCCCACCCAGTAGCAGCACACCTATGACGTGACTGGCAGGGATTCCCAAGCCCCACCAGCTGAAAACTTCCAACAATTGTCTCTCCTACATACCTTGAAAATAGCAGAGCTTCGCCTGCAGCGAGCAGTGACTGATACATACTACTCGCACCGGCCCCCACAGCCTTCCCTCTGACGTATTCCCGCCTATGCGGAAACAGGAGATTGCATCAGTGGGAAGGCTGTGGGGTCAACATGAGCAGTGTGTATTAGTTGCTGCTGGCTGCCAGTGAAAATCTGCTATTTAAAAGGTATGCGGGGGGGGGGGGGGTGTTTGAGACTCCATATGGCATGCAGGTGAGAGAAGGAGATTCCAAATCACCTGTGGGACGTGAAGGGTTTTTTTCTGCCCACCCATCTTGTGCCCAGGTCCACCCAAAATTGGGTGTCTGGCTACGCCCCTAGGTCAAATCCTACATAAAGGTAAACCAAGGTACAGAGCATTGCAGTAATTTATTTATTTTATTTGTTGCATTTGTATCCCATATTTTCCCACCTTTTTGCACGTTCAATGTGGCTTACATATTGCCGTTATCGGCGTTAGCCGATTTCGGTCTGAACAAATACATGGTTTGAATGAATACAAAGTGATTTTTGTTGGAAGAATGAGGTACATATGAGGTATGTACAATTGGGGAAACTTAGAGAGGGAGAGGGGAGGGAGAGTCAGGTAACGTCAGGTAATGTAATCAGAATTGACAAACGATAGCAAGTGTTTTAGCCTTCTAATTAATTGCAGTTTAAAAAAAAAATACTTTCTGTAGTTCTAACCTGAATTCAAAATGACAAATTACTACTACTACTACTTAACATTTCTAAAGTGCTACTAGGGTTACGCAGCGCTGTACAGTTTAACAAAGAAGGACAGTCCCTGCTCAAAGGAGCTTACAATCTAAAGGACGAAATGTCCCCAAGATGCTTCAAACTCCTCACAATGGGGACTTTCAAAGAATCTATTAAAAAGGTTTCTGGAACCAAAGAAGGAGAAACCAAAATGAAATCTGTGATTCAGAGAAATTCAACTGAAATTACTAGCATTCATCCAAACCTCATTGATTGCAGACAAATAGCTAAAAAGCGCAAGCTTTTCTCAACAGTATCAATCACAGGCATATGTATACTTTGGAAGAAAGGCGAGAGAGTGGGGATATCATAGAGACATTTAAATACCTCAGTAGCGTTAATGTACAGGAAGTGAGCCTTTGCCAAATGAAGGAAAACTCTGGAATGAGAGGGCATAGGATAAAGTTAAGAGGAAACAGGCTTAGGAAGAATCTAAGAAAATACTATTTCACAGAAAGGGTGGTGGATGCGTAGAATGGCCTCCCGGTGGAGGTCGTGGAGACGAGGACTGTGTCGGAATTTAAGGAAGCGTGGGACAGGCACGTGGGATCCCTTAGGAAAAGAAGGAGCTAGTGGTTACTGAGGAAGGGCTGACTGGATGCAGTGGCGTAGCAAGGGCGGGGCGGTGGGGACAGTCCGCCCCGGGTGCACGCCGCTGGTGGGGGTGTAGGTTCCGCTAGTTCCGCTGTTCCGGGGCAGAGGGAGCAGGGAACCAGCGGAACCGACACCTCTCCAGCGGCGTGCACACGGCAGGCAAGAATGCACTCAGGGGGGCGGGGCTTGGGTGATGCGCCGAGGAGGGGGGTTGATGCACCGAGGGGGGGAGGCTTGGGTGATGCGCCGAGGGAGGGTTTGATGTGCTGACGGGGGGGGGGGTGCAGAACCGCTCCGGGTGGCAGCCGCCCTCACTACGCCACTGACTGGATGGGCCATTAGGCCATTATCTGCCGTCATAATTCTACGTTTCTATGAATATGGGAAGGAGATTGGAGCAGCGTCACTGAGACCCCAGGATACTTCAAGCCCTGCAGCCAATGAATGTAGTACGGATTCTGGAGCATCAGCACTGGGGGACAGCAGGATTTCCTGGACAAATCCGGTAGAGAACATACATAGTAACATAGTAGATGACGGCAGAAAAAGACCTGCACGGTCCATCCAGTCTGCCCAACAAGATAAACTCATGTGTATACCTTACCTTGATTTGTACCTGCCTTTTTCAGGGCACAGACCGTACAAGTCTACCCAGCAGTATTTCCCGCCTCCCAACCACCAGTCCCGCCTCCCATCACCGGCTCTGGCACAGACCATAGATGTGTATATGGGGGAGGGGGAGTCGGGGGGGTGTTAAAGGCTGTGAAGGGGTGATTGAGGCCAGAGGGAGATGATATGATACAGACAGGTATTAATGTGCAAATTAATCTTTTTCGGAGACAGAGAAGCAGTAGGACTAGAGGTCATGAGTTGAGATTGCAGGGTGGGGGACTTAGGAGAAATGTCAGGAAATACATTTTCACAGAAAGGGTGGTGGATGCCTGGAATTCCCTCCCAGGGGAGGTTGTGAAGACAAAAACCATGACAGAATTCAAGAATGAGTGGGATAAACACAGGGGATCACTATATATATTTATATATAAAATGGATGAAATCAAATTAAAACAAAACTTAAATGACATCATAGCTGGAGTAATCTTTGAAGGTAGCTCTAGAGTTTAGGAAGTAAGACTAATGCCAGGAAGACTTCTATGTTCTGAGTCCCGTAAATGGCAAAAAGTCCGATTAAGATCAAGGCTAGATAGAACTTTGACAGGAAGTCCAGCAGTTGGGAAAGAAAACCGGTGCAGGGCAAATGTCTACGGTCTGGGCCCCAAAATTGACAGGAAGAGATATATGATACGCTCACACATTCACACCACATGCTAAGACTGCGAGTGCTGTGTACCTCTATGGGGGGAGGGGGAAAATCATAACATTGATAGTGAATAAATGATGCTAGATAGCAGTGGGGGAGGGGAAGACGCTCTTCTGGTTGAAAGCAATGGCATTGTGACATTCATTATCTTCCAAGACTGTATCACAGGGGCGTAGCCAGACTTCGGCGGGAGGGGGGTTCCAGAGCCCGAGGTGAGGGGGCACATTTTAGCCCCCCCCCCCCCCCCCCCGCCATTGCCGACCCCCTCCGGCACCGCTACCACCACCACCAACAAGTTTGACCCCCCCCCGCCGCCAACCCTCTCGACCCCCCCTCCCGCTGCCAACCCACCGTCGCCGTCACCTACCTTTGATGGCGGGGAACCCCAGCCCCCGCTAGCAAGCGTCGTCTTCTTCCAGCGCACGGCTTTGTTCTGTTTCTGAGTCTGACGTACATACGATGGAAGAAGAGGACCTCGGCTGGTGGGGGCTGGGGTCCCCTGCCAGCAAAGGTAGGCGACGACGGGAGTGGGGGGGATCGAGAGGGTCGTTGGCAGGGGGGTCCAGGGCCAAATCTATGGGGGCCCAGGCCCCCTTGGCCCCACGTAGCTATGCCACTGCTGTATCATATAACTGCCCAAACGAGGTTGGCAAGCAAGTTGCTGACTGCCCTTTTTATGATGCCAGCGCTTAATCTTGAAGAACTGGAACCTAAGCAGAGAGCCAGATACATTTCTGGACACCTCGTTGAGCAGACTGAATGGACCATGGAGGTCTTTATCTGTGTATCTGGAAGCATTTTATGAAGTCTACTGCATTGCCCCCCAGGGTGCCCTATTGCTTTCCTGGGATGTAAGGTGGACCAGTCTACTAAAAATGCTGGCTCCTCTTACATCCCAATGACTTGATTTTGTGCGTTTTGCACTTGGATGGGGTTTTGGTTTTTTTTTTTGTTTTTTTTTCGAAAATGGACCAAAAAAAAAATAAAAAACAACGTCCAAATCACAAAACAGCATCTTCGAAAAAAAAGATAAACGTTTTTCTTGTTCAAAAATGATCTTCTTTCCTATTTAGATTTCAGATGTTTTTGGGTTTTGTTTTTTTTTTTGCAAAACGTCCAAAGTCAGACTTCATATCGAAAATGCCTCTCTTTGTTTCCTGGAGAGGAGTGATTGAGTGCAGAGGGGGCAGCTTGCTGGTAGGGTGAGGATGATAGCGGTGAAGGTAGGCTTACTAAGCGGAGTATCAAACTGATCAAGGAACAAGAGGAGTTGCTGGAGGACGGAGATTGACTGAGGCCAAACAGAAGAGATTGCAGCATGTACATTTTATACAGCTAACACATCATGGGAAAATTCTCACTCATGACCTTAAATCGCACTCTAGTGGCATAGCACGGGTGGGCCATGGCCCATCCACTTTGGAGTCAGCACAGGCCAATGAGGGAACGGGAGGCAGCATCAGCATCCACACACACTGCCTATTGCCCGCTCATGTTAACCACTGTCCCTACCAAAAAATAATCCATTCTAGTTGCACCACTGTTTCATTCATCAGGTTTGTAAATCTCGCTTTTAGATGGGGCCCCCTTGGCATCTCTGCAGTACACCAGCTTGTTCTGGTACGTGCAGCCAGCCCAGTTCTTCTCTCATTCAAGATCTGTGATGTGGGCAGGGGCGGTGGGGGGGCTCTGACACAAGGTTTTGTTGCTTCAAGCCTTCATGCTGACTTCCCCCTCTGGCCTTCCTGTGTTTGCCTTTAGCAGCAGGGGAGCTAAAACAATTGAAAATCGGTGAGGCCCAGGTACATCAGGGAACACAGGAAGCAAGCTCAGTAACCCATATCTGGTAGAACAATTGGAAACTTCAATGCAAGGCGCACCGCTCTCGAAATGCATAGCGTTTTCACTAGAGAAACATGTAGGCCATACATTTACAAAGATATTGCTTTATGTATACAAATGGGTGTTGGATCTGAGGTAGGCATTTCTCTAAAAGACTGTTAGATCTTTCAAACACAAAGGTCCCTGGGGACAAATTAATATTATTCCAAACAAACCGTAACAGGACACAGCTATGTGTGACCTCTTACCATGCCCAGTTGATATTATTTTAAGAAATTAGAAGGTCGAACATATGCACGGCAATATGAAGATTAATGTTGGGTAGGGTTAACTCAATTCTGACTTATATTCCAAGGGGTGAATGAGTTTATTATCCTTGCTCCGGTTCTTGTCTAGGGTTTTGCAGTATCTGTACAATAGTTTCAAACTGAATCCCAGCCTTTACTGTTGAATTAAGTATCCAAATCATTCAGGTTTTGCCAATTAAGTTCGGTCGTCAGAATTTCTTTTTGATGTATATGGATTTACATTGCAGGTGAGCCTGTTCAGTGCTGGACCGAGTCAGGTGGTGAGCTACCCCATGGACAGAAAGAATTGTAAGGGATAAATCTGAAAAGGTCGCCAAAATTTGGACACTAGGGGCCGGATTCTATATGTGGCGCTATGAGTTACGCGTGTTAAATTGAGTAATAAGCCAATCAGCACTGATAATTGGGCGATAACAACCAATTATCAGCATTAATTGGCAATAATTAGAATGTACACGCGTATCATATTCTAAAATGTTGTGCACGTAAATCCTAACGCGCGTACATAGTTGGCGGCATGGATAGGGGCATTTCCGGGGGGCATTCCCAAATGTTATGCATGTTGATATAGAATATGGCCAAACTACGCTTATTGCAGGTGCCCACAGTTAGGCGCAGTTTATGCCTAAGCGTGATTCTGTAAAGGACACTTACTCCTTATAGAATCATGTTAAGCACGCTAAATTGTCAGCGCTAATTTTTAGGTGCTACTTATAGAATTTATCCCTAGGATGCTGCACATTAAGTATGAATTCTGTATCGTCAATTACGCACATAATTGTTGCTAGAGAATTCTAGTGTAAGTGGGTACTTACGCACCAACATTTAGGCGTTCACGCTTATGCCATGTCAATGGCTAGGATAACCGTTACTAAATGTTGCAGTTGTGGGAGTAACTGACAGAATTCTAGAATCTTAGCGCATAAGTGCTGGGCACGCCCCTGACCCAGCCACGCCCCTCCCACATGCACGGCCCCCCCCCTTGCGGTTTTGCGTTCTAGCATTTGTGCACTAGTGGGTGTTTTACTATGGTGTACTAAGCTGAATAAGCTGGAAGGGTTGAACTTAGGACCGCAAGTGGTGAACTGGATAAGAAACTGGTTGACCGACAGGTGGCAGAGGGTGGTGGTAAATGGAATCCGCTCAGAGGAAAGGATGGTGAGCAGTGGAGTTCCTCAGGGGTCGGTGCTGGGGGCCTATTCTGTTTAATATATTTGTGGGAGATATTGCTGAAGGGTTGGAAGGAAAGGTGTGCCTTTTTGTGGATGACACGAAAATAGCCAATAGAGTGGATACCCTGGAGGGAGTAGAAACGATGAGAAGGGATCTCCGAACGTTATAAGAATGGTCGAGGGTCTGGCAGTTAAAATGTAATACAAGTAACAAACTCTGGGGTATCTCTTCTCGTTCGATTTTTATTGTGTTACCTAAGTGTACCTCATGAAAACCATTAATCTATATAAATTCTTAGTCCGTGATGTTATTGTGCTGTATTTTTTTCTTTTTTTAAATATGCAATAGTGCTCAGTGAGAAAGGGCTGTCCTGCAGGACTTATACACAACATGGACTGTGTTATATCGCCCAAAGTGACTTCATAGCACTCCAACCTCCCTCTCTATGAGTCATCAAAAATATATTGGCATTTTAGTGCTAAGAAAGTCAATAGAACATTCCACTTATCTTTTGGTGTGCTGCCAATCCTGCTTATAATCGAACGAGAAAAACGCCCAAGTTCCGACCTAAATCGGGAGATGGACGTTTATCTCACAAAAACGAATAACGCGGTATAATCGAAAACCGAACTTGGACGTTTTCAACTGCACTCCATCGCGGAAGCGTACAAAGTTGACGGGGACGTGTCGGAGGCGTGGTGAAGGCGGGACTGGGGCATGGTTATCACCTGAACAGAGATGGGCGCCTTTCGCCGATAATGGAAAAAAAGTATGCGTTTGTAGCTAGAATTTAGGGCACTTTTCCTGGACCCTGTTTTTTGACAAATAAGGCCCCAAAAAGTGCCCTAAATGACCAGATTACCCCCAGAGGGAATCGGGGATGACCTCCCCTGACTCCCCCAGTGGTCACTAACCCCCTCCCACCACAAAATATGCCGTTTCACAACTGTTTATTTTCACCCTCAAATGTCATACCCACCTCCCTGGCAGCAGTATGCAGGTCCCTGGAGCAGTTGTTAGGGGGTGCAGTGGACTTCAGGCAGGTGGACCCAGGCCCATCCCTCCCCTACCTGTTACAATTGTGCTGCTTAATGCTTATTAGTCGTCCAACCCTCCCAAACCCACTGTACCCACATGTAGGTGCCCCCCTTCACCCCTTAGGGCTATAGTAATGGTGTAGACTTGTGGGCAGTGGGTTTTGAGGGGGATTTGGGGGGCTCAACACACAAGGGAAGGGTGCTATGCACCTGGGAGCTCTTTTACCTTTTTTTTTTTTGTTTTTGTAAAAGTGCCCCCTAGGGTGCCTGGTTGATGTCCTGGCATGTGAGGGGGGACAGTGCACTACGAATCCTGGCCCCTCCCACGAACAAATGCCTTGGATTTATTCGTTTTTGAGCTGGGCGCTTTCATTTTCCATTATCGCTGAAAAACAAAAACGCCCAGCTCACAAATTGTCGAATAAAACACGGACGTCTATTTTTTGCGAAAATACGGTTCGGTCCGCCCCTTCACGGACCCGTTCTCGGAGATAAACGCCCATGGAGATAGACGTTTTCGTTCGATTATGCCCCTCCATGTGTCCTACAGGAGTCCCTATCTCAACATGTGGGTCAATAAAACATTCTTTTGAACTTCAAACGCATAAGGCTGATAGGTGTAACTTATGCGCATGCACCGGCGTTCGGCCGGAGCCAAGTTGAGACTGTGACGTTTCCCGTCACAGGTTTGTCAGAACTTTTCTTTCATTTATTTGCGACCTCAATAATGTTAGGAAGGTGAAACATTATAGAGCCGGTGGTGGGAAGCGGGACTGGTGGTTGGGAGGCGGAGATAGTGCTGGGCAGACTTATACGGTCTGTGCCAGAGCCGGTGGTTGGGAGGAGGGGCTGGTGGTTGGGAGGCGGGGATAGTGCTGGGCAGACTTATACGGTCTGTGCCAGAGCCAGTGGTGGGAGGCGGGATTGGAGGTTGGGAGGCAGGGATAGTGCTGGGCAGACTTATACGGTCTGTGCCAGAGCCGGTGGTTGGGAGGCGGGGCTGGTGGTTGGGAAGCGGGGCTAGTGCTGGGCAGACTTACATGGTCTGTGCCCTGAAGAGCACAGGTACAAATCAAAGTAGGGTATACACAAAAAGTAGCAAACATGAGTTGTCTTGTTGGGCAGACTGGAAAACTCTTTTATTGGAAAAAACTAAAAACAATAACATACAAATCAAAACCAAGCCCCTAGCTATACACGGTCCTCCTATCTATGTACACCCCCTCCCCCTCCTCAATAGTACAGTGGAAACTGTTTATTAGAAAGACCAAAGAAAAAAACCGGACATGCAAATCAAACCCCAGGCTCCTAGCTAGACATGGTCTGCCTATCTATGTACACCCCCTCCTCAATAATACAATGGATCAACCCCCCCCCCCGACCCCCCACAACCCCTTCAGACAACTGGCACACAATCCCCTGGGAAGCATGTCCCCTCATGGCGGCTTAAGCCTCACGTGTCTCCACCACCTCGAAGCCACCCCCACCCCTTTTTCCACCCTTTCCCACTTCGCCGCTTCCTGCACCGCCCTTACCACATCCCAGCTGACTACCTCCGCCGGCCGGACCTCCTGGTACAGGGACACCCTGCAGCGCGCCATCCAGAGGCAGTACCGCAATATCACCGAAATCAGAAAGCGTGTTACCGGATCCCCGCGTCCCTCTCCACCCTCTGGGCCATACACCCAGTCCGCATAGCTGTAGTTGCGGAAACTGGGGATCTGCAGCAACGAGGAAACCCGGTCAGAGACCTGGACTGTAAATGGGCACCTCACCAGGAAATGCTCCATCGTCTCTTCAGTTCCAGCACATTCCTCCCGTGGGCACCCTCTATCCCGCACATTGCGATATTTCAAATTTCCTCGGACGTACAGTCTACCGTGAAAGGACAGCCACGCCAGGTCTTTATACTTCACCGGGATGCGGTTCGAAGCAATCAACCGTAACCCCTGCTGCATCCGTGGGGCCGGCGCGTCCCTCAGCGCCAGAGGAGCTGAGAACACCTGCGCCCGTACTCTGTCCATCCAGACCCCCCGTTGTCCTGCCTTCACCTCCCCCACCGTCAGCCCCCACACCCTCACCAATTTCACTAGGGTCTTGCAATAACTCACCCCCCCCGGAGCCCCCCTTCGCAGTGCCACTACCCTCCCCCCCTCCCGCCATAGGTCCCAATATCTCGGCCACCACTGCAGGACACTCCTAGCCCACCCCGGTGGCTCCCGCCCTACCGCCCTCCCCAGATTGAACTGCAGGAACAAAGCGCTGAAAAACAGGACTGGGTTTATCATGCCCACCCCCCCCTCCCTCCTAGGCAGATAGGTAACATTCCGTTTTACCGGATTCGTCCTGTTGCCCCAGAGCAGCCGGAAGAACACCCCATACAAGGCCGTGTACCGGCTCTCCGGCAGCAGGCAGATGTAACTGACGAACAGAAACAAAGGAACTAAGTGTGCCTTGATGAGCTGTACCCGCTCCCCCATGGTCATTTTCCACCCCTTCCATCTATCCACCCTCCCCTTCACTTCTTGGAGACACCTATCCCAGTTGTAGAGCCTATAATCCCCCTTCTCGAAGTATATTCCCAAGACCCGTATACGTTCCACAGCTGTAGGAAACCTACCTCCCAACTCAAATTGCAGCCCCTGATCCCCAACCCACAGGCTATTGGACTTTTGAAAATTGACCTGCGACGCTGTTGCCTGCGAGTATTCCTGGATCAGGTTCTGCAATCTACCTCCCTCCCTCTGGTCCGCTACCCACACTGTAACGTCATCTGCATACGCCACGACCCTTAACTGGTTATTGTCCCCCACCTCCACCCCTTCCAGCCCCTCCGCCCCCCCCTTCTCCAGCCGTCTTATAAAAGGGTCGATGGCGTATGCATACAACAGCGGGCTGAGTGGGCACCCCTGTCGGACCCCTGCCCCTACCTCAAACCCCTGCCCTCTCCACCCGTTAACCAGGGGAAAACACCCCGCATGCCGATAGAGTAGCTGTAATTGCTCTATCCAACCCTTCGGAAACCCATAGCGCTCCAGAATGCTCCATAGGACACCCCACTGCACTCTATCAAACGCTTTTTCCTGGTCGAGTGTTACCAACAGCCTACCATGCCCTCCCACTCTACTGCGTTCTACCCCCTCCCGCACCCACGCTGCAGCTTCCAAGACCCCTCTCCCTTTAACCCCACATGCTTGCGAGGCTGCTAGCAAATCCCCAGACACCTGCCTCATTCTCTGGAATAGCATTCGCGCAAAGATTTTTCGATCCGTATTAAGCAGTGCTATAGGCCGCCAGTTGGCCAGCATCGCCGGGTCCTTCCCCTTACTTAGTAGGATAAGAGCCGCCTCTGTCAAGGAACTAGGCAAGGAACCCTCCAACTGGGCTGCCCCCCATACCCTCACCAGGATCGGCACCAGCTGCTCCTTAAAGGCCTGGTAGAACTCAGTTGTTAGCCCATCCGGCCCCGGCGAGGTCTTCCTGTGGAGCGCCCCGATGGCTTCCTCCACCTCCTGTTCTGTCCACGGGTTCAAGAGGGCCTGAAGCTGGGGTCCCCTGTGACCTATCCCCGGGGTTCCTTCCACATAACACTCCATCTGCTCCATATCAATCTGCTGGGCTGAAAGGAACGCCGCAAAGTGGTCCCTCACTGCCCCCAGAATCCCCTCCTTGGTGTCCTGCAGGACCCCCTGTGCATCCCGCACCCCCTCCATCACCCTGCGCGCCCTCCGCTCCCGGCAGCATGCGAAGGGGTCCGGGCTACACATTTTCCCGAAGTCCCGCTCATACACCAAGGAGGTGTAGCGGTTGTACTGTACCTGCTCCAGGAGTGCTTGGAGATCATGTATTTCTTCCTCCCTCCCCCCTTGTGAAATCAATGTGTCCCTCTTTTTCTTATTGCCATGCCCAACTTTGTCCTTTCCCTCCCCCTCCCTTCTCGCCTGTCTGAGAAAGAATCCCCGCGTTCGTCTTTTCACTGTATCCCCCACTCCCCCAATGACTGAAATGCCCCCTGCACTGACACCTGATCTTCCAAAAACCGGCGGTACTCCTCCCGCACCTGCTCGCTACCTAACCACTTTAAATTTAGTCGCCATAACCCCCTCCTGGCCTCTGCGCTGCCGCCCCCCCCACCTGAAGGAGGACCATGTGGTGGTCTGAAAAGTCCACGTCCACGGTTCGTGGACCCCCCAGACAAACCCCCTTCTTTACCAGGAATCTATCGATTCTACTTTTACACTGCCCTCGAAAGAACGTGAACCCCTCCTGTTCCTCACAGAAGGCCACATGCGCGTCTACCAGCTCCGCCTCCCGCATGATCCCTGCCAGCCTCACCCCGTCATAGCCCACCTGTACCGATCGTCCCCCACTATCCTTTTTCCGCAATATGGTGTTAAA